>NC_138377.1:83781622-83817332 GCF_054177405.1 Leptonychotes weddellii
TTCTCCTCCTCTTTTTAAAAAAATTTCTATAAAACAAATTAACAGAAAATTTCCATAGGATATATTCTGTTTATTTTTTCTGTACTCAGATATGGAAAAGTATATATGGAGAGGGAGAAGGAGAACATAGGTATTCATGATGGCAGTGCTGGGTAGGATTAGAACAATTCACATATCAAGCCCTCACTTCAGTGCAAGGAAGACTTCCATTTGACACTGTCCTAGAATGCATTTAAATAGGCTGCTAAAAATTAAGCATAAAAAATTAAACATAATACATATATATTTAAATTCATATGTACATATGTGTTTATATAATTTACATATATATGTTATGCTTTGATACATATTTCAAAAAGCAGTATAAGGAAATTAGTAGTAGATTTTTTGTGTGTGTGAGCAGTAACCTGTATGTTCCAAACTCAACAGGAGAATCACTACTAACTGTGTTTGAAAACTGCAAAGTGAACATGTACCTCCATGTGTAAATGTGAACTTAATCTTCAATGTTCACAGGAAGTGATTCAGGGCCAGTTTCTACAATATGCCAAGGAGAAGCTTTATTTCTGGGTACTGACACTTTATATGTATAAGGCTATAATCAATAGTATTTGTTACATGCTCTGTCATTGAAATAAAACTGTGCTTGTTCTGCAAATAAAGTTTTAATTATTAACACAAACATCTTAGTTTTGAAATACAGTAACCCTGTATATCCCCTAACACAGCTTTATTATCAGGCGTAAAAAATCAACCTAGAGTTTAGAAGCCTTAAATGTTGATATTTGAAAGGTATAGCCTGAGCTTGTGTGTTGCTTGGTTTATGCAAACAGGTCATCTATCTTAGAAGGGAAACTGAACTCAAGTTTCCTCATCTGTTAAAGGGAGATAGATATGGTTCTAGCTCACTAAGTTGTTACCAGAATTAAATCAGATAATGTGTGCAAAGCACAAAGAATTTTTGGGCTGCTACTAAAATTGGGGAATGGTAAAAATTTGAATTTGAATACTGATGCCCATAATTGGATTAGCATTAACCCCTTGCATTTCAACAGCTGCTGTCAACACCAACAGGACACAGATATTTAATTGCTAACATTAAGCCCATGCAATCAACTACTTATACAGTCAACTACTTCAGCGGGGTGGAAAGAAGATATCTCTGGAGCCCGGAGAGACCTAGTCTCCCTGCTTTAGCCCCTTCGATCTTTGATCCATCCACTGTACTGAGAAATATCTAAATTATAAACCTGAAAACTTCCTACAGTATGGCATGCAAAACCATTCACAAGCTGGCCCCACCCCAACATGAAGCCTGCTCCACTCACCCGTGAGATTGCATTCTAATCACACCCCTCAGAGAGCTCTTATGACATTGTGTTAATTTGTCAGACTGCACCAAGGGCCGTACCTCAAAGTACAGTAGTTTGGCTGGGGTCAAGTCAATCAGTGCATGCCTCTGACAGCTCCCAAGATAATCACACTTGAAAGGAATCCCCATTGTTAGCATCTTTCACAGATTCCTTGAGCTACCAGTAAGACGAATATTTTACAATGAAATTTTAAGGATATTCAGAAAAAAGAAGTAAGGTATAGTGCCTCCAGTTCCTCTGAAACTCTGGTGGGTTCAGGGCAGCCAGTCCCATTGCCCTAAGCAAAGGACACACTTGATGGACTCCCTGTCTCATTCCTTTTTGTATATGTAACAACTTGTGCAATGCCTATTACTTATTGGGCAAAATTTAGATGCCCATTAAATGATGATTCCTCCCCCAACCTTACAAATTCACACACACAATATTTTTCAAGCTAAAGCTACCTCTTCATAGTATTGAGCAAGTCAAAAACTCAGTTCCTGTAAGAACCTGGTGAAAACTGAATACAGCGGGTTTGGTGGGTACTGAGATGACTAATGAGCACACACTCACTCGGAAAAGGTTCTCTCTCCTAACCCTCTGCTACTCATCTCCAGCCTCACATCGTCACCCTAAAATGACAACTCGGTGTGGCCTTTCTTGCTATTTTTCATGAGAAGCCAGAAATCCAGAATATTTGGGGAAATCTCCTGGTTTATACATGTTGGCATGTATAGTTCTTTTTCTTCTTCCCCCATCAAGTACTGTGCAAATTAAACAGAGTATACATACAGGGGAGCAGTCTGAACTTGTGCTCCAGATCTCTAAGACTTGGCAGTCTCTAGAAATTACAACTATGCATCTGAGCATGAAAGATCCACTGTTCTTTCCAAAAGACTAGGATGCTACTTGTAAGCACCCAGGCTGTTCATGGCTGGGTTCCAATGTGCTGTCTTTTCTTATGTAAGGACTTTGGTCAGTACCTGACTCACAAAATTATGGCTCTCATTTTAATCAGCAAGGAAGAATTTCTTCACTGTAAAATCTTATTAAGGGAATTTGATTGCAAATTGAATGTAGTCCAGCACCTCTCCAAAGCTCATTTAAGATATTTGATATTTGAGAGAAAAAGCCTAAAATGGGCATGTTAACTATCCACTGACCTATCCTATTCCAAATTATATCCCTGCACTCTCAGACCATCAGAATATAATGTCTTAGACTACATTATCTCAGTCAATCAATGATATGGCTTCTGAGCTATGACTCAATATCATGTTCTTTGATTTTATAGACAGCTGATATAAAAAATTACCACATTTAAGAGCATTTTTTCATAACTTTTGGAAAACTGGTTGGAGGTATATTCTATCATGTGATGTAATACTGCTTTATATTGGAATTCATAGGAGAAATTCCAGGAAGAACAGTTCCAGAAAAGGATGTTTATCTTCACAGTTGCATCTGTATATGATTTCTTAATGGGAAATAATTTCTTTAGTTTCCAGGACAAACTTCAAAGACTACATTAAGTGAAAATAAGAATCCTTGGTTTGTTTCTGAATTTTTGAAGCCCTTACTGACCCCTTTATTTTTCCACTAATGTTAACATTGGCCTTAGGTTTTAGAATAACCCAGTTGTAATAGTTTGCTTTATTCGAGTGATTTTTCTAGGTGGCCAACATTTTTTGAAAAATTTATCTACTAAATTTTACATAATATTATTGCTTTTCTTTTTAATTTATAAATACAATTTTCTAAAAATAAAAATATTCTGCTTCTATCATAGATTTTAGTGGGCATCTGCTTCCAAAATATCTGAAATTTGGGCCTGAATTTTTGACTCTAGAAGTACATTATTTGTGGTTTTTAAATGCATATTGTAATTCTAGAATTCCTAGAATTGTCACATTTGGCCATCACATATTTTTGAGGATCTATTGGATGCCTTGCACTGACCTAAGCACTGAAAATATAATGGTGAGCAGGTTATACATACTCCTCTCCCATTATGGAGCTCACAGTTTCATGGGGAGTAGACAAGAAACCAGGCAATGACAATTCCAGGGCAGTCAGTGTGGTGACAGAGTACACAACAGGCCGCCTAACCTATTTTGGGGAAAGAGAAAGGGCATCAGAGAGAATATAATGTTCCATTTGAAACAGGAAGGTCTCAGGCAAAGGTGGGAGGAAAGGTTTTCAGGCAGGGGCTGTAGACTCCACAAGGCTGTCTTTTTCATTGTATCCTCAAAGCCTCCTCACTGCTTGGCTCATGAGAGGCAAATGAATGAGTGATGGAATAGCATGTGTGAAGGATGACAGCCAAGTGGGGACAGGTCCTTTAGAGGAACTGAAAAGATTTGGTGTGGCTAAATTGTAGAGTTCAAGGTGGGTGGAAGTATACAAGGTGGGACTCTTGAGGTATACAGAAGCCAGGTAAAAATGATCCTTGTGAATCATTTAAATAGCATGCACCTTACCCTAAAGAAAAGGGAAGCCATGTGCACTTAAAGAATTTTTTTAAATGCCACAGTAAAATTTTAAAAATAATTAATCTTTTTCCTTTTCTTCATAAGAACATAACCTTTGGTTAACTCTAGCTGGATTCCCTTGGCAACTTGATAAAGGCAGAGTGTTAACTACATCTCAAGGTGACATTACTGATAGTAAAAATGGATCCTCACTGGTAAATACACGAACCATAGAAGTGTTCATCATCATATCTTGAGGCTTCCTTGTGAGTGGAGTTGGCAAGCCATGCCTACAGAATTGTTGCCGGAGTTCTAAGGCTGTCCTGCTGGGTGACTGCTGCAGCTGAGCTGCTGGACAGCTGTAAGGACCCCCGGGTGAGGAAGGCCCACTGCTGCCCTACACACAACTATGGTTCCTGGTCTTTGTCCCTCTCAGTAGATAGGACGAGGTGTGGTGTGTGGTCCTGTCGTGAGTCTGAATGTCTGGTTGAGCCTGAAAAAGAAGGGGGGTACTGCACCACAGGAGGGTGGTAGAAGAGTCACTATGAACAGATCTGTGTTCACAGGATCACTTTAGCTATTGGGAGCAATTGCCTCTAGGACAGGTTACTCTAAGAATACATTGACCAAAATCAGTAATAGTCTTGCTGGAATAAGATGGAAGCCCACAAGAAGGGGGAAAAGAGAAAAGCATCCTCCTTCCAAGTTTCATCTAGACCTTGAGGTTCTAAAGCCCATCAATTGGGACTTACAGGAATGCAAACTGGTTTCCATATCTTTATGTGTGGGGTGCCTCTGCCACTTACTGGAGAATCATCAAACATGACTGGCAAATAAGAACAACTGGAGGGGAAAGGAAAATACTAAATGGCACCATTTAAAAAAAATCAGCAAATACTATAAAGAGTTAGGTTTGAATACTGTCTCACTCCTTAATTATCTGTATGACCTTAAGTAAGTCACTGGGCCTCTCTGAACTTCAGGTTTCTGAGCAGAGAAACAAAGGATTTAGATTCAGTGACCTACAAAGGATCTTGACTTGAAGGTCCTGGGAGTCTTATTATCTGAGTACCACTCATATGCAAGTACTATACCAATCTCTAACCCCTCTCCTTCCCCCAGTAAAGACATTCAAAATCAAGTAAATACCAAATGCCTTTAACAGAAAGATCAAGGAGTAAGGGCCAACAGCTGGAGTCAGTCCTTAGTCCAAGATGGAACTGAAGGCTCTGTTATTTTTCTACACCTAAATTTCACCCTGTATAGCATGATGATCACATCTGTAACTGAAGAACTTTATTATGTGCTTTAGATTGCTCAAGTGGTGGGGGCTATGGTAGGCTCTGACAGGCCAATCTTAGTTGAGATCACCCAAGCTAGCTGCCCAATGTCCAGAGTACTTCCGGCAACATTTGTTCGTCGTAAACCCTCAGTGACTGCAGAGGACTGACAGAACAAATAGGGATAGTTAGTACTACTGTGCTCTTCAACCATCTTGAAGAAAGACATAAAAACCCAGTAAAATTTAAGCCTGACATCTAAAACGAAGTGATACGAAGTGAAAACAATTAATTTTAAAAAGCGTGTCTCCAAGAGATCTAAGCACTCCCATATCTTAAGGGGACATTAAAATGTACTGACATATGGTTATGTGGCATTAAAAATGCAAAGGAAACCTTCGTTTTTACAAAAAGTTTCAAATGAGGAATTTTAGTGAAGAGCATTGCGTGTACTTCTAGGAAATCTCATCATGATCTCAGGGTAATAGCCATTTGTAAAAGAGCCCCGAACTGAGTCCCTGCCAGGGAGCATTATTGGAAAATGGCCCGCGCCGACGACTTCCCGGAATTCCTCTCTGTGCAAGTCAGCAGCTTGCTTGGCACCCGCCGGGCACCACACCAAGGCTCGGGGACGCATAAGGGTGCCCTCCGAGGTGACAGGGTTTGTGATTTATAACTTGAGTCTTGAAACAAGGCAGCTAGACAGCAGCGCAGGCTATTCAAATCACAAGATCTTCTTTCTTTTACTAAAACATACAATGGAAAGTGGCCATTAAAAAAAAAAAAAGAACAGGGGTCACTAGGCAGGTATCTGCCGCAACGCCACGACGCAACATATCAGCTGCAGGGCGTAAAGAGGAAACCGCACAGCCTCTCCTCATGACACCGACCAGCGGCTTCCAACTTGCATTCCATGGAATCTCAGCATTTCATCATCTGATTCAAACTATCTTTTTATTTTATTTATTTATTTATTTATTTATTTTAAAGATTTTTTTTTTATTTATTTGAGAGAGAGAATGAGAGAGAGAGAGCACATGAGAGGGGGCAGGGTCAGAGGCAGAAGCAGGCTCCCTGCCGAGCAGGGAGCCCGATGCGGGACTCGATCCAGGGACTCCAGGATCATGACCTGAGCCGAAGGCAGTCGCTTAACCAACTGAGCCACCCAGGCGCCCCTAAACTATCTGTTTAAAATAGGTACTCTAGCTATTGGTAAAGAACTGTGAATTTAAAAAGCAAATTTTTATACTAATTTTTAATAAACTTGGGAACTATAAACCCATTGATTTATGCTGCCAAATAACTTTCTGTGAAGATCCAAGATTAATCTCTGTACTTATACTTAAGTTTATAAAGGTATCATTGATTAAAAAGATTGTATGTGTGTTTTAATGTTAGTAGTAGGTAGTTTTACTCTTATTTCAAGTGCTATTGAAATGCTATTCTGCTTACCAGGGTGAATCATCATTTTTTCACTCTAATGTAGCCAAAGCAATATACCAAATGAATTGGATGGTGAGACCAATATTTTATATGACTGTCAACCATCTGTCTTAAGAAATATCCTTGAACAAAGTGTTTAACTTTGTAATATGTAAATTATCATAAATTAAACTAGAAAGATAGTTTGTCTATTTGACTGCTTCATTTTTACAAAAGCTCCAGATGCTTAGGGAAGTTTTAAAACACAAATTTGGACCTTTTCTCTAAGAACAAAAAGAAACCAGCCATTGGTAATAATCTTCACATATGTTCATGCTTTACACAGAAGATAGAAGTTATTGGTGAAGCTTGGCTTTATTTTTCTAATATTTTGTAAATTTTCAATTATAGACAATTCCATACAAAGATGAAAAGAACCTAATTTACTTTATAGTGTAGAAACTATTTTGTAGTAAGTTTCTGATATTTAAACAACTATGTATATGGGGAGAGCACAAATTTCTTTCTCTAGGATTCAAAGATGGAAAACTTTGCAACTTGTGTTTTTAAAAAGCACTTCATACTAGGAAAAGTCTATGAAGGTTTACTTGACTTTTTCCATTTCTGATTTGATAAAAGGAATGAATAATTTTGGATTACCGCTACACATTAAAAGGATAGATTAACAACATTAAAATTTATAATTATGGCTTGCAAATTTGGGGAAATGAAGATTGGGCATGGAGAGGACAGGGAAAATGAGACTATATGCAAGACAACTAAGAAGGGAAACCTGCCAATTGTAATAAATAAGATGACCTTCGATGTCTTCACACTCTTCATATAGTTACAACAGGAGCATCTTAGTGCTTTGTACCATTCGTCACTACTTAGCAGTTTCATTTTTACATTTTTTCCCAGTACCATTTATACTTATGATTTATGCCTACAGAATAAATACAGAAACCATACATCCCTTACATACAGATTCCAGAAGAAGACAGAACTCAGCTAAGTAAACTTGTAAATCCCATTCCGTAACGGTGTTATAAGACACGTGGTTTTCCAGTAAAACAGACTCCTGTAGCTTCACTTTTCACGTATGGACTTCTTCCAGGGCGGTACTGCTTTCTTAAGCTATATCATGGTGGAATCTTATCCTTTATAATGTTTTGGAGAAAGCTGAGGGTGGCGCCTGCACAATTTGATTTGGTGTAAAAATACACACCAAATCTGATTTCTGTTACATTAAGGCGTTTCTCTGACAAAATACACAGAACAAGAAATGAAGTGAATTGTGTTTTAGAAATATCTTGCAAGCTTGTTTCCCCGAATACCTGACCACTAATTTTAAAAAATGGATCAAAACCCACTTTAATTGAATATTTAATAGATGATTTAATGCTCAAGTTAAGATACATCTTAAATGCTAAATATAAAAATGATTTGTGTTTGCTTACTGGAAAAATTCGTAATACAAGCAAACGTATGTGATAAACTAATATTTAAAGCAAATTTACTATGGGAGAAATGAAGTGACTATCTTCAATTTATAAACATACTACATTCATCAACTTGTATTTCTGACTAATAAGTTGGCTTTTATAATATGAATATCATAATAGTGGATTACCATTAACAGCAGAAATTAACTCATTTTTAAAAATTGTGTAATACATTTTCCCTTAAAATGAGCCATTTCCAATGGTAATATTCTCCTAGGGAAAGGCTTGAATTAAGCTAAAGGGAAACATATCAATTCCCATAAATAAATGATCTTACTCTTTCGTGAATTCCGTCCTCTACACGATGCCCCATGACGTAGTATGATTTATAGGAAAGAATCTAGGATTTGCAAATAGGAGTGTGTGATCTGGTCTAAGGCCATTTTCTAATGAGTCATAACAACATAGCAAAAGTACTGAAGTCTATAGTGCCCTGATTTTCCTCTCACTGAAATGGGCAAAGGCTCCCTTCATTCGATATCTGCAAAGAGAAAGAAAAATACATGCCAAAAGTTTTTGAAAAAAGTAAAGTGCTATTTAAGTACTAGAAAAGTCGTGCTAATGATCTGGAAAATAATCCACTTAATTTTTTTTGTTTCTGAAAATAATGTTCAAATAGATACTCTGGGGGTTCTGAAATGGCCATTTATTCAGAATACAATGTAAACAGACTTCAGCTAATTTGGGGGGCTTGAACTGTATGATCCCTAAGAAAATTCTAGAAGCTCCTTTGCATCTCTCAGCATTAAACACAGACATATTATGGTATCTGAGTACTACTATCACCTAGAGATTCCCCTGACATCTTTACTACAGAAAAAGAACGATTAAAACCTTTTATTCCCTTGCAGTATTACCGGAACAGACAGATGTTAATGGGCATGTTACTAATTGACACAGGTGAGGAGGCAAGCCTGTACCGAGCTACAGGTATTTCACCATTACCTTCCGAAACACTGTTTCATACTGCAGGAGATGTCATGTAAAAAATAAATGATACTTCCCAATCTCAGCAGTTTGAAAGAAACATAAATCAATGGTGTAAGGGAAGCAGGTGATGTAATGACTCTAGACTTAAGTAGACGGCTTGAAGAGATGGATCATGAAGCTGAACCTTTGAAATTATTCACTGGATATTAATATAAACACATGGAAAAGCACATTTCAAAGTTACCTTGCTTTGCTAAAATTCTATTCATTAAATCAAGAGTTTTTAAATGGTAAAGAGAAATAATATATCCTATTCCTGGAAACCGTCTAATAGCAAACACTTAATAAGCCTGGTCTTACTTAATGTTTCAGTTAAGGATGTTTGTAGAAAAGGAGGTCAATAATGTCTACATAAATCCACACACACAAAAAAGAAAAAAATGGATGGTGAAACCCAAACTTGTCAATAAATGGTAATGATACAAATACATCCAAATGAGATGAGAAATTGGACCAAATATTAATACATACAAGTCGGGAAAAAATTAAGAACTGATCCAAGGAGGATAGAGATTGAGATAATATATAAAGGAAGATAAATAAATTCAAATTAGCAACAAGAACCACAGCAACTTAGGAGGTGATACTAATGTGATCTAGACTCTGACAGATCCTGAATGACATTTGGTGTTTGGTCTAAAAGCAGGGAAGCAAAATTTCTCTATGTAATGTGAACATACCTTCCTTCTCCATGTGAGACATGAAGCACTAATGTTCCATCTAAATAACCTAGGGTCATGAAGAGGCAATTAAAAAAAAAAAACCTAAGAAAAGTAAGTTCTGCTTTACAAATAAAATACTAAACAGGTGCTCTGTCAAAACTTGGACACAAGGGTTTCTTTCTATCTCCTGTTTTATTCACGCTCTATTTTGCGCTAAAACATCTCACTTCTCTTAAGATAATTTTTAATGGTTCCCTTTATGTTTTAGGAAAAAATGCTCATAGCAGAACCTTTACATTCTAGGTGCCTCGTCTTCTGCATCCAGACTAGAGCATCCTCATATCCTCTATCTTGCCCACACCAAATTCATCTCCATTTCCTGACCAGGCCACAAAAATCACTCCATGTCTGTGCTCATGTTAATCCTTTTGCCTGAAATATCCTTCTCACACCAAGCTCCTTCTCCTTGGTATTACTTGTGTCCTTCTAGAAGCAGATGTTAAGATGGAGTTAGAAGTGCAAAAGGTTTACTGGAGATTAACACTTGTGAAAGGAAAAAAAAAGCAAAAGCATGATTGGATAAGAACCTCTCTATTCACTCTAGAGCAAAGACTGGCTGTTAGAGGAGGTCTGTATGGACTAACAATAGCTAGGCCCTTGTACCACCACCTTGCTCAGACATTGTCCCAAGAAGAGTATGATCTCTGTTCCAATTTGGGGATGGATCCTGGAGGTGCCAACTGTCAGCTGTCAGCTAGCCACACTCCTCCCAGCTGGGCAAGGAAACCTTTTAAGCAGAGTGATGGAAGCAGCGCATCTCTCCATGTCTGCCACACCACTATTCTCCAAAGTGCACGTGATGTCTACTCCTGTGCAAAACCTACAAAAAGTCATCCTCAGTTGGCTCTCCACACTTGCACAACAATGGGAATTTTAGTATCTCATACTGCATTGTGGTCCCATTATGTTCACCGGGCTCTGCCTTTTGGAGAGTAGAAGCCACATCATATTCTGTTCAGATTCCTAGTAGATAGCTTGGGAAACATGGCACCTATCATATAACATATTCAAAAGAGGCAGAATGAATTGACTAATGGAAGGATGGACCTACCAGCTGGATGATTGATGGATCCAATCGGTTATTCCCTACTCTGGTGCAGAGACACCAAGGGAAATATCTTGCATATGTCAAGAGATATTATGAACATCTCAAAATATAATTTTAATATACTTTAAGTACTAATTGTATGGATAAGATACATCAAAAATTCGTATGTTCTAAGCCAAGGTTTTGGAATTACATTCCTAGTCATTTAAATGAACCTATGTATATCTTTTTAACCATTATTCTTATTTCCAGTTTTCTCAATTTACAGATTGGGCAAAGAGTTTGTTTAATTGTTTTTTCTTTTAAATTTTTAAGTAATCTCTATACCCAACATGGGGCTCGAATTCACAACCTCAAGACCAAGAGTCACATGCTCCATCAACTGAGCCAGCCAGGTGCCCCTAGTTCATCTAATTTTTAAATTCTAAGATAAACTATGTTTATTTTGTATTGTAAAATAATAATTTCAATTGAAAATTCTGGATTTTTCTTTGATGACTTCCTTGGAGAATGCTTAGTAGCTCAGTAACACACATTCTTCATTTAATCAGTCAACAAATTGACTCTATGCCAGGCCCAGAGCCAAGCTTGGAGGACACACAGATGAAAGTGAAAAAATAGGACAAGAAGCTCTTTTTCTAATGGAGGAGACAGAACTGCAATCAGATGATTTACTATACAGACTGGGAAGTGCTATGACCAAAGGATAAACAACATGGGTGAAGCACAAAGGAAGGAACAAACATTAGGGATCTAAGAAAGGAACATCTTTAATTAGTTGGGGGTTACTTAGTTGGTTTTATCTCCCTGTGCACTTTTACAAGAGGGGAGGGACAGAAACAAGAAAATTGGGCAGATACTCAGACTGTGTAAGAATCCCTTTCTAGAAGGCAGCGGTTCTCAGTAGGGTTGGTACTGCCCCCTAGGGGAAGGCTTCGGAAACTGCTGAGCCAAGGAACATCTGGTTTCCCCCGCTGATTGTGGAGATACTGGCATTTAGTGGGCAAGGACCAGAAATGTCGGAAGTCTTGCGGTGCTCAGGACAGTCCTTCACAATGAAAAATTGTCCTGACATTTCGCATGGTTTCCACATATTCCACTGGACATTCATGAAACTGAAAGCCCTGTTTATAATTTCCTGAGCCCAGAATGTTAACTTTATTTTACACACAGAGATCTTTCAAAGTTTTTAATACAACCTGAATTTTCTAGGAAGGCCACTAACACTGTATATCAAGAAGTGGCCAAATTTGGCTGCTGTCGTTGTCCATATCTTTGCCAAGAAAATCCATTCGGACACCCATGTCACTGACACCACCATCACATGTATGGTGGTGGACAGGTGTTCCTGCATAGATATGAAAAACCCATGTTCACCTGTAGTAGGTAAAAGAGGAAAAAAAAGGTAACAACTCTTCTTTGAACCAACTGACTTCATTTCTTGTAGCTTATTCTCAGGGGTTGAAAATGAAGTACTCTGCCTTGTTATTGTTTTTGCCTTCAAATACCTGTCAGCATTAATTTTTCCAGGTTTCTAGACAGATAAATTACTCCTGAACTAAATAGATAAATTTGAAGAAGTGCCTCTGAATTAACACTTTAGAAAAAAAATATCATCCCTATAATGATCTTTTCCATTCTCCTCCTATCTACAGACTATTAACATATTATTTAGCATTTCTTCCATTCTGCCTAGACTAGTTCTTTAATACATGTCTGTCACTGTCATTTATCATTCATCTGCTCACTCAGGCAACAAACATTTAATGAGCACCCATCATGCCCCACGTGGTGCATTAGCAGCTAGGAGCACAAGATTAATAAGTTCCAACTTTTGCCCTCAAGGAGTTCAGAGAGGTGGGAAAGAGGCAAATAACAAACAATTAGAGTGCCAGATGATACACACTATTTTAGAAGGATATACAAGAAGTGTAAAAAGCGATGTAATTGAAAATTTCAGTACCTTCCATTGAACCTTAGGCATAATAAGTGCTAATAAGAGATGTTTTAAAATTATTCAAATTGTTCCAAGACTGAAAATTGGGCAGATACACTGACGAGTTAAAATGGAAAAATAAGGCTCCTGCCAGCAAAGTGAATGACATTTTGATTGAATGAGACATTCCAGTGGCACGAGGAGAAGAATGGATAATTTTTTCTTCAGCCACCATTCTCTAGCAGGATTGCCTTGGTGTGTGCCAGACACCACGCTATCTGCTGAGAATACAAAGCTGACTTATTCCCTGTTTTGTTTTGTTTTTATCTCAAGGAATTTAGTTGTACCATTTTTTTTTTTTCCAGAACTAAGGGATGCATATCCATATTGGGTAGTGAGATTGGATTTGATGGAGGAACTAATACCACACCAAGTCCCAGGCTCAGGGATGGAGTCAACAGGGAGGAGGCTGACCCAGCTGAACAGGCTGTCAAAAGGGCTCCCAGTTAGCAGCATAACGGCTACTGGCTACAAGAGAATGGGATAAGCCAGAAGTCCCGAGACAGGCAGACAAGTCAGAACCCAGGGTGTGAATTCAAATACCTAGGAAACAGTGTTTGAGGCAGTTCCTTAAATCCTCCCATGGAAAAGCTGTAGCAGAATGAGGAACAAGCAGACACATTTCAGGCGAGGCTTGGGGCCCTCTAAAAACATCAGACTGGAAGGAGATTATGACAAAATGAGTAGTGGAGAGCCAGACAATCAATCATCAGGAAAGAGAAGCGTTCTGGGTGGTTACAAACTCGATTCATTCATATGTCTATTTTTAATTTCTTGGGAGCCTGTGTATACCACCTGATCCAAGGATAGTGACGCTTAGAAAACACAATTGCAGTGGGTGTTTAAGACTATGGATGTCCGGCTGCTAAAGAAATGCAATCAGCTGATTTTCCTTGTCTCCTCTTTCTCTTACTAATTAGGAGTTGGCTGAATCTTTAGTACAAGCTATCCCACAGTCTATCCATTCATCCATCCACTCAATAAACACTTATTACCAGCTACTAGGTAAAGCACCATCCTAGCGGATGGGAGGAGAAAAGATAAATAGACCCGACCCCTGTCCTTGAGGGGTCAGTGTTGGCAGGCCAGTCTGAGCTTGGGAGAACAATAGTACAAAACACATCGATTTCAGCGACAGAATCTAGATCACTTTTTCTTTGTCAATAAATTTAAATGGGTATGCAGACAATAATCAATAAAGTGGTGCCTGCACAACTGTTACCAAGGAAATATTTAACTCAATTCCTTGATGCTACCGTCTGTGTGTAGCCGGGCCAGGTTGGCATTCTGATTGCTCATGAGGAAAAGAGACGATGAAATACTCTAGTTCATATGCCAAGATGAAAATCATCAATCTCAATCTCCGTGAAAGATGAAACTACTTTTGGAAAAAGAACAGTGAACTCTATCAGTCTTTCTAAGGCAATGCAATCTTGAAGATGATACAGAGAGGGCAGAGGAAGTGGAGAAGTTCACAAGAATTTATATGGGGGAAAGGGAAATGATGAAATTTCTCCATCAATTTTACAGGAAGCTAAAAATAATACAGGACATATATTCAACCCAAATGACAACTGTGTTTTTTGAAAGGTATGTAATGTATTCTAGGTGCTAAATAATTGACTTGCTTATCATAAATAAATTCATCTTCATCTAACATATGAATACCTTGATATCTACGAAAGATTGTCTAGTATGTAATTCAAATTAATCTGTAAAAATGAAATTCTATGTTTCCTCTACTCTTCTTCCCCTAACTGCCAACCTCTACCCCTTTTGACTAATATGTATATGCCAAATCTTTTTTGGCATATACCCAACGTGGGGCTCGAACTCCCAACCATGAGATCAAGAGTTGCATGCTCTACTGACTGAGCCAGACAGGGGCCCCTGTATACGCCAAATCTTTTTATTTCTAGCACTTACCAGTTGGCATTTCTAGTTCTCAGGTGTAAAACCTTCTGTTTTTTAACCACTAAAACTTATATTTATATAAATTTATATTACAAATAAAAGACTTTAGTATTAAGTACATCTTTAGTGGAATAGCTTATAGTGACACACCCACAGGTTAGTAGAAATTAGGTATTTGATATTTTCTGGTTAATTTCTTCATGAGAATCTTTCCCCTGTTGTTTTGCCAAATATCTGGGTTTTTGCTGCCTTGTGACCCCCAACCTGGGCAATGCCTATTTCTGTAACTGTCATACAGGAAGCACTTGGTAAATATTTGCTAAATTTAGAGACAAGGAAGGAGAATTGTGGTTAAGTGGGAGGCAATGTCAACTATGGATAAAGAACCCAAACTTTGAAGGTAGACTGCCTGTTTTTGACTCCTGGTTCTGCTGTTTGTTGGTATGGAGACCTTGGGCAAGGTACTTAACGTCTTCATATCTATTTTCTCATCTGGGAAATGGGTATAACAATACTACTTATCCCCATGGAATTGTTGCCCGGATCAAATAATTTGAAGTATTTGAAGCACTTAGAATATACTAAGCCTGGGGCACCTGGGTGGCTCAGTCAGTTAAGCATCTGACTTCAGCTCAGGTCCCGATCTCAGGGTCCTGGGATGAAGCCCTGTTCGGTGGGAGTCTCTGTGTCCCTCTGCCCCTCCCCCTCCTCGTGCTCTCTCCCTCTCTCTCTTACAAATACAATCTTTAAGAAAAAAAAAAAACAAAAAAACCACATACTAAGCCATATCAGTGTTACCTGTTTTCTTGTCATTATTATTGTCCTTATTCTGGAAGGCTGAAGCTTAGGAAAGGAAGGCATTGGAGCAATGAGATTCAAAAAGGACACAGATGTTTTCCAGAGAAGAAATTCAAGGCCTATGGGTTTCTCTCTAATGTCCAGGTTCCTCATTCATACATGTATTAATCAAATGATTCTTGGGAGGAAGAAAAAGGCATAGGTGGCTTTAGTACTCTTAGCCAACAGTTACCTTCTCCCACTCCAACTTTTTGCTTGGCTAAATCATGTTCATCTTTGACGTCTTGGATTAGGCATCTTTTTTCCTAAGAAGACTTTATGACCTCAAAGATTGGGTTAGGTGCTTCTCTGATGTGCTCCTGCAGCCTCTTCTGTGGCGTCTGACACACTTCATGGTTACCCTGATGCTAGCTTGTGTCTTCAACTGGAGATTTCCAATTAATTCCCTGTGGCACCCCCAACTCTTGGACCAGTAGGCATAGAGGAGTAATATAGAGGAGAGATGCATAGAGATTTATTCAAAGTCTTGGAGACAGCACAGTGTGCCATGGAGACTATCAAGTTACCTACCCTGAATAACCTAAAGCTTATCACATCTGTCCTCTTAGCTTAATCCACCCAAGGGCTATGGTTGGTATACTTTCTTGCAGAAAATAACAGGAAGGTCCTCTGAAGCATGTATTTTACATATATATATATAATATATATATAATATAATACATATATATATGCTTGTTTATGAACAATATGCATACTATTAGTATATCAACATTAGGCCCATTATAAAATATATACAAAAATAGAAATTTCAAAAAGAAGTCATTAATATACACACACGCGCGCACACATGCACACCTCCTGATATACCTTAAGATAAGTTTGGCAATGCCACTTACATCTTATTTGCTTAAGCTTGCATTACTAGTATTATCTTCAATCCATGGTTTCTTGGCAAGAAATCCTTGTCCATTTTCTGAGGGTTAGTTTAGTTAATATTAGAAAAGAAAATCTGTAGGTCATCTAGGCAGGGACACTTGAAACTGAACACAGCATGGACAGCCTTCTGTAATGGGGGTTTTCCAGTCTTCCTTCAGCAATCCTGGAATACCATATGCGAGTGACATTGCACGACCTGACACAGGAATCAAGTCATGGTACCAGGGTCAGCCCATGTATCAAATATTTTTGTTTGAAAAAATAGAAGCATAGATTTTCATTATCTTATTCATCCATATCTAATCTATCAGCAAATACTCTAAGTTGCACCTTCAAAATACATTCAGAATCTGATCACTTCTCTATCCAAACCACCATATTTGTGCCAAGCTGCCATAATGTGGGTTAGCATAATGACCTCCCAACTGGTCTCCTTGTGTCTATCCTTGGCCTCTGAACTGCAGGCAACATGATCCCATTAAAATATGTGCCAGTTGTTTGCTCAAATGGTTTTCTATCTTGCTCAGAGAGAAAGCCTCACTATGACACTCAAGGCCTTCAATGATATGTCTCCCATTATTTTTCTGCTTTCATAAAGAGGAATGCATTGACCTTCTCATTTAGCCCAGAGAGCTCACAGAGGGTGAAAAATGCATTTACTATAAATAAAGACAGTCAAAAAAGTTTCCCTGTGAGGTGGTCAACTGTTTCAAATTTTTTCCACAACCAGACGGATTTCCTTCTGAGAAATTCAACAGGCAGAGGAAGCCTGTCTTGATGCAGTCCTGCCGATGGGCACCAGGACCAGAAAACTTTTCTGTTGAATGGATGTTTATTTCCTTTATTTTCCACAATGCATGGTTTTACTTAAATAAAGAGCACATTTTCATTGTTTAGTTTTGTAGATAAGTCTTTGAAAACAATGCATGTAATAAAGATTATTTGCAACACCTACATTTGATGCATCATCTTCACAACTACACAGTTTAACGTGAATTTAAATTCAGCTAATAATTTCAGAGTGACAGTTTTATCTACAAAGCCTCCATTTCTATTTCAATCAGTTTATTTAATGGAACAATTTAGAGCACTTGTTTAAACTGATCCAAATAACATTCAAAAAAAATAAAGGGAAATAACTTTCAAATGCATTTTAATAACAGAAACCACTGCTGTTTTTTTAAAGCAATGAATCTTAGCTTCAAATGTGAATGTTAATTCTACAATTTATTAAATAGATGAAGAGAGCAATGTAACTATTATAAAAATCCAGCACTCTCCCATAAAATACTGACACACAAATACTAAGACCTTAAATAAAATACATGCTGTGAAATGTAACAAGTGAAAACACTGAAAATAAAATAAGACACGAAATTATAAAGTTCAAACACACATTATACTTCAATTTTCACTTCACTTGATTTCCACTGCTTTCTAGATGCATCTCATGTTCAAATAGTTCAAGAAACCTGCTGATTTTCTTTATTATAAGGGGGGAAATGGCAATGATTGAACACTCTGCATTTTCTTTGGTAATAGAAAGTATGATTTATGAGAGGAGAATAAAAATCTAAGAAGATTTTACTGGATTAGAACACAGCAATTAAGAGAATGTCTGGGTTTGCCTTCCTGTTTTTATTAATTTTGTGACTCTAGACAAGGCACATCAACTCTTTTAAGCCTCACTTTATCCATTTTTGAAAAATGGGATAATAATGGAAATAAGATTTCAAAGTACAAGATAATACACCACTAGTGGCATTGAAGATAGCTGGCACAGGGATAGACTTTTTAAAAAATATTATTAATTTTAATGTGTCTGAGAAAGATACATAATTAGTATGTCAAAAAATGTACAGAGGCAATTTCTCAGGATAAGCCTAGGTAGCACCATGGGAATCTCTTTTTCAGAGAGTAGTTCTTTTCAGTGCTTCTCTGAAACTTCATTTCCATGAACAGGGACATTTAAAAAACTAAAATTGTTTACACAAATGACTCAAATGTTGGGAAGAGAGTCAGGGTTCATGTGAATTATGTGAGAATTAAAGGAAAAAGTGATATAACATTCATAAAGTACTCAGCATAGTGTTGGAGTGTATTAAGAGCACAATAATTGTTATTATTTTTTCTTATCTATTATTGCCATATTAATATAATGCTAATAAACCAAATGTACTCCATTCTGACATTAAAGAAGCTTAGGAGTATCCATGCATAATAAAGCCATCATCTGTTACTTTCCAAACGATTTACAAATAAGATGCATTAAGAAACTAAGAAACCAAGGGCACCTGGGTGGCTCAGTGGATTAAACTTCTGACTTTTGATTTTGGGTCAGGTCATGATCTCAGGGTCATGAGATCCAGCCCCTCATTGGGCTCCTGGCTCAGCAGGGAGTCTGCTTGAGATTCTCTCTCTCCCCCTTGTCCCTCCCCACTCCCTGCCCCGCCCTGTGCGATAAGCACCCACGCACGTGCTCTCTCTCAAATGAATAAATAAATACAATCTTAAAAAAAAAGAAGACACTAGGGAATCAAGAAAGAATAAAGGAAATTACCGGGGGGAAAAGGTGGAGAGGAGCTCACAGAGGGACAAATGAGCAAGGACCTGAAAATAACATAAACCATTTATCATAGAATATTTGGTAATAGGTTGCAGTGACACTGGATCTAAGTAAATCTGCCTAGGAATAATCAAACCTGGCGAATAGTACGTATACCATCCCTTAACCTTTGAATTAGGACATTTGAAATAAATAAAATGGCTTTTTACTTATTTATTTTTTTAAAATCCAATTAAGTAATGCAGTCCATACCACTTAATAAAGGTGCAAAACTTTTCCTGTAATTTTACTAAGTTTCTCTGAATAGATTAAAAAATAATTTTTGTTTGTTTGGCTTTTTTGCTTTTTTTCCAAAAGGAGGGAAAGGAAGGCAATGTTAATTTTTAACATAATATTGCTCAGCAATTTTCCTTTCAATGCATGTTACATGTTTCCACGTAATTGCAATTGCAGTTAGTGTTTTCCTACAGGCAGTATTTCCCACGAACATATGTGCTCAGTATTTTGTGAATGTTTCATTTCATTTAAATAAAATATTCTAAATTTCATCCACCAATATATAAAGTAACCTTAATATTTTTGTATTCTAATTGTTATCACAAATTAACCTTATTTTTTTTTAACACTCGCAAAGGGTCATTTGGTAATGATCCGAAGATAGTAAATATCTAACTTAAAATCCAGCTGTCTTTAATCCTAGTAAGACCAAATTCCACAGTATATTTCTTATACCCGAGAATTAGTTGGGAACAGAACAGGGCCCAGTCTGGTGAACTTCAAATAATGGGCAACCCATGTGATAGCAAAACTTATCAAAATGTCACCTTGATAACCCGCCATGAATTTCTCACCCAGAAAAGAAGGCTATGGGCCAAAGGCTAAGGTAGACGTTCAAGCTTCGGGATAAAGCATATAAATGCCACCTAATGACAGTTAACACATGATGAATGACACTAGCTGTCTTTGGGGAGCTAGAAGAAACATATTAACGACACTACGGGTACCTTGCCGAATGAATCAAGAACCCACATGCACTCACTGAAAATTAATTTAAAAAGGAATTTTTCTCTTCTTGCTTGAAAGGTGTAATATAACTACAATTATGTGATATGATCAAAAAGGAGCTCCTTCAAACGAGTGAACTTACCAGATAATTAAAGCTAATTTCTGGACAACAGACAAATAAATGACTTGAAATTGCCATTGAGCTTTATCAAATTGCTTATTGAATTTACCATCTTCAGTGACTGTCTTGGCATTAGGAAATATTCTATCTATTTTGATCTTTGGCCTTCACTGAAGAAGCCTTTCCCTGCTACATATCCTCTCTCCCTACATAATGCTGTCCAATCAGTAATCTTATAAAAATAATAAATAAATATAATAGATCTTTAAGAATGACACCTGTTCTAGGATTTGACATTTTAAATGTAGCAACATTTTTCTGAATCCCAAATAAATAAAAAGAAAATCTTTCTGAGAGCTAAAAGAAATACCTAATAATTTTTAGCAACCTGGAACATGTAAATTTGTAACATGTTTCCCTGAGGAAAATATATATTTATTCATAAATTAACTTGTTCATCAAAAGCTTACTAGTGAGGTTGAAAACCAAATTTGTACTTACTTCTTTTTTACTGTTTTTTATTTATTTTTTTAAGTCACAGCTAATGGGCTGAAAAATCAGATAACATTTTACAGCAGAAATTGAGATTCACTTGCTAGCCATGAACCATAAACATTATCATTATGAAGTTACAATGATAAAATTTTGTTATAAAATCAAGTGGTCTACCTGTAAATCAGTTTAATTTTAGTTTCTACTACATTTCTTATTTTTAGGAAAGAAAAAAAAATCTAGCACATGGCTATCATCAAGTTATCAAATGGAAACAAATTTAGGACCCATCATTATCAAGGTATTCTTAAAATATCTTATTAAGCTATTACTGTTAATCTTATTTTCATTTTTAATCACTTAATTTAAAAATAGTTTTATAAACGATACAGATTTTTGTTCTGGAACATATTTATTGATTATGATAGAATTAAGAAGGTTTTTTAGAAACGAGAATTATAAGAAGAAACTGATAGCAGAATAGGTCAGAAACAGGGCACTTGGCTCAGTTTTTGCAGAAATATTCTGAATGCACTCTAAGTAGTAGAAAAAGTTCTGATGAAAGTGCATGCCAATAAATTTACACTTACTTTGCAGAGGCCAGGTGTCTGTAGTACACTGTAACTCTATCTCCTCCCCCTGGGTCCATTCCATCTTCTGCAGGATTTGCCTCATCTCACAGTGGATGTCCTCTGTCATGGACACTGGTTGACTGTTGACTGGTGTCTTACTCAACGTCTTCATCTGCTGTTGAACTTCCGCCAAGAGAACAGCTTGTATTGCTTCAGTTACCTATAAAAGTATTTTTTAATCTTTTTTTTTTTTTAAGATTATTACAAATGTTTGGGGTCTTACATCAAGCTAAGAGCCTGAAATTTTGACTTAAATAGGTTTCACAATGTGAAAATTCCACTAGAATTAACATCTGAAACATTTGAAACGCAGATACTGAGCACTGGAACCCAAACCATCAGGCTGTTCTTATGCTAACATAAGAGATTCTAAAAGGAAAGTTGAAAGGAGTTCTCAATTCTTTCACCTAAGATACTCTCATTTCCACCAGAAGATAAAATGAATTTGAAGATACCATATTGCTCTTAAAGACAAGTTTAGCTCCTCAAATAATGTCTAGCTCTAAAGCACTATTTAGCTAAAAACACTTGATTTAAACTCAGGTTTAATACAGAAAGTTAAAGTCAAGATTTTAATAATAAATCTCACTAAATTGTGTGTATGTGTATATGGTTTTAGACAGTTTAAAAATATTACAAAGCTTGCCTTCCAATTATTGTACATGTCCAGTCAAGGATCTGTGATTGGGTAGAGGGGGAGGGGAATGCTTGTCACAGACATCTAATTCAGTATCTTCATTTTTTAAATAAAGAACCTGGGACAGGACATCCCATAGATACGGTGGACAGGCCTTCTGACCCCTGATTCTATGTCCTTTGTAGTGTATGTCCTCCCAAGTTTCTATATCCTCATCGCTTAGTAAAAGGCCAGTGACAACGTACCTTAGTCTCTTCCTGGCAAGATATGAGGCAAGGCCCAATAGTTACGTAGAATTCAAAGAAAGCCAAGAGCCGAGTCAGTAAGAGAAAAGGAAGAACACCACTGACCTAGGTGAACTTGGGACACTTCCCATTATCCTTCTCCTAGAGCCACACCTCAATGCCTACTCCTCTTCCCCTCAAAAGACTGCCCTATGTCAAGAGGACTCATGTTCCACCACTGCCACCATCCCGTCTGCATTATCCCCAGTCTACCCATAGGATGCCGTCAGCTAGGGCTTTGGGTGGGACAACACCAACTGATCTAGAGTTTTGGCTGATGCCAAAAGCAGAAAAGGTATTCATCTAAATATTTATTTAGTTTCTTCTATGTGCCATGGTAGCGTGTGCAATCTTCAGGCTCCAGGGACACTCAGAGAGCTTAGCTTATGCTGAAGGCAGATGCTCACTGAACTGCCTGCCGGGGCAGAAGGAGCCAGGTGCTTGACTTTTAAATGTAGGAAGCTACCCTTGACCATCCCCCTGTTCTTGTCCACTCAAATGCTCACACTCAAACACTTGGTTAGGTTGTGACAAAAGGCTAATGAAGGATGTGATTTTACTATTGCCTACCAAGTCTACCTACACTGCAGTACCTCCTGTCACAATACAGGTAGGTAAGTGATGCTTACTCATGCATATCGTATGATGAGATACCCGACATTGTAAAAGCTATTGCAAACCATGGTTCTAACATATAGTTCTACATATGACGATACTGGTGAATCATGCCTATTAATAATATCTACCATGTGATGAGATATATATTAACTATTAGATATGATATTTACTAACATATACCATTCTATATTGTAATAAGTGAACCATGCTTATTATGTATATCATATGATGGGACAAACTGTATTAATTATTCATGAACAATTTTCCACCACTGAATTTACTTTGTTTTAATTTTGTCACACATTTTATTTGACAGCACTGCTTCCAAGATGAGGATGATATGGTAGAAAGAGCTCTGAATCAGAAATGAGAAAGCCCGAGTTTCTGAACCAACTGTACAGTTATCACAAAGGCAACTTCTGCAAAGTCATGTACTACTCTGGAACTTCATGTCCTCCCATAAAACAAAGTCCATGATGCTGAGTAAGACTAGGATGAGAGCTTTCAATCACAGAAACCTATATGGAACTTGCTGGTGTCCCTACCTATAAATCAGGAGGATACTGGAGGTTATCTGCAGACTTGTAATACATCCAGACTGTGGTCTATCCTTCCGAATGGGCAGTTTGGCCCTATGCTCCCATGGGATCGTGTCTGCCTTCTCTCACTGGGATTATTACCATCTCTGAGGAGCATCTACAGTTGTGATTTAGATTACAATGTTCTATACCACTGGATAACAACTTGGGTCAATATTCTTTCCTAAAAATATATGGGGGTGTATGCAATTTCACTGAACATTTCTAATTATTAGATTTATGTATCATGACCACATTTTTTAACTATTGAATTTTGGGGCTTTTTGACATTGTCACTATCAATGTACATTAAAGAGTAAATAATATTGAGTATCATTGAAAAACAAGAGGAAGCAGAAATAACTGAATAAAACATATTAACTATAATGAATAGGATACTCAGTCATAGCTTAAAAGCAAATACTGAATGGCATACACCCAATTAGAAACAAACTCAAACCCACATTTTGTGCTCAGTGTGAAATCAATGCTCAGCATGGCTCCAATCCACAGACAGATGGTACATCTTACAAGCATGTAATAATGTTACCAATATCTGTATACAGTGGGTACTAAATAAATGCTAATGGAATTGAAAGAGATTCTGTACTTAAAAAATATAACATATAACGTGTAGAAAGTAGAATTTATTGATAATTTCTGACTATCAATACTTAAATCTCTCTAGTATATAAATATAGTAGATAAGTTTTGCTGATAGTTAGTAGGGATAGAATTTTCCCCAACAAAATATAAAATTTTTAGACCATATATTATATAACTTTTTGAATTTAATAATGGGCTAGAATTGAAAGCACTGCAGCTGTAAAGCTGTCTTCCAAATGTATAGAAATAATTTTCTTTGAAAAGACAGATGTGCAAAACATTACACTCTTACGAGGGAATGTGCAGAGATTTAAGTGAAGATTTACAAATCCATTGGCTGGAAAGAGACAGCCACAAATCTGGGCCATATACTTATTACTAGAAGTATTACTATGCCATAGGCAAGCTAAAAATTTTAATGGTTTTCTACTAAAATCTTGACATAGCAAAGTTCTGTAAAATAGCACAGAGCATTATGAAGACTCATGAGAGCCCCTGTGGCCTGCTTGTGGTTCCAATGTCCAGATTTTCCAGGACAAAAGCATTTTCTCAACACTCTGTTCACACTTGACTTTTCATGTCTTTGCAGCATCTCCTGGAAAAGCAATACTTGTCCCTGGAGGCCTGGATGTCATGATTTCACCCACTGGTGTTAGATTATAAAATCCAGAGAGCTTTAGTGAAGCTTCGGAAACACGCAAATTAGCAACTGCAAAACCTTACTTTGCTTTTCCAGCATCTATTTCTCTGTTGGGTGTATTTCATGCCATTAGACACAAAAGAGACAATCTCCAGACAAATTCATTCACCTGCAAAATTAACATATTTTTACCCCCCCTTCAATTTCTGAGGTAGGATTTTGCTGTTTGACAGAAGCATTCCATTACCACCTAAAATACATTCAAAAGTAGATTCGACTTAACATGATTTGACTAACTGCTCAAATGAACAGCTTTATAAGGAATTTGAGGATTGGTTAATGAACACCTGCAAGAGCCGCTGTTGCTCCCAAAGGACCCAGGAATTATCATTCCCATTTTACACGTGAGGAAAATAATCAACAAGTCACACCTATCTTCCAGAGCTGTTCATCAGGGTAGCGGCAGACTGAGAGGAGATCTTTGAAGCTCAGACTTCCTATAAAGTGAGTAATAAATGCTCAGGTAACATTTGTCGCCCTGCGAGACTTTTACACAAGGTCACAGAATCATAGGACCTTAAAGGTCCATTAGTCCAAACATGTCCAAACCACATTAAAATTTATTTGAAGGCCAAATGAGCAATTACAAAAGATCTTTAGTTAGAGCAAAAACAGGATAAATTTTCTGTTGAATTCTTTTCCTTCAGGATTTTTACCCCTCATTGAGGAATTCTTAGGCTACTGGGGGGAAAATAAATCTTACCTTTAATAGCGACTCTTAGATGATTGCAAACACGCCGGTAAAGTCAACATATACTAATGTTTATTTGATTGTCAAAGAGGCTTTTTGCATGGCTATTCATTCATTCGTTAAATATCTATTGACAGGCTGTTGTGACTACTGCCTTTCTGGGCATTGTTGATTGAGGGGTGAGTGAGACTGACCAAGTCCCTGCTCTCAGTAAGCTTCTATGACAGCAAGAAGACAGAAGATAAGCAAGCAAAAAAGCAAAAGAAGCATTTCCATTAAAAGCAATTGCAACAAAGAAAATAAACTGTGTACTGCTATGGTGACTGGAGGTATAGGGTGGGGGAGGGTGTGGTGACAACACGAGGTACGTAATCAGGGAAGACTTCGTAGAGGAGTTGGCTTTTGAGTAAAGACCCAAACGATGAATGGAAAAATTAGAATTCCAGCCCAAGAGAACAGTAGGGTCCTGAGGTGGAAATAAGCATTGCGTATTTTGGAAATAAAAAGGTCTGTGTGGCTAGTTAGAGCAGGGGGGAGAATGATGAATGAAGAGGTTAGGCTAGTGGCAAATCATGTAGAAACTTGCAGGCCCTGGTAACAAGTTTCAGTAGCCATTCCAATTGTGTTTATTTGGTTTTGTGGTGTCAACCCCACAGTGTGTTCTGAGTTAACTTTTTTGTTTTCCTATAACTAAGAATAAACATTTGTAATTGGAATTATTGCTATGCTTGTCTTGCACATTTGACATTATTAAGCTCATGAAGAAGAATTAAGTCCCAATAAATATTCATCTAATCAATGCACAGATATTTACTGTACAATGTACAAAGCTACCCAGTAAACTTTCAGGACCCACAAAAGCCTTAAAAGAGATAGAAGGACTTAAATTGGGCCTTGAAGAAACCCGTTCTCTCGAACAGCTTACAGATGAGGTACTCTTAAGATAGAGAAATGATTCCTGAGTCCACATACCAAATTCCCAAGCCTAGGGACTTTTATGTCATGGCACATTTTGAAAGCAAAGAATAGACAATTCTGCCACAAACCGAAACCTTAACAGGCAATAAGGTACCTGTAACAACAGGAACAACCCCTCCTCAGGCCCTCTCTTCACCCCACCTAGCCTATGCATCCTTGCATATGTCATTTCCACTTCTCCCCTCATTACTGGTCTCTGCATTAGTCCTGGTAAATGAAATGCCCGGGGAGGAAATATTAGCCACTTACGGGTACTCTCAGGTTAAGAGGAATATGCATGAGCCACTCACAGAATAGAAAGAACAGCAGGGAACTCTTCCAGTAACTTCAAGAACAAGCACTCTGTCATACCTGCACAGAGTGGTCTCTCCAACAAGAAATGAGCTTCCAAAGTGAAACGTCAGCATCGGGTATATGGGAGTCATTCTTACCTAGAAATACAGAGAACACATTTGTATCTCAAGAGTATTAAAACATGGATGCAATCCAATGATCCTCAACCCCGGCTGCATGTTAGAGTCACCTGGGGAGCATTTTTTCCACAAACACCAATGTCTGGGTTCAAGCTTTCAAAGATTCTGATTTAATAGGTCCCAGGGGGAGGGGAGGGCAGGCATTAATACTTTGTAAAAGTACCTCAGATGACTTTCATGTATAACCAGAGTCAAGAACCATTTGTTAATTTATATGTATGTCTGACGATTATATGAATACATATTCACATCAAATCAAATTCATCTTTATACCCTAAACCCATCTTTGTAACTGTTGCCAACAGACTGCAATGAATAATGTTCCCACCCAAAACAGATTGCCAAATTTTACAGTTCTTTCCTCATGCAAATAGATCCTGACATACTACCTTGCCATGAATCAGCATCTATCACACAGAAATCATATAAAAGACTTCCTTTGATTTGTCCTTACCTGGCTATACTACTCTGATCAATAGATATAACACTTATGTTTTAATTTGACTCATTTTGTTATGTATTGTTTCTTTTAAGTTTGCCCTTTTGAATGTCCTTTCTATTTGCCTTAATGTTCAGTGTGAAATTTTAAGAGTGAGCTAGGGCTTGGTTTATTTAAATTGATCCATAGAGTGTCCAGCAGCCCCCTACACAAAAAAGCACTTAATAAGTGCCTTTTCATTAATTGAAAATGTACATATTATCATCCAAATGAAAAATTGATCAATTAAAGCTTTCTGATGGCTAAAGTATATTATCTAGGTGCCAGATCGTGGGAGTGAGATAAGGAAAAATGATGACGGCTTGCATGGGAGGGAAAATTACTCTAATCATTATTTAAATTAATGTATTAATATGTGTTTGAAATTCTGGCATCAACTCTTTAAGATAGTATCAGTCCAGTATGCTTTTCATTGAATCACCATTTTAAATATTAATAGATATTGTCTATGTGTATATATATGTACAAATATATATTTTATAAATATTTTATGTTATATATATTTTTTATATATCACATTAGTGGTCAAGGGAAATGTGATAGAAAGTATTAAACATAATGTGAACTGAGAACATTAAAGGGATATATATGAAACTTCTGACTCATTATTAATATCGTTATTTTTCCCTGATGGAACATATGATGTGAATTTGAAATGACCAAGATTAGTGCATAAAACGTGTAAGTATGATAGAGCACTATGATTTTGAAGTCATATTTTCCGTTTCTTCATGCGCACAGCAGGTAAGAGAAAATTTTCTTTTGATCACTCTCCTTCCCCTCCTCTCTCATTCTGATGACCTTGTGACTCTACCATCAAAGCTAAGTATTGGTCTCAACTTTAACTACTTACTGGCATCATGGGGTACTTCACAGTGCACTTTAATGTGATGTTAAAATTTTAATATGAGGTAGAAATGAGAGCCAACTTTTCTTGGCAATGTCAGTGGGCTAAAGAATTAATTGCAACATCAGGGGGAAAGATAAAAAGAAAACGGCCCAGGCCTACCAATATTACTGAGTCACCATTTTTGCTGACAGAAGTGGGTATTGGTTCCTGTCAACCCTTTAGAATAAGCACCTGAGAGTATTATTTTATTCAGGCTTTGACTTTACAGAATTAACAGCATAAAGCGATCCCCTCCTTTCCTTTCACCTCCCATCTTCCAATTACTAAAACACAAAACCATGTTTCCTTAGGATCTACGTGAATCCTAAATGCTATAAAAGCCACCTCTAAACATGGGAGGGACTATTCAGTAATAACACCAGTTGCTCCTGCTACTTTGGTTGGGGCAGCCAGAGGAAAAGCTGGAGCCTCCATGGCTCTGGTTAGCAACCCTCTCCGTCTCTGCAGAAACCACTTATATTATGCTATAAACTCTAATCCTTTTCTTAATGTTATGAAAAATGAAAACAAGGATAAATGCCCTAATAAGGGCTACTACTTAAGGAGAAGGCAGGCAACCCAGACTGGGACCATTTAGAGGGGACACTAGTTGTAATCCTAACTGAGAAGTGTGTTGACGTAATGCAAAGAGCAAGTGGTTTGGGACCAGACAGAGAAGGCCTGGAATCCTGGCCCCTCTGCTCAACAGCTCTTTGCCTCTGAGTGAGTCATCTAACTTCCCTGAACCCCAATTTCCCCAAGGGTAAAACAAAGATAGTCCCTCCTACTATGCAAGGTTGTTTCTATATTGAAAGAATATGTGTAAAACCATTAGCATAATTCTTTGAATATACTAGACACTCAAAAATTGGAAGTTATTAATAAACTCTCACTTTAAAATATTCCAAATATTCTTTTCACTAGCGTTGAGAAGGCCTCTATGTACCATTGTTCAGGGCATCTCAACGTATCGATGGTATACTGCAGAACTTCGCCAAGTCTAGAATCTTATTCCCATTTTACAAGTGTAGTAAATATAGCTTTTTAAAGGAGTAAAAGACATGCCCACAGCTGCACAAGTAGTAAGTGGCAGAACTGGATCTTAAACCTCAGCCATCTATTTCCAAAGCCATCATTCTATTTACTATTCACGCATGAATCCAAAGGTATTTGTTTAATTCCTTGAAGGCTTTGTTCTGGGAACTGGGGATGAAGCAGTAAATAAAACTGTCATAAAAAAATGATAACCCCCACAGAGCTTACATTTTAGTAGCAGGACATAGATGGCAAATGAAAAAAAAGAAAGATATATATTACATCAGAGAGTAAAAAGAATTATGGAAAACAGTAAAACAGGGAGTGGGATAGAGTGTGCTGGGGAGAAAGGAGGACACCTTCCTTGATAAAATGGTGTCTGAGCAAGCACAAAGGATGTAAGGTGGAGGTGGGAGGCAGCAGGTTCACCTCTGGAATCCGAGGAAAGAGCATTCCAGGCAGCAGAAGGCCCTAAGACCTGCCTGTCATGTTTGGGTCAGAGTAAAAGGTCCCGTGTAGCCAGACCACTTGAAGCAAGGAGTCAGTAAGTACAAGGAGATGAGGTCAGATGGTGGGGTGTGCGTGTAATGACAGAAGCAGAACAGCCAGGTTATATTGGGCCTTGTACGCTCTCCTAAGGACTGTGGCTTTTATTCAGAGTGGAACAGAAGCTGCTGAAAGGTTTTAAGCAGAAGCATAACGTTCTGACTTTGTTTCCAATAGGTCATTCTGGCTGCTTAATTTCGAATAGAGTATGGGAAGGAGTGTTAGGAGAGGAAGGGTGGTTGGGAGGCAAGGAGAGATGAAGACTCTGGGGGGGCGGTCCTTTGGGTAGAGAGAAACTCAGAACCAATATATCTACTAAAAGATTGGGTGTGGGGTACACAAAAAAGGGGAGGGTCAAAATGACACCAAAGTTCTTGACCTGAACAACTAGAAGGGCAGATTTGCCACTTACTGAGATGTCAAAGATTTAGAGAAGCAGGTTTTGAGGATAAATTAGCTATTTGGCATCAAAAGAAAATCTAGACACCAAGACTATTATGCAGAAGAATTCAAGGATCAGTATACAACCTTCTGAAAAAGCTATAAAATTCTCTCATATAATAATCATTTATTTGGTAATAAAGATAATGATGTAATAAACTTCCCCATAAATCACAGGTGACCTTAATTTAATATCCAAATATTTCTTTTGCTGAAAAGTTTCAGACTTTCAGGCATTTCAAGATCATTTGATGAAATTCATCACATTACGTGTCTTGTAACATTATTAATTTTAATAAAAAATCATGTATATTTCAAATACAGGCAGAATACAAAAGTATAGCCATGTGAAATGCAGACTAAAATAATAAATGCAAACACTGCTCATTCTAAACTGTAGCATGCGATCCAGTTATAGACGGGCTAGTTATTCTATTTCATAAAGGAAAAAAAAATCAGACTCGTATCTGTAAGTCCTTTACCATTTCGTAAGTAACCACAGAAGCTTGAAATAGTCAAAATCTCATTCCCAGAACTTTTTGCCTTGCTGTGCACAGATTCCATTTTGAAAGACCTGTGGGAGGAGAAACAGAGGATATCATTAAAGATGTATGAAAAGTATTTTTAGAAATAAATTGAAGATTTGAGTGCATGACCACTTCAAAAAATTTTGGGAATTGAACACAGATTATTTTTAGCAATCTTGTTCAACATTAATCTCTTTGGTAAATTTCCGCATTTTGTTCCTACCTAAAACCTTAATCCCAGTTTTGACTCTTAATTTACCAGAATTATTTTGTGACTCACTTTTCCAAGAGCAGTTCCACTACGTTAGGTCATGTAATTTGTGGTTAATGCAGTATTTTTGAATCCTAATATGTTGACATCTGCCAGAGTTCTCCCCAGGTACTGCAAGGACCCGAGGAAGGCAGGCCAGTGATTCAGTCATAGCAACTTTCAGATACTGTTCAGGGATATTCTCATAGGCAGACAGCTCTTTCCTTAAAATGCAGTTACGTCATGCGCTCAGTTGTTAAGCCCACAAGGATTTCTCAACCCTCACAACCACAGTGAAATGTCAGTGAAATGGCCAAATCTGTTGGAAGGATTTGGTGTGACAAATCCAATACACATTATTTTGATTTCCTAAAAAATAACACGCAGTCTGACAGCAGATCAACGTTGAAGTGACTGATTTTGGGAAACAGTCTCTAATCCTGACAACTCCTTCAATAATTCGTTTTAATGAAGAATTTTGTGAAGAATTAACTAATGTATGGCAGCAATTTTAAGGCCATGGAGTGGAAGGCAGGCTGAAAGCCCATAATCCCCCCTCCGCACACCAGACACACCCTCTACGTCCTGTATGCCGTATCAGAGGTGAACTCAGAATGAAAACCTCCATCAAACAGTAACGAAGTCCCTCACTGGATCTGTGGGATCATGATTAGGCAGATATAATTTGCTAGCAGCCCAAGTTTTTAAGAATTTGAAGAAATCTTAGCAGTCACCTATCCCACCCACCTCATTTTCTAAATGAGGAAAGCAAGGCTCGGAGGGGCTAGGTGACTTGTCCAAAGCTACGTGTGGCTAGTTAAACAACAAAACCAGGATTTATTCCCAGGTTTTCAGGCTCCAGGCTGACTGCATTTTTTGCATATCATGCTTTTAGTGCTTTATAATTTTCTTAGTCATAGAAAGAAAAGTAAAAGAAGCCTATATGAAACTTAAATGTGTGTATATGTGTGTGTGTGTGTATATATACACAGAAGAGAGGAAAATTACGTAAACAAACCACAAAATTTTACCAGTCTATTCCTCCGTATTAGGGCCACAGAACAGAAAATGGGAAACCTTATAGTATAGCTGTAGTATAGAAGCATTATAATGTAAGGAAGCATAACATCGAATCCTAAATAATCCACATAGACTTGCTACTAAACTGTAGGTCCACTGAGGGCAAGAATTGTGCTGACCATACAGTGCCTGGAACTGAGCTCCTATCACATAACAGAAATGTCAAGGACCGTTTACCACCATGTATGGGCAGTGCAAACAATGTCTCTTCTGTAAAAGCGTCCCAATGATTTCATCTCATGCTAATTATTCTCTTTACTCTGAAAACCAAAATACTTACCTATAGTAAAAAGATTTTTCCTCATTCCTTTACCCTACTTTCAGTGTTTTCTATTTATTTCATGTGCATTATTTTTATCATCTGAATTAGTTCCTACCCAAATGAGAAATTTATTTCTATTTCCTCTGTAGGCTAGTGCTAAGGACATATGCAGTAAGCACGTGAATTCAATCCTCTAACATCAGACTGAATTTTAGCAGTGGAAGAAGGTAAACACACAGAGTTAAGGTTGGTAATGAATCAGGCTCTTGAATTAGACTGGTGCTCAGCTTTAAATCAGCCTCTAAGGAGCTGAATTAATCTTGGAGTTGATATCTTCTCTCCGTAAGTCTCAATATCCTCATCTTTACAAAGAGCAAAGTAATAGTACCTATATGCTAGCCTTGCATATTAAATGAAATCATGTAAGTAAAGTACTTACATGGTGACTAATAGATATTAAACATTCAAAAAAAAATAGCTATTTTTACTAAACTGTACTTTTTGTAAATGAATTACTGATCGCCACCTCTAGTTTAATATGCCAAAGTATAAATTAAATGGTGGGATTTGAGGTATGAAATTGTAAAACTTTTTCCGATGATATATGAAATACATTATCATTGGCATTTACTTAAATGTTCTTTGTTCATATTTAATTCACAGCAAGTAAAATGGATTTCAAGGTGTGTATGAGTCAATCTATCATCTATCTCTCGGTCTACCTATCTATTAAATCATTCAGCTCCCAGCACTATGATTTTCCTGACACATATTATGAGAGCGGTGGATATTTGTTGAATGAATAAATTTTAAAATATATAGATTTATTGCCCAAATTATCTTCTGATCCCAAAGAATTAAGAGGAAGTTTTTCTTACATGTGTTTTGAGCTAAAGGAGCTGTTGCACGCTTACTTTTCATTTGAAAAAAGGAAGAAAGGAAGGAAGGAGAGGAGGGAGCGAGGGTAAAAAGCCAAATATAGCAAATAATGATAGTTTTTTTAATGTCCCAAATAACAGTAGTCAAAATCTTTATGCATGTCTTACCTGTCAGTTCCACATGCCAACTCTAAAGGCATGTTAACTAACTCATTAACTACAAATAGTCTGCTCAATAAATAAACTATAGTGCTTGACTCGTGCAAAGAATCACAATTATTCTCCAGTCCTCTTGGCATCCCAACCTGATTTGGAAGCGTGGACGTGTATTTATTTGACAAGTCCAAAACTTTTTTGGAAAATAAATTAACTTTTGAATAGTCTGTTTTCATTTCAACATTGCATTCATCCCACCCCGGCAGCATTAACGAGAAGCGATCTTCATTTGCGGCAAGTCCTAAAGAAACAGAACCCTGAAGCTTTAAAATATTGAGATGTTTAATGCAGAGATTATCTAATTCTTTATCCACTCCCCATGGCAAAAAGCAAGATAGGAACAATTTAGCTACGTCTATTGTGATGCTGGCATCCACTTTTCTTGATGGCTTAGGGTGCATCTTTTTGGAGTTCTTTGTTTTCTTCTGCCTTTTAATGCCATCACTTTCTTCTAAGAATTTGACAGCATTATCTCCTTGGGCTGGGTTTTCACCAACAAGCTTGGCTTGCGCCTCCGCTGAGAGAGAACCACAGGCAGTTTTATTTCTTTTTAGCGTCAATGTTTTCTTCTCCACTGTGCTTTTGGCTCTTCTCAGGATCTCACTACCATAGAATGAATTGGAAGGGTCAACATCACAGATTGGAGTTGGCAGCAAAAGTTCAACAAGATTTTCCAGATCAAACAGAAGGATATGAAAGCCAATGTTACTCCATTTTGTCTTCACAGGCAAGACATTAAAAGGTCCTGAGAAAGACTTGGCATCAGCAACCTAAAGGAGATTAAAAAAAAAAAAATTATGTGTCAGGGTTCTTATTTTTTAAGTGATTTTATTAAAATTTCCATATTAAAATGGCATAAAATGAAAGTATTAAGTAGAAGTACAATTAAAGGCAAGTTATTTCAATTATTTTGTCTGCTATAAAAACTTCCCTCTAAATTAAACATTCTATATTCCAATATTCCTTAAAAAATATTTTTTCCTTCCTAAAACTTTTATTTTTCCTTTAAAAAATATGAATTTGGCCTATGAAGTAAGATAGCATCAGATTAATGTCTTTTCATATATGATTTCATATCTTCCTATCAACATAGCCATGAAGACATACAAAGGGAAAAAAGCAGGTTTGAAAATTAAGGAGGGAGGGCGGAGCAAGATGGAGGAGGAGTAGGAGACCTAAATTTCGTCTGGTCCCAGGAATTCAGCTGGATAGGGATCAAACCATTCTGAACACCTACAAACTCAACAGATCAAAGAAAAGAACAGCAGCAACTGTCTGAACAGAAAAGTGACTACTTTCTGGAAGGTAGGACACGCAGAGAAGTGAATCCGAGATGATATTCAGGAGGATAGACAGTGGGGGCGGGGGCCTCCGTCGGCCGCTTCTGGCAAGTGATAGAGCAGCGGAGCACAAAATCGGAACTTTTAGAAGTCGGCTCCGCTGAGGGATGTTGCTCTGGTGGCTAAGTGGGGGGTGGAACCCTCTCTGGGACAATGTGGTCTCAGGACCCTTGGGGTCACAGAATGACTGGGGGTGCCTGAGTGCGGCAGAGCTCCCAGGTATTGGAGTGGGGAAGCCGGCTGCAGAGACGGAGTCGAGGAGTGGGCTCTCAGCTCAGGGTTGCCATAAACCGTGATCCACGGCACAGTCGGGCCACTGCTCCTCCAGCAGGGACCCAAAAAGCGGCAGATCCAGAGAAACTACCCTTCTTCCCCCGGGGGGAAGCGTCACAGGAGCACACCGCAGGGATCTGCTGGGTTTGGAGACTCCACACGGGGTCGTGTGCCAGAGACAGAAACGCTCGGTCAGAGGCCGGGTGAGCACAGAGTGCAGCCGGAGACTGGGGAGATGGGAGTGTGACTGCTTTTCTCTGGGGGCTCACTGAGGAGTGGGGCCCCTAGTTCTTGGCTCCTCTGGGGCGGAGATTGGGAGGCCGCCATTTTCTTTCTTGTCCTCCAAAGCTGTATGGAAAGCTTGCAGGGAACAAAAGCTCCCGAGAGCAAACCTGAGCAGATTACTTAGCCCGGACCAGCAAGGGCGGGGCAATTCCGCCTCCGGCAAAGACATTTGGGAACCACAGCAACAGGCACCTCCCCCAGAAGATCAGCAAGAACAGCCAGCCAAGACCAAGTTTACCGATCAATGAGAATGGCAGAACTCCAGCGCTAGGGGAATACTACTGCACATAGAATTCATGGCTTTTTCCCCATGATTTTTTGTCTTTCAGTTAATTTTTTTAATTTTCTTTTTTTCTTTTTCTTTTTTTTTT
>NC_138377.1:83817832-83834719 GCF_054177405.1 Leptonychotes weddellii
CTTTCTGCTTTCTGCACGCTAATCATGGGAACTAAGATGCTGACTTTCCAGTAATTTCACTCCTCTTGTTGTCATCCTTCTTTTCCCAGGTGCACTTATAACTTTGATTGCATATTTTAATAAGTTATGTAAACACTGAGGCACTCTGCACGTAAAATATAATCCCTAAGAAAACTAAGCGTGGTAATCTGAAAGACCCTATGATGAGGGGTCTCTTTAAAACCCACAGGCTAATTAAATACCGATGAAGCCACTGTAACAGATTAGAAAATAATCACACAAAAAATACAAAGATTCTATACTCTGGTTACTCTGAAAATTTTTAAATTATTTCTATTCATCAAATAAACAAAAATTGGAAGTCATAGTTGATGTATTACAGGTGTAATTTATGCAAGAAAAAAATAATAGGAATTCTCCAAAATGTATCTATCCTCAAGGGAAAGTATCCACATCAAAAGATATATGACAATAAAAGTTTTTCAAGTAGTTTTACAGAAAAGGTAACAAAATTTCTTGAAGTAGGAAATTTTCTGAGAAACAAGTCTACACTGCAGATGAATTTATAATCTAATATAGAAGAAGTTATTTTCAAAACTTAAGCCACAAAAAATAGAAGATACATTACCTGGATATGAAATTACAGTAGCTGCCTACATCTTTGCTACTAAAAATTTCAGATAGTTGCTTTTGTTTTATGAAAAATATAGAGGTTTTAAAAATATAAGTTGACTCTGATTTAAAGATGGAGAAGTTTAGAATTTGAAGCAAACTATTTTTTCCAAATGTTTACCAATAACAGTTGAAATATTTTTTTTTTAAAGAAACACAAAAAGGTTTAGCCAAGCTCAAAAACAAAATAAACATCTCTGAGGACCAAACATGGACCAGAAACACAAAATGCTAAATGGAGCTGAAGTCACAGGTCCACTTAGCGTCAGGTCTACAAGCAGGTGGTTGGGCTTTAGAATTTGATTTCTGAGGATACTGTCAAGACTATGGGGGGTGGATGACCTAGAAAAATTGTGATAAACTCTTAACTGAATCAACCCAAAAGCTAGTTCATTGACCAGACAGGCATACACCCAATATCAGTCCAGTCCAGGCCTCATTCTGAACTGAGGACCTTGAGGAAGCAAACAGAAGCAACAATAAAACCAACAGAGGATATCATCAGCTGAGCACGGAGGGAGGGAGAGAGAAAAATAAAACACATCAAAATTTAAAAACACAAGAGAAAAAACATCTCCTCTAGAAATTAGCTGGTAAACCAAAATATTAGAATGTATGAAATCTAATACTCAGAAAGATGGCTAAAAAAATAAAAGCTGAAACATAAATCTACTCCAGATGAAATCAATGCTGTGGATGAACTGAAAAAAAAAATGATCAAAAAGAAATTAAGTAACACAAAAATAAATAAGGAGATATAAAAGAAAAAAAGCAAAAATAAAATGAATAAACTAAAAAGAATTTATTAAGAATGTGGTAGAGGCAGAGTAGGAGACACTGTGAATAATTATATGCCAACAGCTTGTGAAATGTCTATAAGACTATTTTTCAACTCAGAACTCAGCTTATGGAGCAGACCTAGGTGGATCTCTTCACTTAGGAAAATGATAAATTAATGGTACCTTGGGGCAAGTTTTACCTAACCCTCTATAGCCGTACGTCCATGCAGACAGGAAGGCATCGAAATTCCTGTTCTCCTTGGGTGGGAGCTAAGAATATATTTTCTTACAAAGTCACTATAAGAAGTGATTGGTTGAGGGGTATCTGGGTCAGTTGGTTAGGCGTCTGCCTTCGGCTCAGGTCATGATCTCAGGGTGTTGGGATCAAGTCCCACGTCGGGCTCCCTGCTCAGCAGGGAGCCTGCTTCTCCCTCTCCCGCTCCCCCTGCTTGTACTGTCTCTGTCTCTCTCAAATAAATAAAAATTTTTAAAAAATCTAAAAAAAAAAAAAGAAATGATTGGTTGAATTTCAAATGATGTTGTTAACATGTATCAACACCATGGGTTAAAAGAAGTTTAGTGAGCTGGCCTAGAAATTAAACACTGTTGATGTCATTGTTGCTTTATAGAAAAAAATGCATTCAAAGCTCCAAGCAACCAATTTACAAACTTTGGGAATATAATTTATCCTCATGTTCAGGTTACTTGCTTTTTTCTCTTTTATTGCTTCAAAGCATCCACTGATGTGGCCTGGCTTTAAGTTATGCCTTATCATTACTTATTCTGTATAAAAATTCAAATCTCAAATGCAGTGGCATGTCATTTTAACTCTAAACCCATGTTTTAACAATTCCTTTTGTCTTTCTTAACACCTTTATTGACATACTATATGCATACCATAAAATTCATCTGTTGTAAGTGTTCAGTTCCAGGATCTTTAGTAAATTTGCAGAGCTGTGCGACCATTACCAGAATCCAGTTTTCGAATGTTTCCATCACCCCCAGAAGATCCCTTGTGACGATCTGCTGCCACTCCCCATTCCCATCCCTCCTCCCAGGCAGCCACTGTACACTTTCTGCCTCCACGGCTTTTTCTTTTCTGAACATGTTATATGAATAGGATCATTCAGTATGTGGACTTTTGCATCTGGCTCCTTTCACTTCAGCATAATGTGAGATGCATTCCTATTTAATATGTATCAATACATTTTTTTAAGATTTTATTTATTTATTTGACAGAGAGAGCGAGAGAGCACAAACAGGAGGAGCAGTAGAAGGAGAGGGAGAAGCAGGCTCCGCAGTGAGCAGGGAGCCCAACGCGGGGCTCGATCCCAGGACCCTGGGATTATGACCTGGGCCGAAGGCAGACGCTTAACCATCTGAGCCACCCAGGTGCCCAGAGTATGTATCAGTATTATGTTCTTTTCTATTCCTGCATCCTGATTAGTTTTATACTGGACAAATGACCTTAAAATTGAGGAGAAATAAAAATGTTTTAACATGTCCACCTGAGGTCTTTCTACTGGTGAAAACATGTTTTCTGCACAACATTTCTTTCCTTCCACATCTTTACCGCAGGAGTCTAGGGACCTTCACCATTTCAGGTGGCCTTTCCTGGAACACCTCTACTTGGAGCCTGCCTCAAACCCAGCCTGCACAGCACTGCCACAGAAATTCAGGGTAAACATAAATCAGTAATAAAAATAAAGAAAAGCGTTTTGAGCCTATTACTTTTAGATTCTCAAAAGCCCCCAAATGCCTATAGAATTAGGTCCAAGTTCATTGGGTTGGTACACCCAGACTTCCAGTCAAGGCCTTTTCTCCCTTTCCTGTTTACCTCTCCCACCCCTCCTCCTTCATTTGGTCCATTTTCTCTGACTGATCCTCCTGTATGTTTGACTTCTTTCTACATGTGTGCCTTTGCCTCTGCCTGTCCTCTCTTGGGCTCTACCCCAAATCCAAATCCTACCTCCTTCACTGCTGAGTCCTTGCCCACTGCAGCCCCACTCTCTCCTCCTTCCACTCGTAAGCCATCACTCTCTGTACCACACTCTTACCCTTAGGTAGCAGTCACGGAAAGTGTGAGTGTGTGGAAACTTAATTTTCCCCAAAAGTGAATCTCCTTGAACCCAGGAACTGTATTTTCTGGTGTGAGCTATTTGAGAGCAGGACTCATGTCCAATTTTTCTTCTCCTTCCTCTCTTCCTCCTCCTCCTTCTTTTCTACTTCCCAAGTCAATATTTTGCAAACAGCAGTATTCAAGAATACTCACAGTATGAAAAAAGTGTCTATCTCCTACATAATCAGAATGACGCATGAAATGTGCTGACTGACCAATGGAAGTAGGTTACTCCCCTTTCACTCTAAGACAAGAAGTGAACAAAAGTAACTTCAACTTTACTATGGGTACTTCACCAACAAAGAGCCAGGAGAAGTTCCCAGCTACATGTGTGCAGTCTCTTACTGTACCAGGAGACAGAGTCTTTTTTCGGGGGTGAGAGCAAAAGTCCAGTGCCACTTCGGTGGGCGGTATCTAAAGACAGGCCCATCGCTGCCAAATTTTTGTGGTGCCTTAGCAAAGCCAGAGATGCTCAGGTTTGCTTTCAACCTAACAGGGCTTGCCTTTCCTTCCAATTGTACAACAGAGGGTACCCTGGAATAGAAAAATCACACCAGAAGAAACAATGACGGATTTCTACTCCACAGCAACACGGCAAAGTCTTATTTGAACGTGGTCCCAGAAGTAAAAAAAAAAAAAAAAAAATATATATATATATATATAGTCACTGGTATTTTATCAAATAAAATATCCTTCTAGATTTGTAATCAGGATTGTGTACTTCCTCCTAATCATATTTTTTGGCACACACATTTCACCAAATTTCAGGGAAGCATACTGAAAAGTCAAGACATTTTTTTCTTACTTTCAAATATCACGAAGGTATTATCTGTGCTCTAAAATGCCTATTAAATCATGGTTACAGCAACACTAGCCTCCTCACTAAGATAAGTTTCTCCATCTCCTGACATGCCTCACAGCAACATTCTCCTGCTGAGCCAGGCTTACATCTGAACACCATCTTTTCCTTCTCTTCTCCTAATTGCAGTGGATGTTTGGCACGGCTGCCTGATTATTCTGCTCTCTGTCTTGGCCTTCCAGCCCTTTCTGATTTCTCTACGTCTGTGTTTGTCCTTATGCTGAGAATGCCCCAATGCCCATCTACAGAAAATCTACCCCCAAAGAAAACTCACTTCCCTAAGAGACTTCCCCTTTTCTAATATCTTCTAGTCATCATCTTGCTTTCCTCGGCTATTTCATGACATTGTTATTTCTTTTCCAACATTTACCGCACACACACACACACACACGCACACACACACACACACACACACACACATCACTATTTTCATCCAACCCAATCTCTAAAAAGCTAAGCATGCCTCGGCCTCAGTGCATTCCACCAGCAGGAGTTTGTTCTGTTAAAAGTTCATTAAAACATGAGGTCTTTTACAGAGGACTTCTTTGAGCCTTAAAGAATCAGACAAGCTGAGTCCTATAACCATGGAGGGTAAATGTACTGACTTCATAGCATTCTCCTTCTAGTAACTGTTCAATACTGAAACATAATAGCTGAAGATGTTATTCCAGGTCTTTCTGAAAAATAACAAAGAAATTCCAGCACATAAAAAAGTACATTAAGTATGCTTTTGTTGATGGTAACTTGGGATTCAGCCGTTGGGTGTTAGTGATGCACATTTCTGTAAACCCATCTTTAACCTTCATGTGACCAGAGAAATTCACTTAAGAAACTGTCGCCTAAGTGAAAAATAAGTGCCTCACAACACTAGCCCATTTAAACACCTAATTACAGGGTCAGTCAAGAGTCAACCTGCCCCATAGCAGATTGCCTTCATCAGTGGTTCCTGTCTACCCAGCTAGCGCGCCTCCAACTCCTGACTCCTGGTGTACTTGGATGTCCTTACGCTGACTTTGGAGTATGTCTCTTCAAAATTTTACTGATGCAGAATTTGGGGTAATTTGGAAAAGGACAAATGTGTTCCTTAAGTAAGCCACTTCTCTATAGATTACAAATGGAAACAACTGTTTTCCATCACTTCTCTGAACATGTTTGTGCTTAAAGTCATAGGACGCTTTTCTAGGTCTTTTAAAAACTGTTTGAAGTGAAATTTCAGATGGAAAAGATATATATACCTTTAAAATGTTCATTAAATTGTTAGACTATGCTCCAGCAAGTTTCTTTCAAAACACACTTTAACCAAAAGTGAATGTAAGTGACTTTGTCATACCATTAAAGAGCTCAGCATTTCTTTGAATGTTTATTAATCTGATAGGAAATTTGCATTAATGTTTTTTAGTGAGTATAGTTCTGCAATTTAAGTGTTCATGTTTGCCCTGTTTCCTAATTTACCATTTATCTTTTCCTTATCAATTTGTTAGCCTTTTTGATGTAAAGATATTAATCCTCAAATATATTGCAAATATTTTTCAAGTTTCATTAGGCTCTAAATTTATAGATTTTGAGAATTTCTACAATCTTTTGGGAATTTTGCCACTCTTGGGACTTTCACAGTGCAGTTACTAAAAATATTATTACCTATTTTCCCCTAGTAATCTTTCTATATTAAAACTTCTATTCATCTAATTTTATTTTTGTGAAAGGTAGAGAGTAGGGATATCATTTTATGTTTTATCTAAAAATACACTCAATTGTATAAAGGCCACTTATTAACTTTCCTCTATAATTTAAGTGCCATTATTTTCCAAAGATCACATTATGACTTATATACATGCTTATTCCTAGACTCTTTTTTTGCCTGTTCTTGAGTCATTTCTGAACTCTAATGCAGATGGTAGATAGATAGATAGATAGACAGGTAGATGACAGATAGATATACTTAACATCTGAGAACGAAACCCTATACCCGTCATTCCTCTTTTGCTCATTTTTCTTATTTCATTTTATACATTTATTTTTCCAGAAGAATTCTCTAATCAAATCATCAAGGTCCCAAAACCTCACCAAGGAGATTTTGAAAGTTACTGTTATTAAATGTATAGATTTGTGACTATGGAAAGCTTTAAAATACTGAGTTTTCCCTGTGGGATTCCATGATGTTACTGAATCAAGGTATTTTTTATGTCTTTGATTTTTAATGTGTTAAAATTTTTGATGTGTGTTCATATGGCTTTTACATATTTCTTATTAAATTTATCCCTATTATTTTATATTGTTATTATCAATGGAATTTTTATACTTATTGTTATTTTCTAACTTGGGTGGTTTTTTATATTAGCATATAAATTTTGTCTTCAGCATTACCATGCTTAACTTTATTTTTTGTTTTATTAGGTCTTCTGTTCTATTCACTTTTATATAGATTATCCACTATTATATTTGAATAAAGGGAATTTGTTTCATTCTTTCCATTCCTATTCTTTTTATTTCTTTTTCTTAACCTTTGGTGTTTGCTAATACTTCCAGGAAAGAAAAAAAAAAAACAAGTTAAGTAATAATAGGTATGGCATATTATTATAATCAAATTGGTATTATTATTGCTTTTTAAAGATTTGTTTATTTATTTGAGAGAGAGAGAGAGAGAGAGCATGAGCAGGGACGGGAGAGGGAGAATCTCAAGCAGACTCTGCACTGAGCATGGAGCCTGACACCGGGCTGGATCTCACAACCCTGAGATTATGACCCAAGATGAAGCCAAGAGTTGGATACTTAACTGACTGAACTACCCAAGAGCCCCTATCATTGCTTTATTTTATTTTATTTTATTTTATTTATTTATTTGAGAGAGAAAGACACAGCGAGAGAGGGAACAAAAACGGGGAGTGGGAGAGGGAGAAGCAGACTCCCCGCCGAGCAGGGAGCCCAATGCGGGACTCGATCCCGGGACTCCAGGATCATGACCTGAGCCGAAGGCAGTCGCTCAACCAACTGAGCCACCCAGGCGCCCCCCTATCATTGCTTTTTAAAAAAATGATTCACTTATTTTCTTAATGTTGGCTGAGGTGGGATGGTTTTCCTCGGTCCATTTATGTGAATAACCACCCCTCTTTAATCCCTGTTATTAAATTTGATGTATGCAATAACAAGAGGTAATTGAAAGAATACCAGGTACATTTTAACAACATAAACTAGTAAAGATTGCATATTAATTTATAATCCCAAATAGCTTTCCTCATCAAATATTTTCTGAAAGAAAAAGCTAAAATAATGTTTATTGGGAGCTCAGTAAAAATCTAACCAGGTCTGGATGTATTAATATAGAAGAAAGTCTGCCAAATATTTTTGACATAACAGAGCAACTTGTAGAATAGACTAATATCATCAATCTCATTTCTACATGAAAGAACAACTTACACACATGTACACAGACCTACACACATGTTTTCATTTTATGGTCTGGAAATAACACAGTAGGAGCATCATAGAATGGAGGCTAACACAAGGGCTGTGGCTTCAAGAGTGAGAGAGGATTCTTTACTATCATCCATAAATGTCAGCGTACTCCCTGGACTGTCAAGCATGCATTTCCTAAAATTCAGCCTTGATCCATTAGTGATGCATGAAAACCAATACTGCTACATTGTATTTTGGAAAGTCTTAAATTATAAGATAAACCATACCTGAAAAGTCAAATTACTGTATATATTACTGACATGATATCCAGGAAAAGAAAATGCTTTTATTCCCCCCCGCCTTCAAATATATCAAGACATGCCATCTACTTTAACTGATTTAATACACATTACCACATAAAAATTTCATGGAAAGTACAACTTAAATACTATTTTACCTATGTTCTTGTCTCTGCAGGCTGTTTACCATTGGGATTCGGCTTATTCTGGGAACTCTGCTACCTCCCTTAAAATACGCATTTCCATTAGCTGATGGAGAGTCCCACATTGGTTTACCCTTTTTCCTAACACACTAGTTATTTTCTTAACAAGACACACATTCCTGATGAATGGGCTCCTCCCGTTGCCTGCTGCCTTGTCCTTTGGCTGATTTGAAGGTAGAAAATAGAAATTAGGAAGAAAAATAAAGGAATCATTAATAGATGTAATGATAAATTAACACTTATCCAGTATTAAAAAGCTGTCGCACAATTTTCACTTTAGAATTACTTGGTCTAAAAAATAGAATTTTTTAGATATTGACTTAAAAATTTTCTGGTTTATGAATACTATGACATGGGGCATAATGAGTGCCTGGTCTCTATACCAGCAGCAAATTAATTAATTAATGTAATAACAACTCAATGCTTATTGGGTAGAAGACTTTAATTCAGCAAGTCCAACAATCCCTTAAAGTGTAGACACAGGACATTAGAATTTTTTTTTCCCCCCTGAAATGCCTTCCTCTGTCTGGCCTTGAAAAGATGATAAAACTCTATTCTAGCCTTCAAAGCTGAAGTCACTAGTTGTTTTGATGCACAAAGCATTATAGTTTCTAAAATAGACAGGAGCTGGTTTAGGACATGTTTCCCACCAAACTGCCTTTGGAGTAATCAAATGCAGTGCTGAGAACCTGGTCAAAATGAAAGCAGCTGGTAGAGGAAAGGCTGAATCTGGTCTGGAGCTTTCTAACTCCTCACGTGTCTAGTTTTAATCCAGAATAATCCTAAAGGATATTTGCTTAAAGGCTGAAATGTGTGTATGTTTGTGTGTATAAAGAGAGAAAATAACACTTCAACAATTTAGTAATTTCCATGAGCTAACCTAAAATGTCTAAATTTTAATTGGAAAGATATTTCCATGGAGAATTATAATAACATGCCCATTGAATTTTAACATATAGAAACTCAATGTATGAAAGACTACTTTATCCATTAAAAATGTACACAGTAACAAACTTTTAAAGCACTATTTGGACCTTGGGTTATAAAAAACATAACCAAGTTTAAGTATTATGTTTAATTGTAAATGCTAAGTTAATACTGCTCTCTATATAATTATTTCAGGAATGACTTGAGGAAAATGGGGCATCTCTCAGTCATGACATGAAGTGATCCTTCAAGTAAAATAAAGTATTTGAGGAAGGTGAGAGTACCCATATGTTTACTGATCTTTATTCATTCAATAAGGATGGAGTCGACACTTTAAAGCAGACCCCGAAACAAATTAAAACACAAACTGCATCTCCCAAAAACAACTGGAAATGTGAAATAAGATTGATTTTACAATGTTTGTACTAGCAATTAGAAATTTTTCTCCTTTAATCTATCTTTTCTCAATGCTATATACAGTTTATCTTAAGATATTTTTATGGAAAAAATCTAGATGTTCAAAAGATCTCATTTATATTTCTCCATGGGAATTTTATCTTCATTGACAGAAACCAGTAATATTTTTAAAAGGATTTTTTTTTATTGATTGACTAAATGAAAAAGATCTACACAGGGCTTTGCTCATATTGCACCAAATACATTTCAAAATTTATAACAAATGACTTAATTTTACAGAAAACCATAAGCAGGTAGGGATATACCAGTTACAAAAAGCATATATCTTAACAAAGATATGAAAAACCATTGGTGGAACGATAGGAACAAACAAGCCTCCCAACAATGCATAAATCAAACAACAAAGTGTAAATGAAAGTGCGAGCCATTCATTTTTAGATCTGTTGAGCCCTTGGTTGCTGGAGATAGTTGTTGGCAGTAAAAACTGTCTCCCTCCAAAGGGTCAGTGGAGAGCAGAGTGATTGGCAGCACAAATAGAAGACAAAGGAGAAAAGCTTCAATCTGCAGCTGATGCACAGGAAGAACATGGGGAGCTGAGTTTACAATAGAGAACATTACCAAGCTAATGGCATGGGCAATCATGGGGCCACCACACATCCCGGGTATCAGCAGGGCATCCATTTTCAGCTAAGTGTTAGAGTACCTTTTTGCTTTCTCTCACCACTGCAGGGATAAAACAACCTGGTGGGGGAAACACACTGACTGGTAATAAATTACTATATTGGATACTTTTTGTTTTCTTTCAGCAATGACTTTACTGTGTATTCTTGCTATCATTACCAATTAAAGTGGAGCCTGCTTTAGCGAACTGTATCTAACGGTATATCAGTCCCGATGCTCCAATTGCTTTGGCAAGTATCACAGGGTCAGGAGGCTCCTTTGACCTTTATCATCTAAGTCTTTCTGACCACTCACTATTTGAAGCAATCTCAGCTGAACAGATGGACACTTTCTGTGACACTATAAAGCTTAGAATATAAAGATAAATGAAATTGTGTTTCAGGCTTCAAACTGGTTTAGGAGCGTAAAATATTGTTAGTGTATCGTACAAAATCTCCAGTTTTAAAGTGCACACTCTGACTCTGGCTAATGGGTAGAATTGCTTTTGCTTCTTTTTTAATTGTAGATTTAATTTTTTTCATCTGAGGAATAGCAGAATTTTGTATAGCATGACTAAGGGTTACTTGGTTACATTTTAATTACTATAATAACAGCCCATTTAAAAAGGCAGGGTTTACTTTTCATTACTGTGCAATGGTATCATGCATGTTTTCTCTTTTAAATTAATGATGCATCAAGAAAGTTATACTGTACACAGAAAAAAAAACTAAGACTATAAATGTTGGATGAAATAAAAATGAAGATTTTAATTTGCTTTAGACATAATTTTTTTCTCTTAAACTACATCATTCACTTGCTGGGAGGAGATTCTAGTATTTTTTACATATCTGGATGTGAAAGGGAAACAATTAAGCAACAGCTTTATATTTCATTAATCCGTTTGTGTTAGTATATCATCATGGTTATTTGAATATTTAGAAATATTTTTACCTACTTAAAGAAGATGATGCATAAAATTTTCTTAAATTAAACTGAAGCCTGGTCTCCTTTAAATAAAGTCACCATATAATTTATTGTTTATACCAAGCCACTTTTGAGAGTGAAATAGTACATTATTATTAATTACAGTGGAAAAACAGGCATGTACTAGGAAGTCTCAGTGAGACTGGATGCATGGTAATACTATTTCAAAGGAAAAAAGCAATGAATATGCTTATTTAAAAAAATCTATATTTCTATATCACTCTTGAAATGTGACTATTTTCTGTAAATCACAATTATAACTGTAAGTCTATCCTTAAATGACTAAAAAAAGAAGTTTTTGTTTTTGTTTTTTATACTTTCATGTTCAATTTATTAGTTCCAATTCTTAACAGCTTCCTAATTGCAGTAAACAACAACAAAAAATAATAACCAAAGCCCCAATAATAAGAATATTATCAAATTGTTCAAAGCTTTCTATTTCTATATTTTGTGCTTCTAAAGTCCACGAAGCTAGTTTCTGTTATGGTATTTCCAAAATAACCTCTCAGCAGTCAACTAAATTTCTATCAGGCAAACAGATTTGGTTGCAGGCAGGTGAGAAACAATAGATATAACAGATTTAGAGTTAAACCACTCATCATATTTGAAGAGCTAACAAGTTCAGAGAAAAAGAAGAAAACAAAATCAGCTGGGGTGAGAAAAAATGTTTCAGGGCACTCTAGCTTGGGAACTGGCTAACAGACTAGAGACAAAGGTTAGGGACAAATGCATCCTCCCCTACAAGGAACCACAATCACAGGTGTGTCCCCACCTTCTGCAAAGGGATAAAAACCAAATACCAGCTTTGTATTTCAGGGTTTTCTAAGTAATTCTGAAAAGCAAATGCACAACACAGTCTCCTTTCTAGACAATAAAATACTTTAATGACAGAAATCAACTTCAGGGAAAAGCTCTCAGAGAGTTCAGGGGAATAAAAAAAGGCAAGTTGAGGTATGGCTACATAGGAATTATGGAAACTAATTCACATAACCAAATGCTCTGGACTGAATGTGTCATCCCAAAATTCATATGTTGAAATGCTAATCTCAATACTATGGTATTGGGAGGTGGGGACATAGAGAGGTAGGTGGGTCATGAGGGTGGAGCCCACGTGTATGGGGTTAATGCCCTTATAAGATGAGGTCGGAGAGTCAGTTAGCTCTGCTTCCACCATGTGAGAATACAATAAAAGACAGCCTGGGAGCCTGGGTGGCTCAGTTGGTTAAGCGTGGGCTCAAGTTGGTTAAGCATCTGCCTTTGGCTCGGGTCATGATCCCAGGGTCCTAGGATCTAGCTCTGCATTGGGCTCCCTGCTCAGTGGGGTGTCTGCTTCTCCTTCTCCCTCTGCAGCTCCCCCTCCTTATGCTTGCTCTCTCTCTCTCTCTCTCTGTCAAATGAATAAATAAAAATCTTAAAAAAAAAAAAGACAGCCATATGCAACCAGGAAAAGGACCCTCACCAAACACCGTATTAGCCAGTTAACTTGATCTTGGACTTCCCAGCTTCCAGAACTGTGAAAAATAAATTTCTGTTTTTTACTAGCCACCTAGTCTAAGGTATTTTGTGAGAGCAGCCCAAGCTAAGACACTAAATCAAAACAAAAGCAAAATCTAGTAATAATTAAGGGTCTTTGCTGATAAACCTATTTAACATTCTACAGAAGCCCAAAAATTCCTCCAAAATATAGAGCATCCCAGTACTAGAGACACAATAGAAAGAATTGCTTATATTGTGCAAAGCTCTGGTGAGAACTCCATTAGAACTCTGGATAAATCTGACCAGATTTCAGGAACAAAATGTGAAGGAGTGGAATTATTTCTGCACACAGAAAGACTAAAAAATAATATGGGTTTCCATATTATTTTCCGTATTATTTCCAGGGTCTGGAAACTTGAAAAGATACATTTCATTATTATAAAATCATAATAATACAGAATACAAAATGTTAACTCAGGCACCAAATTCTGAATTATTGAAGAGACTAAAGATATTTACATATAATTATAGATTTAAAAAAATCAATAAGTAAGGGGCGGGGCACCTGGGTGGCTCAGTTGGTTCAGCTCAGGTCATGATCCCAGAGTCCTGGGATCGAGTCCAACATCAGGCTCCCGGCTCAGCGGGGAGCCTGCTTCTCCCTCTGACCCTCTCCCCTCTCATGCTGTTTCTCTCTCTCTCTCTCTCTCTCTCTCTCAAATAAATAAATAAATAAAACCTTAAAAAAAAAGATAAGGGGCATTTGAATGAGAACTTAACTTTCTGAAAAATGTTTGCTATATTGTTTCTGCTTTTAATGAACAATAGTAGTACTACTTACATAGTATTACAAATATAGATAAACAAAAAGAAAATCAACCTTATCCATAATCACACCATCCAACAAGATTCTTAAATTTTTGAAGTAGAAATCTGGAAAGAAACCATGATTTTCTATTCCATGCTCATGGATTGGAAGAACAAATATTGTTAAAATGTCTATACTATCCAAAGCAATCTACACATTTAATGCAATCCCTTTCAAAATACCACGAACATTTTTCACAGAGCTAGAACAAACAATCCTGAAATTTGTATGGAACCACAAAAGACCCCAAATAGCCAAGCAATCTTGAAGAAGAAAAGCAAAGCTGGAGGCATCACCATTTCAGACTTCAAGTTATATTACAAAGCTGTAGTAATCAGAACAGTATGGTACTGGCACAAAAATAGACACATAGATCACTGGAACAGAATAGATAACACAGAAATAAATCCACAACTATTAGTTCAATGAATCTTTGACAAAGCAGGAAAGAATAGCCAATGGAAAAAAGACAGTCTCTTCAACAAATGGTGTTGGGAAAAATGGACAGCAACATGAAGAAGAATGAAACTAGACTATTTTCTTACACTTATTATACACAAAAATAAGTTCAAAATGGATGAAAGACCTAAATGTGAGACAGAAAACCATCAAAATCCTAGAGAACACAGGTAGCAACTTCTTACTAGACATGTCTCCTGAGGCAAGGGAAACAAAAGCAAAAATGAACTATCAGGACTTTATCAAGATAAAAAGTTTCTGCACAGTGAAGGAAACAATCAACAAAACTAAAAGGCAACCTACAGAATGGGAGAAGATATCTGCAAATGACATATCTGATAAAGGATTAGTATCCAAAATCTATAAAGAACTTATCAAACTCAACACCCCCAAAACAAAGAATTCAGTTAAAAAATGGGCAGGCGACATGAGTAGACATTTTTTCAAAGAAGAAATACAAATGGCTAATAGACACATGAAAGATGCTAAACATCTCTCATCATCAGGGAAATACAAATCAAAACTACAATGAGATACCACCTCACACCTGTTAAAATGGCAAACTACTGATTTGAAGGGTTACATGCAACCTGATGTTTATATAGCAGTATTATAGCCAAATTATGGAAAGAGCCCAAATGAATGATGAATGGATAAAGAAGATGTGTGAGATTTATATATATATATATATATATACACACACACACACATATATATATGTAATAGAATATTACTCAGCCATTAAAAAGAATGAAATCTTGCCATTTGCAAAGACGTGGATGGAGTTAGAGAATATTATGCTAAGCAAATAAGTCAGTCACAGAAAGACAAATACCATATGATTTCACTCATATGTGGAATTTAAGAAACAAAACAGATGAACGGGGAGGGGTGGTGGGGGAAGGCAAACCAGAAAACAGACTCTTAACTATGGAGAACAAACTGAGGGTTGCTGGAGGGAAAGTGGGCAGGGCGATGGGTCAAACAGGTGATGGGGATTAAGGAGTGCACGTGTTGTGATGAGCGCCATTGTATGTACGTGATGAATCACTGAATTCTATACCTGAATTCTATACCTGAATACACTGTATGCTAACTAACTGGAATTTAAATAACTTACAAAAAGCAACAAGGCATTTCCACAAAATTTCTTATAATTTTATAGATAAAAGAGATAAAAGAGATAGATAAAAGAGTCTTAGAAATTAATATCTGTGTAGTCATTAGTGTATTTACTGAACGCTTCCAGTCTCTGACACCAGATGGGCGGGAAGTTTTTCCCACACCAAGCAATTCTTAGACACAAGGTGGGACATGTGTCCTATAATTTAACTCAATTCTGACACTATCTATCTGCAGATAACATCACTACAGGTTAAGTGATTGGTCCGATGAGACCACCCCACTTCAGATGTCAGTTAGAAGTCCAGGTTATCACCTGTATTACTGACCAACCAGCTATAGATGGAGGGTTTCCATGACCATCTCCCCAGCGTTGGTGATTGGCTAGTATGGCTCATAGAACTCAGATAAACAGTTTGCTTACTTGATTACCAGTTTGCTACAAAGGATATTAGAGGATACAAATGAAGTGTCAAGTTGAAGAGCTACATAGGGCAAGGTATGTAGGAAGGAACAGTGTACTTCCACGCCCTCTTTAAGAGCATTGCCCTCCCATATCTCTGTTCAACAACCCAGAAGTTCTCTGAAACGTGTCCTTTGGGTTTTTATGGAGACTTCATTGCACAGGCATGGTTGATTAAATCATTGGCCATTGGTGATTAATTCAGCCTCCAGCTCCTCTCCAGTGCCTGGAGATGAGTGGGTGGGGCTCAAAGTTCCAACCATCTAAGCACCTGGTTGGTTCTTGGCAACCAGCCCCCATCCAGGCCTTTCCAAAACTGACCTCATTAACATAAACTCTGGTGTGGTTGAAAGGTTTGTTATGAATAACAAAAGATAGCTTTATGGATCTCCTTGCAGGAAATTCTAAGGGTTTGGGGAGCTCTGTGCCAGGAACCATGTAATCAACCTAACTACTGCAGTGCCAAAGTTGAAATTAGAATACAAATTGACTAATCCACTCCAGTGTCCTTTCCACCATATAAATGTGGTCTCACTTGCTTATGTGCTTTATGTTTTTCTTAGAAATTACTACAAGACACAAAAACCATTTTTTCCCTCCCATTTCTGAAAGGTGGTCACAACTTTTTGAATAAATACTTCATAATTCAACTTTGGTGTAATCTGCATTCTATAAAAATTCAGTGACACTAACAGAAAAAAAAATTATCAATATCAAATTTAAAAGCAATTTAGGCAATTTCATTAAAAAACTAAATTATATGAGACAGGCAAGATACATGCTCCCATATGTCCTCTATGCTCTCTTTAAATGGCAACTATTTCTTTCCATTTTTGTACTTCTCTCTGCATGTAACTGTCAATTGAGACAACAAGTATGTGTTGCTAAATTACTCCGTACTTATCCCCAAGAGATGAAAACTAATTAAAAGAGATGTGCTGTAGATATGCTGATTTGACTTACTCCAAACACCTTTGCTTCCCAACTATGACATGTAAGTCAGTGCTACCATGCTGATGCCTTTCAAACATCATACTAATAAGCTTCTAATTGGCCAAAAGGTCAGAAAGGATGTAGCTTGGAGGAAAAATAACTTAGTTGGAATTAGTTTACCACCAAGTAAACCAAAGGACCAAAAATAGGTGTTTCCTCCTTGGAATGATTCTTATGTGTATTTACATAAAGGA
>NC_138377.1:83835219-83858560 GCF_054177405.1 Leptonychotes weddellii
GCGAGACAGAGAACATGAGAGGGAGGAGAGTCAGAGGGAGAAGCAGACTCCCTGCCGAGCAGGGAGCCCGATGCGGGACTCGATCCTGGGACTCCAGGATCATGACCTGAGCCGAAGGCAGTCGCTTAACCAACTGAGCCACCCAGGCGCCCCAGTAATTTCCTTCTCTTGCTCCACCTATACAATAGTTTCCTCTTCTCACCACCCCCTCCCAATCCAATCTTCCACAAAGCAACCAAAGTGATCTTTTCAAAACATAAATCAGAGGTGTCATGACAATCAGGACTTGGTTGAAATTCCCCGTATCAAGAAAAGTGTCTGGCACGTGGTAGGTGTTCAATGAATATTTACTGAATAAACATTTTCTTCTGTACTCCATGCTACACCACTTAACATACAGACATAGCAGTTCTTTGTTTTTAAGGAACTTAAGGCCAAATTGAGAAGAAAAGAAAAATAAATACTTGAAAAGTAACTAGGTACTCCATAGTTAACTTACAAGTGTCTGACTTCTAGGCACATGTTAAAGAGTGCATGCAGATGCTGTGGGTAGCACTGAACTGGGTGGAGAGAAGAACATCTGTACAGGAGATAAAGGCAGGAGGAGATGCATGGGGAGCAGAGTCAGCAAGGCAGCCAAGTGGAGGAGCCCTGGCTTGTCTGCAATTACTGAGGTGCTTCCTTCCTGGAGGCAAGGAGATGGGGAAGAAGAGCAAATCCTAGGAGGCTTGGTATCTCCTGGAACTGCTAATCCAGCACGCTACCCTATGTTCGTTCCCACATGAAAGAGTTAACTACAAGCACTGACTGTGATACACATCACAGAGTGGAATCAGCCCTCCTCCCCAGCCCCTCCTCAGAGAGAGTTCAGCAATTTGCAAGTGATCTACGAAAACAGGAAGCAAAGTGTGCCACTTGAGGGATGCAGGGTTGTGCCAGAGACTCTGCATTGGGGAATGAAACATAAATCAGGCCTCTTCATATTTATTACACTTACATTTCTAAAAGTTATTACAAACCTGTTGATTAGATTGTTGCAGGCTTTAGGGGTTTTGTATTGAGGGGAGGGCTAAGTAAAGTAATTATTTGAAGGAAGCAGAGGGCCTATGATACACACTATAATCCTCAGGCTATTTTTGAATGCTTATTTTAGATAATTTTGTTACTAGAAAAAAGAGTCTGAGATTTAAGGGCAAGTGAATGGGGCAATAATATAAACTTTCTGGGGTAAGAAACCATCTCACCACACTGCCTTTTCATCTTTCGTAATCTATATCAGCTCACTATTGTGCCCATCATACCCACAGTGAATCATTCCTCCCAGTGTGCTAAACATCCTACATTTCATCACCAGTGTTTAATAAATTTTGTCTTATAAACTTCTGAATTGATTTGGACTGATCTAAATATCAATATACGTTATAAACTTTTGAATTGATTGTTTAAATATCGGTGGGGAGCAGTTGTGTTCAACAGCTTCTTTTCTTTGTTGTTATTGACTATTTTTTCTTTGCTAGGTCATCCCTCTATAAGATCAAGTCACATGTAAATCCAATTTGGACTTAAAGCTATTGTCTAGCAAAATAAATACGTATTTTATTTCTAGAAGTCATTTATTTTTTTTCTCTATAATTCAAGAAAGGCTGTATCCTCCACCTTCTTACCATCTATTTTTCATGTTTATACCTCATCAGCTTTCAGTCCAGGTGTTTATTCACCAAATATTTCTGAATGCCTGCCTTGTGTCAGACATGTTTTAGGTGACGAGGATACTGTGATAAACGAGCAGAGCAGGTCACTGCCCTCTTTGAGCTTATATTGTTGAGGAGGGTGGAGAAGATAAAAAATGAAATAAAAAGTATGCTGAGAAAGAGAATAATCGAACGTGGGCTGCTACTTACTTTAAGGGAAGTGACACTGAGGTTTAGACTTCAAGGTGAAGAACCAGAGAGAAAAGATTCTGGCAGAAGACTAGCAGTCGGGGAAATATGAGTTTTTTAAATAAGGCCAAGTAGCTGGGAATTAAATATCTGTGTTATGGTCCCAAATCTACAGTTGACATTTTTCTATATCTTTTTCACATATGCTTCATAATTTTGGATTTTATTCTGAGGATGAATACAACTCAGATTAGTATTACCTGAATGTCCATTTCCAAGGCTCTTTTCTTCCCATTCAGGTCATGCTGGTGGAAGCTGAAAATACTAATTCATAAACCATGATGTGGGTTCAACAGATTGGAACATCATATAGCTGAAGAATATGTATAATCATTATAGGACTTTACATCACCTCCAAGTAAGTGTCAAAATCAAATTTAAAACTCAGAATGTATTTTTGCTAAGAAAAGAAAATATATAGTTCCCAGATTAAGAGATATAATACAAATTACACAACAATAATACTGATTAGCAGTTTGAATTTTATGAACATTTTGAAATATCAAAGGAGATACTTTGTAGGTTTCAATTATGCATCAAGGTATCCAGAACTTGGAAACAAACAAACAAAAGTCACCAGAGGATACGAAAAACTCCAATTTAAATTCTTTCCCAAGTATCACTTAGGAACCATCAACTATACCTGCTCTAAGTGAGGAAACTTTTCATTACAATATGGTGTTGAATGTTTACTCTGAATGAAATTCAGCATATCCTGAAAGTGGGAATTAAAAGCAACCACATTAAATGATTTATCAAAAAGACATCAGGAAACTATAAGAGGGCTGTAAAAGTATAAAGGGATATAATGTTTCATTTATACATAATGAAGTACTGATTATCTTGTAGATTATATTGTTTGTTTCTGTTATATTTCATGATCTATGAATTAAGCACCAATTACAATGCTTTCTTTGCGAAAAGATAAAATGGGGACCAAAAATCCTCAGGTTTAATCCATTTGTAAAGAATAAACAGATTTTGATAATTACTTCCTGTTATGAAACTGAATTCTGATAAATAAGAATATAATGTTTTAAAATTCAAGAGCTTAGTCGTAGAATCAATGGACATAGAGTATTAGGTTAAGGTAAAAAAACCATCAAGCTGTTGTCCCATTAACTGGGCCAGAAAAACAGTAAAGCAAACCATCATCTGGGGCACTGTTCGTTATCCAGAAACTTATTTCTGGTGCAACTCATTGCATCTGCTATATCTGATCCCAACTGTTCCCTTGAGTAACACAGAGAGTTGATCACTTAAGTTAGATGTATATTTCATAGCAGAATTTATTATGATTAATAGAATTACCATAAAAAGGAAAATAAATTTTTGAATGAAATATACTTAAAACTGATAGCTTTCTACTACTGTCAACCTAATTCTATGCATCCTTGATAACACCAGAAATTTCATACCTAAGGTAAAAAACATGTTCTAAAGATTGGTTAAGCTGATTATTAACATAACTGAACATCAAAAGCAAAAAGGAAAAATATACTTAAGAGACCTTAAAGACAAAAAAAAAGAGACTTTAAACACAAACAATTCATTATCTATAAACGACTTTTTTTTTTCTATAAACGACTTTAATTATACATGACAAAGTTGAAGAAAAGATAGGTCCTTGGTAATTAAAGATGTTAGACAGCTAATCATATGATAAAGTTCTAGAATTTTGTGAAAGTTCCAGATTTACATAACTTCTTAGATTTGGAGAGCCATACCCACTGTCAAATTATTTTCTTGGTTAAGCCTCATGGTAATCATGTAGGAAGATAGGACTCATATTATACCTTCCATACTCTGCTGTATGATGATCGATGCCATGCTATGGTTTCGGCAAAACAGGGTTTGACTGAAGAGACAAAAGAGACAGATCTCCTATGGCACAGGCCAAATCCTCAAAGGAATAGACAGGATGAAGAGGTCCCAAGAGTCTTAATTCAAATTTCAGGAATAATTAGTACTAGGACAGCTAATCAGGGCACTTAGGCAGAGTTAAATGTTCCAGAACCATAAGAAGGTAATAGTCCTATAACGGCAGCCACCCTGAGTTAGAACAACTTCCCATCTGTAGGCAGAACTGTAAGAATGCCCCAAGATTCTCAGCCCCTTGTGAAATATACCCTCTTTCAGGGCACCTGGGTGGCTCAGTTGGTTAAGCGACTGCCTTTGGCTCAGGTCATGATCCTGGAGTCCCTGGATCGAGTCCCGCATTGGGCTCGCTGCTCAGCGGGGAGTCTGCTTCTCCCTCTCCTTGACCCTCCCCCCCTCATGTGCTCTCTCTCATTCTCTCTCTCTCAAATAAATAAATAAAATCTTTAAATATATATATATATATATACCCTCTTTCAGTTATTCAACCAAATACAAATCTAGGTACTGTAATTGGGGTTTCAAATCAGTTAACTTTAAAATGGGGAGATTATCTGAGTCATCCTGATTTATTCACATAGATTTTTTAAAAGCAGAGAGTTTTTAAATAGTTGTTGGCAGAGGGAGAAGTCAGAGATTCAAAGTATAAGGGGACTTATACAAAACAATTTCTCTGCTGCTGGCTTCAAGCTTAAGGGAGCTTTTTTGGCAAGGTATGTGTTGTCCCGGGTTGATAGCCGGCAAGAAAACAGGGACCCCAGTCCTACAACCACAGGTAACTGAACTCTGCCAATAACCTGAACAAGCTTGGAAAAGGGCCCCCAGCCCCAGATGACACAGCAACCGCAGGCTACCTAGATTTCAGCCATGGGAGACCCTGCACAGAGAATCCAACCAGGCCATGCCAGACTCTTGGCACATGAGAAGCTGTGATATAATAAATGTGTATGGCTCTAAGCCTCTATGATCGTAATAATTTGTTACATAGCAATAAAAAATTAAAACATCATCATTTTGAAGGGTTCAGGCAGAAGAAGCCAGCCAGAGTGGTCATCTAAGAGAGCTGAGATTGAGGTTCTCTGGAAAGGCAACCTGGAAGGAAGAGGTATACTAAGCAGGATTGATTAGAGAAAAGAAAAGAAAAATCAGAAATCCAAGGAAAAGTTAAATCCTATCAGCTAATCACAGAAAAAGCAGGGAATTCTGGAATTCTAGGACTATAGGAGCAATTCCCAAACTGACTTTTAGTCCACTGGATCCCCTGCTTAGTTAGCAATGAATGTTTATTGAAGGAAATGGGTGGGTAAGTGACGACAGGACAACCTGGGAGCCCAGGAGTGAGCAGAATTCGGCAGGTCAGAGCCTGGCTGCAGGCTCCATCCATCAGTGCATGCAGCTATACTGAGACTGAGAAGAGCAGAGACAGGAACCAATAGGCCCAGTACTGGATCTAAACCTAATTTACTGTATGATTCAATCAAGACTAGGCTCTAAAATCCTCCTAGTAAAGAAAGGAGAGGAGAAAACAGGTAACCTGATCACTTCCAGTTCTAACGCGCCACAGTGCCGGAAGTGGAAATAAAGGCTCTGGTGAACTTGTGCTCCTCCATTACTACTCTTTATGCATCCAAATTAAAATTTTACTTCAAGGAGCAAAAGGGAAAACAAAACATTTGCTACCAGAGAGTAAATAGAGAGGACCAAGTTCTGTGTAATGACCAGAGACCTCTCGTGCAAGCAGGAAGAAAGTGATAAAGGTGAGTACGACTTTGTATTTTGTGAGCTTTCATATTGGCTTTCTAGACACCATCAGGTCTGGGACAACATGTGAAGACCAAAAAATCCCCAAAACCTAAAATTTTCATTCCTATGTGAATTTGCCCCAAGTTAAGTATGTGCATAAGAAGTCCCTGCTGCTCACAGCAGTTTCTTATGACCCTTTTTTATATCTGGCGGAATGATCATACTTGGACCCAAAGCTTATGCAGGATATTTTAATTTAGGATCAAAACAGCTGTTTCCAGGGTAATATGGGCTTCACTGTATATAGAGAATTGCAAATAATGTCATTTATGTCATTATTTGCGTTTAATGTCATGAATGCCACTGGGGATGAAGAGGACTGGTTGGGCCTCCAGGATGTCACTATTAAAATGCAGTTCAGAAAGACAGATGGGGATATTAGCTGGATACATTCTTCAGTAAGTTCATGCTCTTTTAGTTCCAATGAATAAAGCTAAAGTCTTAATACATTTTGTTTTTACCAACATAGGGGAAACATTCCATGAGAATAAATGCTTTCTTTTCTGAGAATTGCTTCCTGTTACATTTTTGCATTTGCAGCTCTCTTAGGACCAGTTTCAACATAAGTCATTGGTACAGAAGTAGTGCTCCTGTTGGGATTCCTTTAAATGAGTCCAGATGGTACTCTCAGTCAATAAGTGATATTACCAGCTTTCAAGAGGAAAGATTTTATTCTCCTTCTTTTCTTTCCTGTTACAAGCCACTAACCCTTGTAGTTAACATCTGAATTTCTAGAAACATCATTTTTTACACCTGAAAATATCATCCACTGTGGTAGTCATAAACTATAAGATAAAAACACAAGATACTCATGATACAGGATGATACCTTGGTCACTGAAGAAACTCCAAGGTTCTGCAAAAAGGTAACATTTACCATTGCTTTGTCATCAGAACTAGCAAACTGTCTAACAACGGAACATCCAAATCCACTGAAGTGAATTTGCATCCCAGCAGGTACAGACCTCTTTCAGTAAGTTGAAAACCTTTGGGTCCTCTTTACAAGAAGCAGGGTCTTAACAAATCTGGGAAATCACAGATTTTTAAAACACAAAAGCAATTTACAACTGAGAAGAATGTAAGAAAGGAAAGAAGAAATGAGGGAGGAAAAAGTCCCTAAACAGGGTCATATCTATGATATGGGCAAGATTACAGAATTCATAGTTTCTACAGTATCTCTATAAAATTATTAATGTAGAAATGCAAGCAATTTGAAGCCATGCTTTAATAAATTATGTAACATTCCCTAGGTTAAGCTAAAAAATTAAAAGCCTGGTATGTTTAACTTCTGACTCAGGTTTCCATGCTAGCATATCCACCCTGCAAGTGAACTCATGATGATAACCAGACTATTTAATTGAAAAAGAGTTATGATCTTAGATTTCTGTGTTTCTTACAGGGTTGATGAATACTTGAGGGAGGGACAGAGAGGAACTGAGCTAAACTGATGCTAAATCTAGTACTAAAGAAATGATATAAACATTTATTCACTGAAAGGGTTTACTTTAGAATTAACAAAAGAGATAACCTTTTTTGGAACCAGCTAAAACCAAAGCAGAGCAAACCCTTTCTCCTAGAAATCATGACTGCCTATCAGCAATTATAAAAACAATAACGCTGACCTTGAATCAGCCTTAAAGGTCTTTGTATACAATTATATTATCAGCTTTATGAATTTTCAGTTGCTATCTCAGCCACAAATTCAATAAATGCAGAGTTGCTCAGTAATAAGAAGATGGCAATTTTAACAGTCTTCACTGAAAAAGGCATTTGAGAAACTCGTTTTACCAGCATTTTTCATGTTAAAAACTGACAGTTCTTTCAAATCCTGCTCAGCACACCTTTGATGAAGACTTGTGACATCTTAGGTAAACCAGAATAAAAACTGAAATCATATTCAGACAAAACCAGGAACAACTTAAATAATATCTGCAATCCTAGGAAATCAGCAGTCAGCTAAATGGCTTTTACACCTAGAAAATTTTTCTTTTATTCAATATTAGGATTCAAAATAAACTCCTGAAACATCTTATTTTCTCATCTTGAGTTCATAATTTCACTTCCTCTTCTGTAATCCTAAACGTAACAGCTAGCAACAGCACAGAACCCAAAGCAAAAGCACCTGCGTGTGGAGTTACTGAAATTAACAGATTGCGTACCTTTTACCACCAGCCAGGTATCATAGCAAACTTGGATTGCTGAAAACTGCTAGAAAACTCTTCAAAACCAGCCAAGTCCTCTGCTTTAGGGAAATCTTTGACAACGCTGGGGACATTACTGGCTGTCAACATCTGTGGGTGTTGCTATGGGCACAGTTACAAAGAACCCCGCCATCTACACAAAAAGGTATACATGCAGAGAAGGTGGAAGGGACACAGATAAATTGATAAGAAAATCAAAAAGAAGAAATAATTGCACTGGCAATATACAATAGGCACACAATTCTGAGACCATGTTTTACACTAATTCTCTTCCAATTGAAGCTAGAGAATCCAAATTCAACTTAACTGTAACTGTGACTAAACATGAACCAGGGGGTGGAAATAATATCCTACAACTCTGCACTCATACCATTTGTCACAAGTCTTAATTTAAACCTCGAAGTGAATTGCATTTAAAATAATATTTAAACTTCCACTTATAAACCCTTGATAATCGTTTATAAATCTACGGAAGAGAAAAGAACAGGTTACCATGAACAAGAACCTAATATCGATTTTTCGGCGGTGCAGTAAGGCATCTCCATTCTATTTGGCTACTGTCAAAGCCACTCTAACAGCTGGAGTCAAATTGCACTATTTACAGCAAGAGCCCTTGTCAAGTGGACCGTAAGTATCCTAACAATACACTATTCAAATGGCACTTTGCCACACAAATTGCTGACTTGATGAATAACCCATGTCAATGACTAAGGCCAATATAAAAGTTTCATTTTTATGAGAGGCTTTACATTCACACATTAAGTAAGCTTTCTTTGAAGAACCATTAGGCTATATATTTCAGGGATGCTGAAAATAATTAAAATCTGTCTAACTACATCAAGGGAACTTGACAACATTAATATGGATCTGGTGTTAACTACATTTGTCACACGAGTCAGAACAGTGCCCTTCTGTTCCTGGCACTCCCCACCGACACGTGCAGCACAATGTGGGACTTCAACCAGCCACGCACCATGACATACGAGCATTCTCTTTTTGTGCCTCAAATCTACACGGTCAACGAATGTTTAGATACAAGCAATGCTTTGAAGTCCTGTGAGGAAATTCATGGTTGCTTCTGTGTGCAGAGGGACAGCTGGGGTCATTTAATGGTGTGTTTTGTACTTTTCACAGTGACTCTGAGACCTCCTAAATTAGTTTTGAAAGAAAGCTGTGAGATGCTTTTCATACTTTTCCTCAACACTGAGGTGACCACATCATAAAGTTTAAATTTATGCCATAAAATGAGAAAGGGACATTCTTCATAAAGGAGCCATCAAAAGAAGGTATTAAGTATTACAGAGATGTTTATTTAACTATTATATGTCATAGGAGTGGTTATACTCTATCAAAAAGTTGTATCACTTCACATGTTCAAAAAGCAAATTGGTTTGTATATTTCTCTGCTACTGTATATTTTTCTGTCTTAATAAGAAGAGTGTTGTCATTTAGAAACTCAAGTTTTGTCTACGGCCATACCACCCTGAAAGTGCCCAATCTCGTCTGATCTCGGAAGCTAAGCAGGGTCGGGCCTGGTTAGTACTTGGATGGGAAACTCAAGTTTTAAGCTGACATTCACTAGATCAAAATACTCAGAAAAAAATCTTAATCCAATGTATACAGAGAGAAATTCCTGTATTTTAGAAATTCCTATATTTTAGTGACGTGCTTGGATGTCTAATAACAAAGATTTATTTTCTTTTAAAGTTACCCAAAATTGATGCAAAATATTTTGTACATTAGAAAAAAATAGCTATATGCTCTTCATTACATTAAAAACTATACCAAAAATTAACTACTCATCAAGAAGGTGAAAATTATCATTCTTTATTAAGGATTTATCCCTATGTATGCAATTAATTGTTTTCAAATACATGTTATTTGTTCTTTTCTATAGTGATTAAATTTTGGTAATAAAATATAAATAATTCAATCAAGCCTGAGTTAATGTACAATATGTAATGTTGCCACATGAATTATTATTTCGTATTTATACATGTAAATTTACAGGTAACATTTTAAAGCATTATCATTTAGAAACTACTCTAATTCTGTTCTGGTTATGCTTTTGTGTCATGAAATATGAAAGAACTAACATTTCATTTTGATAAAGTAATCAGTAGTGGGATCCAATTTTTTATTGGTGGCCTACCAGAGCACCATCTGTGTTTTATGAGAGGTAGCAGGATAAAGCCCTAATAAGATTTTTCGGCAAATGGTACCAAACAGACATCACTCAAGGTCAAGTGAGGGTTAAAAAATATGTATTTCTAGAAAGCTCACTGGAATATAAATAAATGTAAATGAATTCTTTATCTATAATCAATTTTATATGTTTGGAAAAAGATGTATGTACAAGTACATCATTTAGAGGAAATGCCATTAAAAAATCTTGCTTGGATTGGGAGCTATCATGTGCACATTTGTTTTTCTCAAAAGGCAGATTTCCAAACACATGTGCATTTCATGATTTCTATCAGGGAATAGACATGATACAAGGTCTTTGGGATTGCATTCTACATAGTGCAGAAGAAGTTGGAATAAGTTGTTTTATTAAAAATTCAGGTATCCAGGGAGAGAAGATGTGTTGGCTGTTTTGCCAGTTCCTCCTAGTGCCTCATGATCTCAAAGTCTAGAAAGGACTGTTTAGATCAGAAATTGGCAAACTGTAGCCAGTGAGCATCAAATCTGGTCCACTGCCTGTGTTTGTAAATAAAGTTTTATTGGAGCACAGCAACACTTGTTTGCTTAAGAATTGTTTATGGTAGCTTCTGTGCTCCAACAGCAGAGCTGAGTAGTTACAACAGTGAAAATCTGGCCCTCAAAGCCTAAAATGTTTATCATCGGATTCTTTACAAAAAAGTTTGCTTATCTCTGGTTAAGTTCAACACTGTCTGATACAAATAAAATGTAAACCACATATATAATTTTAGAATGCCTAGTAGCCTTATTAAAAAAAAAAAACTCTTTAGAAACAGGTAAAATTTAATAACATATTTTATTTAACCCTATATATAAAAAGATCATTTTAACATGTGGTGCTAGCCACATTTCAAGTGTTCAATAGCCATATGTGATTAGTGGCTACCATATTAAACAGTGCAGTGCTAAACAATCAACCAGGGGGGCTGTTGGGCCCTATCTGGTAGAAAATTAGTCTTTTTTTTAAGAAAGGGCATTCCCAGGACACGACAATGGGTCTAAATTGTGACAGTTAAAATAATCCTATTTATTACTCATTTACAGACAAGAAATGCAAAAAAAAAAAAAAAGGAAAGAAAGAAAGAGTTTAAAAGTAAGCAACCAACCAACAGACAAAACAGGCCTTTTCTCCTTAAAATATGATGCAGCTACAAAGATTTCTGCCATGTAGAGATGATTTTAGTAAGGTTGTTTATTTCCTACTTTGAAGCTAAATTCCTCCCATTGCAATTTAAACAGCTTCTATCTTGTTTTATCCTCAGCAGAATCTGAGAAAAGCAGTTCCCCATCACTAATATGATACTGTATTCCTTTAAATCCTTTAAGACTCTGGCCCTCTCCTACTCCAGAGATTTTTCTTTGTCTAGCTGCACAAATTCAATAACTCCAGCATTTCAAATTGGACCCATTTTGAAAATGTTGTATTGTGTTTGTCATTCTCTATAGAATCTGTTCCCAAATCCATATGCACTCTTCCAATGCAAGAAGAAAACTTGAATATAGCATTCAAGTAAATTCCAAATATTTCGAAACACAAGTGGCTCACCACACAGATCTAACATGCTTTTCTTCTGTTTAAACAATTCACTCTACCATTTGAAAGTATTTCACTGCATGTCACTAAAATCCACACAAAAAAGTTCTGAGACACAAAGTAACGTTAGACATTTCTACATTTCACAGGGTTCCTGTACCTCATTTTCCTACCTCTAAAATGAGTGTGATTCAAACCCTCTTCTTTCAAACTATTTTTTTTTCTTATGAAAACCCATGAAGCATTTTATTATATTAACAATAAGGAGAATGGAGAATTTCCAAGCACTCTTGAAATTTCACGCGTATTAAATTTGTAAATAAAAGATTAAGATAAAACAATCTCAAGAGCTTAAATCAAAGAGAATGAAAGGAAGATATGCAGCACATAACTGGAGAAGATAGAACTTAGGGGAAGCGCAAATAAAAACAGCTCTAATTAGCAGTAAGCTCAAAAATAATAGAAGTATGGTGTCTAGAACAAAGGAGGTGATAGTCCTGTTTGATTAAACTCGCCAGCTCTGAAGAGAGCAAAGGTTAGAAAACGCAGTCATCTAAGGCAAAGGGCACTCGCAAGGAAATAAAGCTGGAATAAGCCTTAAAGTAGGAAAACAAGACTCTGGCATTTTATTGCTTCCTGGAGTCAAGAAAGAAACAAAATTACATAAAGAAAATGAAATCTATATATACTATTACCACTACCTAAAGGGTAGCTCTGAGGTCCTCCAAGAAACTGAAAGAAATAATAATCAGTTTACCTTCTGGGAATTAAACTAGTAAAATAGGCACTTGATGAATGAGATTTGCTACTGCAGACCCTGTGCATCTGACATGCACGAGTCAAGACATCTCCTTCTCGTCTGCTATTCTAGCATATAATTCCCCCTATAAGATGCATACTTTGTTATGCATAGAGAGCAGGAAAGCCACATTAAGACGGGAGTGTGGAGCAGTCATCTGGGCTCACCCACCGGGCTTTATTTACCTCAATCTTATAACATGTATGATTCAATTTCCCACATTTGGAGACTAAGACCTTATGACTGTCATTTTCGGTTGTGAATGTCCAAGTTTCATCAGACTGACATACTTTTCCTTATAAAACAGAACCTATTTCAAGAACGTGAAAAGCAGTTTTGGGAATCTAAAACCAATCTGACTAAACGAGAAAAGAAAAACAACAAACCAACAATGACAGGCTGTAGCCTAATGACTGGTTTTAACATCTGAAGGAGGAAAGTATGAACAAAAGTGGGTGGCCTAAATGCAGTCTTAAAAAATAAAGATGCAAAATTTAGGAATTTGTCAATGTAGATCAGCCTTATCCAAGAAATGCAGTACCTCGCATCAGACTCTCAGAGCTCAGGGAATGAGCAGCCCCTGCCCCTGACCCCCTCTGTGAAAACCCATCTCCCTCTTCCTCGCTGCTACCCTTAGCTTTGCTGCAATGACAATGTGCTGAGTGATGAACAAAATTTCAATGACATTTATCATCATAAACTAGAGCATTGTCATTCTAGTTTATACATGCATTTCTTGGGTGTTTGGTTAGTGTGGCTCAGTTCTCAAAAGGTTGATAAAGCCTGGCCCCACTGATGAAATCTAAATCAAGTCTTTAAACCCAAAAAGCTGAAGATCGCCCACGGTGCCCCCACCCCCAACCTGCAGCCTTTTTTTTTAAATTAATTTATTTTTTAAGTAGGCTCCATACCCAATGTGAAGCCTGAACTGATGACCCTGAGATCAAGAGTCACATGCTCTATTCACTGAGCCAGCCAGGTGCCCCACACCCCTCTTTTTCTCCCACCTTGCAGCTTTGAGGCACAGCTTGAGCAGCTCATGAAGCTTTCTTAGAGATGACATATCCTTTTGCCTCTAACCATATATATGCACATGAGATAAAACAAAGCCTTATTTAAAGTCCTTATTAATGGTATTTTAAGTCTTCATAATACCATTAAAATAATGGAAAATGTTAACAAATTAGTGAAATTTTCATTTAGAAATCCCACTTCTGGAAATATATCCCATTAAATAATACTGAATATGAAAAAAAGCTTTAAGGTTTATAGATATGTTATTCATAAAAGTGAAACATAAAAAACAATCCCTATATTAACCACAGGAAAATAATTTAATCAGTAATAGTATATGCAAAGTATAGAGCATGATACAGTCATTAAAAAGTCATAGATAATATTATGAAAATAGGTTTACATAGAATATACTCCATTAGATATATAATATAAATGGCATAGTTACAACAACATGATGAGGGGATAACTTAGAAATATAGATGACAAAAAGATGGAAGAGTCCCTTAAAGAAATCAGATTAAATTACCATATTATTTTACAACTGAAAGTTCTTCATCCAAATCTCTGTGAAGGTGGTTGACTTGGTTTATGGAACTAAATGCAAACTCCATCACTGTGTATTAATTAAGGCTTGGAATCCTAAAGAGCTGGTGATCCTATAGAGGCTGAATATATAAAAAAATTTCCATACAATAACCCAGTTTTTGTGATACCTTTTTGGTTTATCCATAATAAGCATTTTAAAGAAGAGGTCATATATACTCAACTGAAAACCAAAAATGGATCCAGACCACAGAATATAGCCCCTCCCCCAACTGAAAACCATCTAGAATTCAAAAGCTAATATAAGATTGACTCAATTACGATAGCCAGAACCTATCTTTTCAAAAAGAATGCTGTACCAAACCTAATAATCACTTTAAAAGTTATCCTGATTCACCCGAGATCACTTGGTAGGTATGTCTGGTAGATGTAGTCACCTCTCAGTTCTTGTTTCTGTGCTGACATTTAATAGCCACATATCCATGAAGGAACATCACTTCTTACTCAGGGTTGATCATGTTCTTTGGAAGCAGCAACTTGGTTTGAACTTACCTTACATGAAGACTCCACCTGCAGACCAGGGCAAGGTATTGGCCCAAACTGATAGGAGCTGGAGGATCTCTGTTCTACACTTTTGTGCTTATGTGTCTCTGAGGCAAATGGAAGTACAGAATCAGGCTTTAGAAGCTGTGAATCATCACAACAACTGAGAATAATTCTTGCTCTTTCTCCTGTTTCATGTCTTTCCAAAGTGCCTGGAAAACAAGATTAGAAATAAAAAAAATTACGCACAATATTTACTCCAAAAGAATGAAAAGAACAAGACACTTTTACCAGAAAAAAAATTTAAGTTAAAATTAAAATTTTTTAAGTGATCATGCCTTCTTACAGGCGAAAAAGCAGCCTGGGAGCTTTCTCTCAATTATTCAAATCATCATCTAACAAAGGCTGAAATTATGGGCTTGAAAACCTCATCTTCCTCTTTGTGCTTTTTTATCCACTGAAATCAACAGGGCATTCAATAGTTTTTAACAGTAAAATCTTTTACTTATTATACAGTATGCAAGTGATCAATAACAACCAACTATGGAATATTTTAGTGCTGTCCCCTAGTGTTTCAACTCACAAACAACAGAGAACCGCAGTGCTGTTTGCTAAAAAAAGAGAAGTTTCTGTTGGTAATATATGTACATAATTTAAGTGGGATAGGACAAGCAAGAACACAGTTGCTTTGTATTGCTACCTCCTTTTCCCAAGGGCCCTCACTGCTTCAGGAATGCAGACTACTCTAGAATTTTATTATTGTTGCTATTATATCCTTTGACTTTTCTTTATGTTATTAGAAGAAAAAAACAAACAAACCCACAAACAATCCTTTGCCCTCTTCTCTGCCATTCCTTCAGTTCCAGAATTTCAAGATGCTGGTAAGTTCAATTCAAATTTAAAAGGAACAAGTACAAAGTAGAGCAAAAGTATCAGAAAACAACTCACAAGGAGTTAATGCTTTTATAAAATACATGCCAAACTCTCACTGAAATCTTAATAAATATGAATTAATCATGACCGCTGTCTCTTACGAGTTCATTTACATTATTCATACTATATTAAATATAAAACTGTTATCCTACTAAGTAAAGATGCTAAGGAAAATTAACTTGACATACAAACAATACAGATTTCATCTCATATTACTCCTTCCCTATCAATGAGAAAGTAGTTGTACTAATTGTTAAGAAGGAGAAAAGTAATTCTTATTAGTAATGTTTTTTTTAAAGATTTTATTTATTTATTTGAGAGAGAGAGAGAGTGCACAAGCAAGGGGAAGGTCAGCAGGGGAGAGAGAGAGGGAGAGAAACCCAAGCAGACTCTGAGCTGATCACAGAACCTGATCTCAGGACCCTGAGATCACAACCTGAGCTGGAACCAAGAGTTAGATGCTCAACTGACTTAGCCACCCAGGTGCCCCTCTTCTTAATAGTATAAAGAAAATATAAATTTAAAGGAATTACAATAAGGAAATAAAAAGAATTCTATATTACTATCTTTAGATAAATAGATTCAAAGATTAGGACTATCCAGTCTTTTCTCATTTTCCTCTTCTCTTCCATATCATTTCTTTACAGCAACTAACCTCTTTTAGTTGGTACTTTGGATTCTAAATCAGCAACAGCTACTATGCTAAAATACTTGGTGGAAGTTTAGTCTCTAGTCTCTTAACAATGGCATATTTTTTCATTCTAACATTTCTGCATTCATAAATTAACACCTTTAGCATATAAACTCACAAACATGTTATTTTTCTAGGCTTTTTTTTTCCCCATCAAGATTGATATATCTTGAACAAATAAAGCTGGCAGCAGCAAGAAAACCCCTTTTCTCAAGGACAATAATAACAAAAGTTTCTCAAACCAAAGATAATATTTATTACTCCTTTCTGAAAATGACTGCATTCCAGAACTTGTAACTGTGACCCCCGAGCAAACCTCACTGACTTTCTGAGGTATCTCTCTTTGAATATGGTATCACCATGGATAGTTTCTCCTCATAGGGTTTCTATGGCTCTCAAACTGTGATTTTTTTTTTTTAAAGATTTTGAGAATTCTTGGGAAAGAATTTATTGTACTTTAATACATATAACATGTGCCTTATACTATACATTTTATACATACATATACATTATTCTATACCTAATGTCTTACACAGACATAACTATTTCTTGCATTTCTCAGTGATGAAAATACCCATGAACTTGGGCAGCCGTAATCTATTTTCATTCATGCATAGATAAATAATCAACTTAGCATCTACTGTGGGTCATTCATTCACTATGCCAGATGCTAGAAATTTATGCTAAACAAGAATGACTCAGTTCTTTCCCTCTTGAGCTTACTTAACATCTCATGGTTGTGTAGAGGCAAGAAAGATCTTAAAACTAAAATGTTATAATATATAAAGTAACACAAAGTTATTTTTACTCCAAACTAAAAATCTCCCATTCTAACAGAATGTTGGACACTTGGTTTTGTGAACAATAGCTTCCATCATGATTAGCTGTAAAGTATGTGAAAATAATTATTTTGTTCCAAAGAACTGGTGGAAGCACAAATGTGACATAAGGAATCATGAGGGTGAGTCAATTTCTTTTAAAGTTATCATAGACAAGTAAACAGCACGTTAAAAAAAATGAAGTGATTTTATTAAAAGTTCAAGACAACAGCTTTTTTTTTTTTAAAGATTTTATTTATTTATTTGAGGGAGAGAATGAGAGAGAGCACATGAGAGGGGGGAGGGTCAGAGGGAGAAGCAGACTCCCTGCCGAGCAGGGAGCCCGATGCGGGACTCGATCCCGGGACTCCAGGATCATGACCTGAGCGGAAGGCAGTCGCTTAACCAACTGAGCCACCCAGGCACCCCAAAACAACAGCTTTTAAAAGCCCTTGGTCAAAACACTGAGAGTGGATAAATAGCAAATCCCAGGTATGCCAGTCACCAAATCACTGTTGATTAGTTCCAAATTCACCCTACATTGCCTGGTCTGTGAAAATGGTTATGTGCTCTTTAAATATTATTCCTTCAACAGCTGGTACAATGTTAACTTGTGTGGATGAAAGGTGATAAAAAAAAAAAGAGGGGCACACCTGGGTGGCTCAGTGGGTTAAGCGTCTGCCTTCAGCTCAGGTCAAGATCCCAGCTCCGTGTAGGGCTCCTTCTCCCTCTGCCCCTCCCCCTGCTCGTGCAATCCTGCTCTCTCTCTCTCTCTCTTAAATAAATAAATAAAATCTTAAAAAAAAAAAGAAAAAAGGAAAGTCTAGCAGAAGAAAACGGTTCTGTATGCTGTGCTGCAGCAGTGTGGGGCAGCCTGAAGCACCCAGCATGCAGCAGCTGCCTTGGGCACACACTGTGTGAGGCTGTAGGACAGAGTACTTCTAGTGAGACATCTCTCTGGGAATGCTTTTCCCTAGCCAACTTAGGGAGCCTATTTCTGGCAAGCTCCACACCACACCACACCAGCTTCTCTACCATCCAGTGACCACAGCTATGACCTTTCCTGTAAAGTCAGTATCTCAGCCCTGGGGCTGGGGTGTCTCTTCCTTGAGCAGCCTATCTCAGCTCTAGGGGTAGTAGCTGCTCCTTAAATCTGCTATTCCTATATTCTCTAGAGTCTTCTTGAGTTCTTCCCAACCAGTACCTCATATCAAATTCTTTGTGATGGTTAATAATTGTTTATATTAAATTTTCTCTGGTCAAATTACCGTGTCATTTCTCTCCCCTGATTAGACAGATTGCTATACCGTGATAAAACACTTCCGATGCAGAATGTTCTTTTAAATAGATCCTGAAATTATGGGATTCATATAACTTCAGGGATGTATTTAAATTGTTAGAAGAGTCTATGGCAAAAATGGTAAGCAAGGAGGAACGGCATGACCCTGAGGAGGTCCAACAAGCAGAGCCTTTGTAACTCTAATGACGGTCTTTGGCGGCAGACAGAATTATCACTGCTTCCTGATATTAAAGAAATATCAGAAACCGAAGGTTTACAAACTTGCTTAATTCAACATCCAATTTCAAGAGAATTATTGCTTTCCAAAATGAACTCAATGATAACTAGATCTTTTTTTTTTCTTTTGCTCTGTGCTACGTCAAGAATACAAGCTAACTCACACTTAACTCTTCATTTGAATCAATCTGAACACAATAAGGAAAGATACGTGTGAATTACATATGATTTTATGTGATAATATAATTTCCTCCCTGAAAGTAGGTATTATGTGAAAAATACAATAAATCTATTCCAAGTAAAATTGTATTGTATAAAAATGCTTTCTATGCAAATATGTAAATATCTTGCAGTTTTTCTATTGCTTTTCCATTAACATGAGTTTTAATACAATTTGTTCTAATCATAAACTAATAATAGTACCTCTGAGGATGGAATCAATCCTGAGAAAAGAGAGCTTGGAACAATTAGTGTCCTAACAGAGTGAAGGAAAGATGACACCGGTAAGCATTAGAAGCACTTTTCAGTGATCCCAAATTGCTTATTCCTCAAAAAGCCAGTGCACAGAAATATAAGGAGTAGCAAGATCCTCTGTGCAGAGCCCTAGGCCCATATTGACAGTATTTCCACTGTCTACCCTGCTTTCACTGCCAATTCAACATTGCATACCTAATCACTTTTTTTTAACCAAAACTTTCCCTGTGTTCCCCCTTTGCAACCGTGTCTAGCTATCACCCTCTCTATCTGTCAGGGATGACAGCCTGCAGACATCACTGGATGGTGGCTCAGAGGAGACCTGAGGCCAGATTGCCCTGCACATGAATCCTGGTTTTACCTTGACAGTCGTGCGGCTCTGGGCAAGTCATTTTACATTTCTGTGCCTCCGTTTCCTCACCTGTGCAATGGGGTTAATAATTACTCTGACCTCACAGGGTTACTATGTGGATTTCACTGAGTAGATATTTTAAAAGGCTTAGAAGGTTCTGGCACACAGTGTGTGCTGTTCTATATGATAGCCCCCCTCTGACACATGACAAGTTCTCACTCAGCCCCTTGTGAGCAGTTTAACAAACCTCCTTGGCTCTGTGGCTCTGGGATCTGCCTGATACCTGGGCCTGGGGTCACTGCACATATGACCAGAGTGGGCCCCCCACCGTCTCCTACCTGAGACTCAAATCTTCTCAATCAGCCTTGCCTCTCAGGCTAGTTATAATCAGAATCAGTAGGATTATATTTTTGACTTATTTTTTAATCCTCTTTAGTAAACCAGGCTGAAGTCTGGCATAAATTAAAGGCTAGATAAAAACTTCTTAATGGATTATATGACATCAGCAACCTAGCTAATGATTTTTTACTGTGGCAACACTTGGGATTAAATCCAAACTCCTTGACCTACAAGTCATATTCTTGCCTCTGCTTCCTCCTGTGTCATCCTCCCCTTGCTCACAAATCAGATCTTTTTAAATACCCTTGAAATAAACACATCCTTTCCTGCTATCTCTGTCTCACTCTTTAAGTATTAGCTTAATATCTCACCTCCTCAGAGAGGACTTTCTAAAGTAAATTCTTATCCTCTCTTGAATTGTTCTCTATCTTAGCTTCTTTCCTTTATTTTATAGAACTTAACACATTTGTATTTGGTGTATTTGATTTGCTTGCTTAAATTCAGGGCTGCCCCACTTCCAAATGCTTTTTTTTTTTTTTTTTTTTTGCAAGTATGATTTCTATGAGCTTGGAACAAAGCAGGGGTCAATACTTGTTCACTGAATGAATAAATTAAATGTTACCCTTTTCCCTGTAGCAGGGGAAAGAGAAGGCTGTGAAGGCATCAGAGCATACCAGGGTCTCAGTGTGACGGGAGTTAACACCAAACTATTCTCATTATAAACTTCAACCCCAGAGCCAGCAGGCTGCCAGCAATGGGAAGAGTACATTCACATGACAGGTGCCTCTCCTACCTCACCACTATGCTGCTGGGTCCTCCTGATGCCCCAAGAATTTGGAACTGGAAAAGAGCGAATCAGTCTCTGAATGAAACATGTTAGGACTTGTGGAGTAGCCATTTCTTGCTCCAAGGACTAAGGAGCAAAAAATGCTAGTCTACAGAGAAAAAAGAATACAAAAATGCACAGAGAGACACGGGAAATGCACAAAGAAGGAAGAAAAGAGAGACAGGAAGGGAGGGAGAAAGAGACAGACCCTCAACTTTCTAGTTCTGTTTTTAGTCCCTTCCTAAGGACTACTGCCCCTGAAGTCTCTGCAACACACCCCCGAGTCCTTACAATAGATACTTCTTTCTGATAAACCAATCTATTTTTATTTTTAAATTTTTTTAGATTTTTATTTTTTTAGATTTTTTAGATTTGAGAGAAAGAAGCAGAGGGAGAGAGACAAGCAGATTCTGCACTGAGCTCAGAGTCTGACGTGGGGCTGGATCTCATGACCCTGAGATCACGACCTGAGCCGAAATCAAGAGTTGGACATTTAACTGACTGAGCCACCCAGCGGCCCCTAAACCACTTTAATTTGGCTTCTGTTTCTTAGCTACCTGAAGGGCCTAATAAAGAAGGAACAAAGATGTTGAAAAAGCCAAGTTTGAGAACATCCAAACAGATATGCAAAGTTAACAATGTAGAGTTCCAGGTAGAGGTAGAAGCATGAAGACAAAGGCTTAGGTTTTACCAGCAGATGGGTGGGGACTAAATCCCAAGGAAAGAATGCCATCTCCAGGAGAGTTTGGAGTGAGATGTGTCAAGACACCAGCACAAAACCTTTTAGCAATTTCTGCACATAAAGAGGAAAGGGAAGGAAAAGAGGAAGATTCAGAAACTGTTGTAAATCGGTATCTTGCTAAAATATAGCCACATTTTAAGTGCATTAGGATTGTCAATATTTTTAGGATACCTACAGATTTTTTTTGTTTTTAAATAGGGCAAATAATCACTTTGTGATGTGCCTGTTATGAAATCTAATTTTGAAGTATCAAGCTATCTTAAAGCAAGATGTATTACCATGAAGGATGCTGCTTTCAGTTGTGGTAGAAGAGCAAGGCAAAGTAAAGAGAACACTTTTAGGTGATCAAATATTCCTTACAGATGTAACAGACTTGAATGTCTACATAAAGAAAGGAAAGAAGGAGTAGTAATATTCCACACTTTAATTCCCTTCCAAATAGCCAAAACCTGCTCCCTTGATTTTATGTCTCTTATAATTGGCCCATATTTTTAATATTTGCTATCTTCTATCTAAACATTTTTTTTCAACTCCCACTAATATTTACCTTTGAAAATCAACAAAATTATCATGGCTCATTATCAATTAATGAATAGTTTTAAATTACTTATTTTATTTTTTTAAATTTTAAAAAAATTTTATTTATTTATGAGAGAGAGCATACACAAGTGGGAGGGGAAGATGCAGAGGGAGAGAGAATCTCAAGCAGACTGTGCTGAGCACAGAGCCTGATGTGGGGCTCGACCCCAAGACCATTAGATCAGAGCCTGAGCCAAAACCAAGAGCAGGATGCTTAACCAACTGCACCATCCAGGTGCCCCTTAAATTACTTACTCTAAACCCCCAGCCAGACAAACTCTATCTTAATACTCAATAATTAGGTCCACTAAATCTGTGGGGAAAAGAATAGCTACTAGCCCAAAAGGGATAGAAATGGTTAAAAAAGAAATCATAGTCACTTGATGAATCCATCTGCAAATGATTAGAATAAGATTCAAAAATCCCCAGATAGAGTAACATTGTATCACATTCTACAGAAACATTTTATTGGGGGGCGGAGCAAGATGGCGGAGGAGTAGGAGACCTGGATTTCGTCTCCTCTCAGGAATTCTGCTGGATAGGGATCAAACCATTCTGAACACCTACAAACTCAACAGGCGATCGAAGAAAAGAATAGCAACAACTCTCTCATCAGAAAAGCGACCACTTTCTGGAGGGTAGGACGTGCGGAGAAGTGAATCCGAGGCGATATTTGGGAGGATAGATGGCGGGGGAGGGGCCTCCGTGGGCCGCTTCTGGCAAGTGATAGAGCCGCGGAGCACAAAATCGGAACTTTTAAAAGTCTGCTCTGCCGAGGGACATCACTCCGGTGGCTAAGCGGGGGGTGGAACCCCCACGGGACAGTGTGGTCTCAGGACCCTTGGGGTCACAGAAAGACCAGGGGTGCCTGAGTGCGGCCGAGCTCCCAGGTATCAGAACAGGGAAGCCGGCTGCAGAGATGGAGCCCAGGCACGGGCTCTCAGCTCGGGGTTCCCATAAACTGGGATCCACGGCACAGTCGGGCCACTGCTCCTCCAGCAGGGACCCAACAAGCGGCAGATCTGGGGAGACTCACCTTCCTCCCCTGGGAGGAGTGGCGCGGGAGTGCACCGTGGGATCTGCTGGGTTTGGAGACTCCACCCAGGGTCGGGTGCCAGAGATAGAAACGCGTGGTCACAAGCCGGGTGAGCACGGAGTGTGGCCGGAGACCGGGGAGACGGGAATGACTGACGGCTTTTCTCTGGGGGCTCACTGAGGAGCGGGGCCAGAGTTCTCGGCTCCTCCGGGGCAGAGATTGGGAGGCCGCCATTTTCACTCTCCGCCTCCAAAGCTGTACGGAAAGCTCGCAGGGAACAAAAACCCCGGAGAGCAAACCCTAGCAGATTACTCAGCCGGGAGGGGGCAAGGGCGGGGCAATTCCGCCTCCGGCAGAGACATTTGAAAACCACGGCAACAGGCCCCTCCCCCAGAAGATCAGCGAGAACAGCCAGCTAAGACCAAGTTTACCGATCAATGAGAACGGCAGAACTCCAGCGCTAGGGGAATACTACACATAGAATTCATGGCTTTTTTACCATGATTCTTTAGTCTTTCAAAGTTAATTTCTTTTTTTAACTGTCTTTTTTTCTTTTTGAATTTTTCTTTTTCCCTT
>NC_138377.1:83859060-83926708 GCF_054177405.1 Leptonychotes weddellii
GGGAACAGGTTTCCATTTCTCTTGGGTACATGCCTGCAAGCACAATTCTTGGTTCAAATGGTGCCTTTATGTTTAACTGCCCTCTAATAACCTTAAATCTGAAGCCATGTATAATTTATTTGGAGGACATAATATGAATCAATTTCTAAAATAATTTAGAAATATTTTAAATGATTATATAAAGTAACTCTTAAAATAAAAAAAAAAAAAAGTTAAACCTCCAGCGCAAATCATGGATTAAAAGTAAATTGTTTTGTCAAATCTTATTCCAATTATTTTCCTGGAATCCCAGCCCATAAACATTCTCAGTTCTGATCTATCATTTAGTTAAATGATTTGGATAAAGTCTTTATCGGATAAATAAAAGACTTTATCCAAATCATTTAACTAAATTTACAAAAACAATTTGCTATCCACTTAAATGATGAACTAACTATAAGATGACATCCTGTCCCTCAGTGGAGCTTCTATTACTCTGATGCTTCCAAGTGGCTGCAAAAAGCCCTTTGTCTTCTCAGCACACAGACCTAGAGGGGAATGTAATCCACAGGCACATGAATGTGAATAGAACTGGGGAAAATAGTGGACCAATCCATGCCCAGGCCTTTTCGACAGGCTGACATTAGCAACCAACGTTTTTTGTAGCACAGTAGATAAAATCTGACATTCCCACAGTCAAATTCTCTGCTCACCACTCCCAGCCAAGGACTTGACCTTTGGATTTGTTTTCACCTGATTCATCCCTAGAAACATGAAAGACCCTTCCCATCAAATCCTAACAAGTAGGTCAGTGGTAGGAGTTGGATATTATTGATACATTCCGATGAATAAAGTGCATCTGATATCCTTTATCTTTCAGCCAAATCAGAGAACCTACTTTCCCAGAGAATAACAATCATTACAGTCCACTGAGTCTTGCTTTTCCAATCATTTCTGCGGCAGCTGGCTACTGGGAAGTTACTAGGGAATTGAAAAGAGGCAGCGTGAGGAGGGGCAGATGGCTCCTTTGGGTTTATTTCGCCAAATATGGCAGCCGTGAAACCCACTAACGTTCCAAGTGTCCATATAAAATGCTCGCAGACGGGCCAAGCAAAGGAGGAGCCACAGAGCAGTCATCCTGATGTGTTCCTCTTTCGGCTGCCGTGGAATAAGCTCCTGAGATTTAATTCAGACACGTAACAAACATATCCAAGCAGCACGTGATTCAACAGCGTAATCAGACCGCAGGAATCAGTTAAAAGTGATGATAGCAAGTATTTCCTTTACTTAAGTAAAACCCAGGAAGATAGTAATCGACAAGGGAAAAAATAAAGCAGCGAAGGGTGGGACTTAATTGGTGAAAGTAACTTTAAGAGAAAAAAATATTTAGCTTTATCATTTGAAAGAGATTCTGTTGATTTTCATATTTGTTTCTGAGCATACAAAATGTTCCAACGATACCCTGCAAATATCACAATATGCCTAATACATATTAACATGCCAGATTATTAAAAAAAAAAAAGGCGGGTTGAGAAATACCTTAATTAAAATGCACACCCACACCCACATACATACATACACACAAACACCTGTGTATGTGTTTTATCAGATAACCATTAATCATATAATGTAGAATTTAAAAAATAAGTCACGATGAATCAAAATAATACAGAACCATGTTCATGTGAAGTATAATTCTATAATAAAGTTTAGATAATTGTTCAAATATTTATAGCTAATAAGGATTGAGAAAGAAGCAAATCCAAATTTGGGGAAAAATACTTGTGTTTATTTTGTTAGTAGCCTTTCAATGTGTTATCTAGATTTTAAAGGACACAGTAGAAACTACCTCATGTAGAAAACATTTCTCTTGAATTTTTCTACATCTGTGGAATTGCCTCACTTTGAAAAGATTGTGAACTTCTACGAGCAAACTAACAGTTATATAATTTCACCAAACTAGATGTCTTTGTTCACTAGATGGAATTATAGAAGACTACTGTGTGTGTGTGTGTGTGTGTGTGCGTGTACGTGTATGGTGTAGGGGGGTGAGCATGCATGTAAGGGTGTCTAACAAGGCTTTATAGCAATGTAAAAAAATATACAATGAGACTCCTATGCCTCTCTTCAGTGATACATTGTTAATTGTCAGATTTAATTTAATAAGATTAAATTAAATTATTGTATTTTTATTCTGGTGTGTGTGTGCGTGTACATCTAAATATCAGGTATTTATATATTATATAAATATATGAGATATAAATATATAAGATATATATTTAAGTGTATAAGTACATAAATATCAGATATATCAGATATTGATCTATGCTCCCCAACTGTACTACTACCATTGAGTAACTTCAGTGCATCCCACATTAAAAATCGTTCAGACTAACAGAAAGCCTTAACTTTTTTTCACGTCCTGAACCCCCTCAGCAGTCTGGGGAAAACCAGTGAACCAGCCCTTTTTCACAATATTGGTTTAAAATGTCAAAAATAAAATACATAGGATTATAAAGGATATCAATTATATTGAAATGCAGTCATCAAAACATATTAAAAACCAAGCTTATATGCTTCTTTATTCATGCATGAAATGAAAAGAGCTAGTGGTGTGCCTAAAACTTTACGGCAGTGGTAAACATGGTACTTTGAGATACCGGTGACAATTGTGATGTGATATGAAAATACCTGTGACGTCTATTGTTGACAATGTCACAGTTATTGCTAATACTGCTGTGAAGCATTCCCTACATTCAAAGTGGAAAGAAACGCTTCATTTCATTTAGCATTCCCTTTAAAAAGGGATTTGTGGATTGTGGAGTGAGTGAAGGGAAGCAGCTTTCTAAAGCTCCCTGCTACGCCTCCCAGGGTGTTACATTAATAATGAAAATAATGAACTAATAAGTGGATAATGCCTTCCAAGAGACTTACACGATATGAAAATAAATATAAGCATGTCTCTGTATACATTAATACATGAAGGAATAAAATACTGGAAGTGTAATGTATTAACCATTCATAATGATTATCTGCAAGTGTTGGGATCCTATTGCTTCTTCAAGATACCTTCTTTATACTTTCTGTATCTCTGGTTTTTCTTTTGATTGAGTTGAAATTGACATAACATCCAGTGAACTGTTTCAAAGTGTAAAGTCGGTGGCAGTTAGTACATTCCCAATATTGTGCAAACAGCGACTCTCTCTAGTTTCAAGACTTTTCATCACCTCTGAGGAATATCCCCTACCTGTTAAGTAATCCCTCCCTCCCCAGGTTCTCCTCCCCTCATCTCCTGGCAACCATTAATCTCTATGGATTTGCTTATTGAGGATATTTCATATAAAATGAACCATATGATATGTGATCTTTTGTGTCTGGCTTCTTTCACTTAGCATAATGTTTCCGAGGTTCATCCAAATTGTGGTATGTATCAGTACTTCACTGTTTTTTAGGGTGGAATAATATTTCATTACATGTGTATACCATAATTTGTTTATCCATTCATCCATCGATGGGCATTTGCGTTACTTCGACCTCTTGGCAATTCTAAATAATGATCTTATGAACTTTTATGCTCAAGTTTCTGTGTGAACATATATTTTCGTTTCTCTTGGGGTTATACCTAGGAGTGGAATTTCTGGTTCATATGGTATTCTATGTTTAACTTTTTGAAATATCACCCAACTGTTTTCTACAGAGGCTGCACCATTTTATATTCCCACCGGCAATATACTAGGGTCCTTATTTCTCTGTATCCTTGGGAAACCTTGTTATTTTTCTTTTTTTTGGATTATAAGCATCCTAGTAAGTGTAAAGTGGTATCTCATTGTGATTTTATTTTGCATTTCCCTGATGGCTAATGATGTTGAAATCTTTTCATGTGCTTGTCAGTCATTTGCATGGCTTCTTTAAAGAAATATTTTTTCGAGTTCTTTTTCCTTTTTAAAATTGGGTTGCTTGTCTTTTTGTTGTGTTGTAAGAGTTCTTTATATATCCTGGATATTAAACCCTTATCAAATATATAATTTGCAAATAATTTTCCCCATTCTACAGGCTGTCTTTTCATGTTCTTTTTTTTTTTAAGATTTTATTTATTTGTCAGAGAGAGAGAGCACAAGCAGGGGGAGCGGTAGGAAGAGGGAGACACAGGCTCCCTGCTGAGCAAGGAGCCCAACGCGGGACTCGAACCCATAACCCTGGGATCATGACCTGAGCCAAAGACAGACGCTTAACCAAGTCACCCAGGCGTCCCTGTCTTTTCACATTCTTGATAATGTTCTTTGATACATAAAAGTTTTAATTTTTATGAAGTCCTATTTAGTATTTTTCATTTGTTGCTGTAGTTTCTTTTTTATTAGAGGAACCATGTGGCGTGTGTGTATGTAGGTGTGTATACAAATACACATATATGCTTATATGTATGCATATATATTTGTGTATGTATATAAATACATATATATGCATGTATATATGTGTGTGCATGTATTTATATGAACACATATATAGTTAATTAATAAAATAATAAATTAATAAATAAAATTAATAAAAATAAAGCCAGTATTCTCATATAGAGTAATGTCTTACATCTTTTCTGCAAAATTGTGTTACGTGTCATCATCATCATCATCATCATCACCACCACCATGAGGAAACTAAGGCTCTGATCAATTTAATTTAGTGATTTGCCAAAGAGTGAAAAAAATTAACAGAGGCAGAATCTACTGTCTCTAAATATTAGGCAATAACATTCATTTGATACATTAGGAGTGACTAATGAGTCATAAATTCAAACTGCTATGGTAATATATGAAGGATATATAATAAGTACAGATGATATTTATCTAGTGCTAACTGCTGTGAAGAGATGGTGAGTCTTTGAGGAATTCAAAGTGGACTGAGGTAATTGGAAAGAGTAGAACAAGAATTCAAATGTAGCAGTCTGAATCCCAGGGCTCATGATCATAACCCCTCTGGATGCTAATTCCCATTTGAGACATTAAACTTTGACAATTGAGCAAATATTTAGTTGTTAACCTGCAAACAAAGTTCATATATACAAGTGTGTACATACACATTGACATACACACACACACACACAATATCATATGAGCCAAAATTTCAAATTATAGTGTAGCTGTGATAACGGGGGCCAAAGAGGAAGAAATAAAGATTCAAAAATAGGCAACACACTAAAAATACGTGTTGAGTAATAACATCAGTAATTATTATAATAAAGAAGAAAAGGGCTTGGAAACGTGTTGTAGAAAAAATCCCATCCTGTGCTTTAATGTATCCTATTTTTCTTTTCTAAAAACAATCATCCCAAGAGGGTTCCATCTGTAATATACCACAACAATATAAGGTGGCTTTGAGAAAATAACATACCGGGAAGACAATTACCTGCCAGATGCTGCATATCCAAAATCTACCTGTAACACTCATATGATGAAGGTCATCCTCTGATTGTGCTGACAAGGCACCTGTACCTACAGAGGGGTGACCTTGGTAAGAAAATCAAGCAAAACTGTCCTTCAGAATGGTATGGCTGGTAACTAGTGGAATTAGAAGTTTATTTTATATGCTATATACTACAAATAAAGACAACAAGACAACACTTGTGGGCTGGAAAATGACTTCTCCATGTAGTGACCTTGTGTGATATTTTGGTGTAGCAAAATAAGAATTTAACCACACGATTCTATTCTATTGGGGAAAATATTAACTGCGCAGTTCTGGGAATCTGTGTCCAGCATTCATCAAATATATCCCTCACTCTAAACAATTAAAGCAAACTCAGATCTACAGTAGAGGATTAAATGCTAGATATTTTCTAAAAATATGGCCTATTAACTATTACTTGACAAACCTTATCTTACCTTTCTTAATAGTTTTATTTTTAAAATTTTCTTTTTAAGACTATGTATTTTGAAGCCACAAAAGAATAAATGCTTCATTTATATGGTATCATAATAGACTAATGTTCTGACTAACTGGTACTAGTTTCACTAAGAAAATGAAATTAAGAAAGAAAATTTAACACCTGTGGTAAAAATAACTCTGAAATGTATTTGTCTTCTTCCTGACTTCCTTAATTTCATATGCATAGGCTTTGTTCCAATGGTCTGTTTATAAGTTAGCTGTTTTAAAACTCACAATGTGTTTTCCCACAGAAACCAAGTCATGACCAGAGGCTGGGTCCTCAGGCCAGGCTCTTGGAATAAAGCTTCCTGCTCAAGGTCACACAGCTCACATTACCTGAGCAGAAGCAGGAAGAAATGAATAAAAATAGACTCACGTGGACCCTGAGTTCTTACCCCGTCACTGGCCAAAGACTTTGGTCCTACTTAAACTCCAGGCTGTAAGCCTGTAAGATTTCCTCAGGACTGCAATTCCACCACAGATGTAATACCTTTAAAAAGTCTTCCTGAAGCAAGGAGTGCCCACCTCCCCAGCAGGAGGCATGGGAAATGGACGGGCAGCTGCCTATAACCTGTGCAGGCGTATCGAAGAGTTTCCTGAACAGGGGACTATCTTCCCATGGGCACAGGAAAGACTGCCCTACGCAGTGATTCACAGGTTTGCCTCTCCTTCCTTCCCACCAGCTGTTGCTACTGCTGTCCGAGTGCCTGCCAGTGACAGTCTCCCTCCTTGCAATCTGCTGTTTCTAATCTGTCATCTGAGAAATCAGATGCCCAGAACTGTTAGCACTGTGTGTAAATTTGAGAACCAAGCTCTGAGAGATAGCCCGAGACCCTCTCTTTCAGGAGAGCATTAGCAGGTTTCCTGGCAGCCATTTCTTTTCTTCTCAGAACTTTCCTTATCTAATTCCCTGTTTGACAGTCTCAAAAAGCTGACCTCCATCTGCAAGAAGTGTTCCTGTGTATAGTACAGTGGAGAACAAACCAAAGAGAGACATGCATCCTAGTGCAGGTGCCCTCTACCTAACCTGGGAACCTTTAGACTCAAAAACATCTTTGCATTCAATATCCTCATAGCAAAATGGGTAAAACCATACAGTTAGTATGGTGTAATGGATTAAAAATTATAAATTGCTTTAGCATGAGTTATTATGAAAATCATGATCTTTAAAAAGAACTGCCATCCTTCTTAGAAGTCTATAAAGCACCCTGCATGGCAAATCCAGCCTGCTCCCTGCTTTTGTAAATAAAGTTTTATTGGAACACAGCCTCACCAACTCCTTTCTATATTATCTATGGCTTCTCCTGTGCCACAAAGGCAGAGCTCGGTAGGAGATCATGTGGCCCGCAAAGCTTAAAAACTTCACTCTCCAGTTCTTTACAGGAGTTTTTCTGATCTATCTTACTGAATTTCATTTTCAAGCAAGTAAGGTTTCATTTTCACACACACACACACACACACACACCCATGTGTGCGTGCACACGTGCATACAAAGACACACACACACAAACTGCTTAATATGGCATATTTCACAACATAGGCCATAAGCTTAAAAGAAGACCTTCAGTAGTAACAACTGTTTTATTAGTAACATGTGAGAAATTCATCGCACGAGTTTTCTGCTATGTAAATCCGGCACGGTGAACAGAAAAGTCCTCAGAATTATTTTAAATTAAATTCTTAAAAGAATAATGAGCTCAGAGCTGAGATTTATTTCTGGTGTGTATTTTAGGGGTAAAAAATCAGTATTACATTATCCCTATTGTGTCTCACAGCAATGAGGGTGACAAAGCCGCCCAGGGTTGTCAGTGCCAAACACATTGTGGGAGCTCAAATATTAATCAAAATGACATCTCCAGTTTTTTCCCTTCCTAATCAGGCCTAAACATCATGGGACATCCGGCAAATCAATAAGAGAAACTAGATGCCCTCATCACTCCCAACCTGGCAGCGCTGCATTTTTAGCCAGAAGATGAGGCCTTCGCTGTTACATAAATACTTCTCTGCTTTGGTTGTTTGCCTCTCCTGGGAGATAAGCATGCCCACCTGTGACCCCAAACTTTACCCTGGCATGTATCTGACCATGCCACCTGTCACAGTGAGAAACACTTCTTACGATTTCAAGATAAAACAGGCATGGGGGTATGTGGCTCTAGAATATGCTTGTGCATTCTACCCAAAAGACTAAATAAATGAATAAATAAATCTCTTCAATGAAGTGAGAACAGGCTGTTTTAAAGTGTTGTGAAAAATGGATGAAGTCTCATATTCTATCTTCTACACTTGGGGAAGGTGGTGCAGGGACTGACTTGTACCCCACACTCCAACCTTCCACCAAAGTGGGTATTTGGCCCAGTTGAGAATTAATTACTTTTTAGCTTCATTCCCCTCCCCCCACCTTTTCTTTCTAGGCCCCTTTCCCGCAAATCCCTATCCCACTGACACCTCCTATTTTCTCTCTATAAGCTTTGGGATTGCTCTAGTGCTGAAAGATGCCTTAGTGTCAATTTATCCCTCCTTCAGGTATTTAGAGGAGTCAGAGTACTGGAGAAATGGAGCAGGGAGTAGGTCTGTTCACATATGAAACGAAGTTTGAACCTTCTAGCAAAGCTTAAAGGAAAAATCCCGGAAAAATTACCTGGAGTAGAAAATACACAGACTTATACCCGAGGAGATGAGACAGGCCCCGTGAACTCCAGAAACCCTAAGGGAGACTTGGAGGAGAAAGCTGAGGATCTACCTGCAGTTGGCCAGCCATGATCTAAAAGCCACTACATGGGCCAATGTTAAGGTGAGCTCATTTGTACTCAATCTACTGAGATCCAAGAAAATTTGTGTTAATTCATTCATTCATTTATTGATCCATGTGCCAGGCACATCAGTGAGCAAGCACATTCTATAGCCTCATAGCCTCTTTTCTGCCTAATTGTTTTGGTCTTAGTTGGTATTTTTCCTCTAACTGTATGAAACTATAAACGGAAAAGCTTCTTGATCTGGATTTTCCCACTTCTACAGGAAGAGGATGAAACAGAAATCTAGCACAGTAAATGAGATGGAAGAATCTTAGCCACATGAAATCCAGCTTGAGAAAGAAAAAGTTGTTCATTCAATTCTAAACGAAACTGGAATTGCAGAGGTTAAAGGCAACCCAAAACAAAGCCAGTAATAGACACAGACTAAAAGGTATGGCATAAATTTATCCAAAAAGGATAAGCATGGTGAATGGTGAGCAAAGTCAGGGTGTCAGCCATGGGCACAGTGTTGGGGGGGTTCAAATGAAATTGCTAATGGGACAATGTTTTGAAAAACTGAAAGGGCACAAAACAAATGTGAAGGAATTTCCATAATTATTAGTAATATTTTCACCATTATAAGTTCCATCTTAGTTGAGTTAAGGTTAAGGTTGTTTATAAAGTATTAGTGTAGATAACCATGAGATAAACAGCCTCACAGCCTCATGTGAAGTAAGTATTTTACATTTGGCACTAAATGTGTACACATTATTTGATATGGAGATTCTAAAACAAACTTTTTTATAGGAAAAAATGTGCATAACCAATTACAGAAGATTCCTGAGCTAAAGTATGATGTGTCCATCATGGCCACGATGCCAATTATTGTCCATTTGACCACCCACTCCACCCTTTCCCTGCTCTTCTGCGTCTGCTCCGGCCCTTGGCTAATGCCTAGAACTGAAATGTCCTTCCTCTCTGACTTCCACTTGGATCAAACTAAGGAAGGTGATTGCAGAAGGACAGAGAAAATAATTTCTTCCAACTCTTTGTCTCAGTCCTGCATCTCTGGGAGGAGCGTTTTCTCTGCCATGACTTCAGGGAGTGACCATTCCTCCACAGTTTCCACTCTCACACGGGGCCACTAACACTATTCATATCCTCTTGTTGCTTCAGCCCTAGGCAAGTGGTGAGAGCTTCCTGATACTGCCAGTGTCCGGGCGATGGAGGCCTCACTATCCATTCCTTCTCAGTTCCCTAAGTCCTATCCACACCCTTATAAATAGCCCTTTCATTAGTCTCTCCATTTGGCCCACCTGGGTTAAATTCAATTTTCTGCCAGGACCATGACCGAAACACAATTTTGGCATCTATTTATTGACATAGAAAGATTTCTGACAGAAAGTAGATCAAAATATTAATAGCAGTTATCTTTAGGAAGTGGGACAGGATTATTTATTTTTCTTTATTTTTCTCTATATTTTTCAAATGTTCTGCAGTATTTGGTTATGGATTGGGGAGTATAAAAATAAATGATAAAATTAAAAGAAAATGTGGAATAAATACAGTTTCAAGAAGTACTAGTGTTTGGGGCTCCTGATTGACTAAGTGTTTGCCTTTGGCTCAGGTCATGATCTCAGGGTCCTGGGATGGAGCCCCATGTCAGGCTCCCTGCTCAGTGGGGAGTCTCCTTCTCCGTCTCCCTCTCCCTCTGCCCCTCCCCACCGTTTATGCACGTGCTCTCTCTCAAATAAATAAAATCTTAAAAAAAAAAAGTACTAGTGGTTTGGCTTCCTCTTTTATTGCCCACCCCATCAAAAAATACATAAGTAAAAAGTTGCATAGGCTGAGAGGTATCCTGATGGAGCAATGGAACTGTAAACATTTGTCAATGCCCAGCTATTTCTTTATTCTCGCTAGATTCTATTTTCTAGAAAAAAATACATTTGATTAGCAAGTCTTCACAATTTCACAACTGAAAGCAATGCAATTGCACATATTTATGTGTTTTAGAGACTTAGATTCCACAAGCAGAAGCCAAAATTTTGCTTCCTTCTTTTATCATATTAATAATAGCTAACTATTACTAAGGGCATAGCACCTACAGGCACTGTTTACAAGCATGGTCAGTATTAGTTAATTTAATCCTGACAGGAAGGCGGTATCATTACTTCCATTTCATAGATGAAGAGATTGACATGCAATGGAGCCAAATTGCTTGCCTGAGGCCAACCTTTGTTAGCAGGTCCTGGAAGCAAGCCCAGGCTTTAGAGCTCATTTTATCCATTATACTCAATTGTCACTCAGGTTGATAGATTACCAAAGAATTGTAAAACTCTCCTAATTTTGTGCACATTGTGCAAAGAAAGATGGGGCCCTCATATTGGTTTGCCGCTTATTAGCAATGTAATTTTGTGCATCTACAAATCAGAGTTAACAAATTCCTCATCAATAAAATGGGGAATAAAGTCTCTTCCACCACCCTAGAAGTTGTGATAATCTAATGGGAAATGAACATGGAAGGCCATCAAAGCTGTAAAGTAAGGTACAAATGTAAGGCAGAATTACATTGCACCCACACACCAGTACATTAGTAATCATCATTAACACATGAAAGTCAAATGTAAAGAAAATAGCCATTATTTTGGTGAAATATGACTCTATAATATTATAAACCATCCAGCCTGTTAATAACACCCAATATAAAACCACCACTGATTAATCAATAAAAATCATGCAATGGCTTCAGTAAAATGTACTCTCAGGAGCACTCCCCTGACTCCCATTCATTAATTACCTTGCCGTATTTGATAAGTTCCCAGCATCTGCCTGAAATGTGTTACTCTCAATCTTAAGTTATAGAGTAAAACTTTTTCGAAAACTTTAATGTTCACACTGTACATTCTCTACGCTACCACATCAAAAGTTCAATTGAGCCACTCAATTTTCAGTTTCCCTGACTCGACTTTTTGGAGTTTTGTAATTAATTATATTCCACTATTACTGATCATCAATTAGCTCAAAATGTTGCTGAGATGGTGAGTATGCTGAAGAAGGCAGAATTTAATGATAATTTGAGACTGGTAGGACACTAAATTTCTCTCTTGTTAATAATTAAAGTGAGATAACTTATGTTTTTATTTATAGCTTCCAGAAATATCCGGCTCATTCCTGCGCACTGCTCTGTCAGCTAATCATCAGTTGGTCAAGCTCTGACTTAGGCCATTGTGTTTTATTTTCCACACATGCCTTCAACCAAAGCCATGAAATGCAGCCTAACCAAAGGTTAGAGCAGGTAAGGTGGTCACCACATATTCTCTGGAACTCTCCACCTAGCCAAATGCTTTGATGCATAAACATATAAAGAATGAAAGGGGTAAAATTCCAATTTACCTGTTTCAATTTCCCAGATGTAAGCGGAGTCATCTGCACATCCAACAATTAAAAAATTCTCAACCGGGTGCCATTTTATCATCCTCACAGGGAAAAGGTGCTTCCGGGCATGCAGGAGGCACCTCTTCCCCTCAAGGTGAAGGAGAGCCACGGAATGGTCACTGCACACACAGCAAATTACCTGATCACTTCTTAGCTGTGGGGAAAAAAACCCAAAAACCAAAAAAACCAAAAAAACAAAAACAGCATTATTTGTAAGTAATCATCAAACGCTTTCCTTAAAATTAAATCTGATTTTTTCTCCTCGTAACATAAAAATATTTTGTTTAAACACCATTTACAAAATGACATTTCTGCTTTCTACAGGACCTCTTCACATAACACTGTAAAGAGGAGCTTTAAACACCAAGTAGATTTTAAATTCAACAACTTATTACGAAGGTCAAGAGACACAAGTGAAAAAGGAGAATTCCAAGCCAAATCTACTTATAAGATAAATGAAGGACTTGACCATCACGCAGCAAATTTAGGCAGTGAGGCAGACACTGGAAATAATGCAGAATAAAATAAACCCCAGAACTAATTTGTTGCCACAAAAAGAAGCTATTTGTAGACACAAGCTTAGGCCCAAGGGTATCGTGAGCTGATATTTTCCACTTAGAGCCTCAGAATGTGATTTGGTGCTGTTCCCAGAACTATTCAGATTCTAATCCAAACAGGAAACTCAGTGTAGACACAATCTAAAAGAGGTAAGCACTAGATAGTTCCAAATGAATGCACAGCTTCAAAGATACAAGGACCAAAAATAGGCTCACGGGACAAAGATTCTTAAGATACTTTTTAAAAAGTCAGCATGTGGTTACCTTGAACACAGTTTAGGACAAAGACCAACCATGCTGGATGCTGTGAGGCTAATCTGGGAGGAGTTTACAGGGCAGGTCTGTGCCTCACCAAGAGGGCCCTGTGTTAGTCAGCTGGTGGTGGGGGTGGATGGGGTGGCTGAGGGGAGGAGGGTTAGCTGGGTAGTGGCTCTTTCACCTCTTTGTTTCTTTTCTAACCGCTTTGCTATGTGGATGCTCCTACTTTCACTAGGGCACCTAGCCAGAGTTTCAGCTGCTGTGTTTAAACCATCAGTTGGGATCCCTTGAGAATCTCCTTGTGCCCATTACTGACCTCTTTCTGTGGGGTGCTGGGAAGCAAGTTATTTTTCCTAATTCGTTCTAAGGAGCCTACAGAAATCCTGAGGGGGGGAAAAATCACAAAATGGCAGGGGTGCTGTATGGGGAGCCTGGACGGTAGGACAGGGCAGATGGCACTGCCTCCTCACTACTACCCCTTAGAGAACCCGCACAACCCACAGCCTCTAGAACAGAGAGCCCAACGTACTTCAGGAAACTTATACACACATACAAAGTGTGAACATACACGTAACACGCGAACACAGATCCTATAGCTGGAGGTCGACATACACTAGAGACCCACAGTCGGCCAATAGATTCTCTTTTCTATGCATCTGAAATTGAAAAGCTAAAAGAGGTCATAGGAAGAAGTAAGATTAAGGAGCAATCACAGAAAACAGACTCCTGGGGTAGGGGACTTGAAGAGTAAATAACCTTGGTTCCTGAATTTAAGTTCAAATTTCACTGCGTCCTTGTTGTAGTACTTTGTTTTGTATGTCTAAAATATTGCCTCTTATGCCCTTTCAATAAACTCCTTTCTTATTTGGCTTGGTTTGGAGTTAAGTCATTTATGATTGAGGCAGAAGTAAAAGAGGTCAGGGTTTTGACTACTGTCCTGGAGCTTTGAGGAAAAGAAAAATGATTTAAAAAAAGAAGAAAAAGAGGGAACTTCAGCAATAAAAGACATATCAAAGTATCCCAAATCACCATATGGAAGTCTTTTTTTAAAGTCTCTTCACTTGGTTTCACTGATTTGTTCAATCATTTGTTTTACTGAAATATTTCCTTCATTATGTCTTATTACAAAATTACAGTGTAAGTTTTCTCTGAGTTTACTTTGCAGCTGATTTTTTAATGTTATTATTACAGAGAAATAATTTTGACAAGTCAATCAACTGATTGACAAACTCAGGAAACTCAAAAGTTGATTGTTCGTATTTTAACAAAGATGTCAGCTTTGTGGAAGCTGAATTTAAGTTTATATTACATGTGAAAATTATATTTGAAAGTATTTCCTTTTGTCCTGCACAAGGCAGATGCTCAGAAATTTGTTAAACAAATGAAAGAGAGCAAATAAAAAACCTATTTAAGAAAAAGAAAATATAACTATCAATATTATTATAAAAGTAAATTATTCAAGGCAAACATTATTTTCTAATTTATAGATTCCTAAATATTTGAATTGCTTCTACATTGTCTATTACTTTTATTAAAGAATAATTAAAAAAATAAAAATGAGAATTCCATTAAGATATAGAATTAGGGAAAAAAAGAAAAAAAAGTAAGAATTAACTGGTCTTCGTAAAGACAAGAATTGACAAAACCCTTGCTTTAGAATCAAATTATTTGCATAAGTTGTAATAATAATAATGCATATAAAAATTAGAAAGGAATTCATAAAAATTATCCAGTTGTAGTATGGGTACACAGAACTTTTTTCTGTGGGAAAATGGGTTAATTGCCCTTATGTTTTTTTAATATGTAACATAAATTTATGTTATGTTTTACTCTTTGTCTTAACTTACTCTGAAGTTCTCTGGTGACATCAAAAGACTTGTTACTGGACCGGCTCCCAAAAAGAATTTATGCAAAACTTCTTCAGTGAAGATATTCCACAAGATGACACACGAGTCCTGGTCCCCAGACACAAGCCAACTTTGGTCTAATTTCGAAGAGAGACCATGTGGGTAAAGTAATGAAGTAACACTTTGGTGATGGCCTTTGAGAACTTTGTAAGGAAGGGAATCTGGAAAACAAACACCAAATAATGAAAAAAATTTTTTTTTGCTCAAGAAATAGTGCTAACATTTTCTTTTATAAAATTTTAATGCAAAGAAAATACGTATAATTAAAGCTAGGCAGTTGGTTAAAAAAATGAATGAACAACCCTTGGACCATCTCAAAAGGCAAGTACCTCCTCATAAGCTAGGTCATGCTTTTGATGAAGTCTGGTTGTTCGAAGTCTGCTAATTCTTTAAGGATGTTAGCAAGTTAGCTAGCACCAATGTTAGTTTAGTTAGCAAGATAGCCAGCACCAAAATTAGCTAGCACCAATTCCAGTGCCATCAAACAGCAAAGGCTGTTCTAAAAGAATGAAAAATTCACACATTTTGCTTCTACAAAAATTAATCTCAGGACTTCACTGTTGCCCTCCCAATAAGCATAACCAAGTCTATTATAAAAGAAAAGCATAGTTTCACAGAACAATTTTGCCTTAAAAAATATTAGAGATCACCTAGTTTTATCTCTTTGTTTTATCGATCAAGTACCAGAGGTGCAGAGAAGTTAAGCGACTTGGATCCAAGTGTAAAAGAGCATGGCATAATGTTTGAGAGCAGAGCTTTGCTGTTACACGAATCCAGCTTTGGTCTTCTAGGTATGTCCCTTACTAGACGGGTCACCACGACAAGTTGCTTTTCCCCTCTAAGTCACAGGTACTGTACATGAAAAACTTGGGATAATAATAGCACTTACTTCACACAACACTGTTGTGTGGAATAAATATGATAATGCCCTTCATTTCCTAGCCCTAGTACTTGGTAGGAATGTGGATATTGCATACCATAGCTGTACTAGAACATAGGGCTACTGATGCCCAGTTTCCATACTGCTTCTTACGTCATCATTAGCTAAAACTTAAAAAAAAAAAAAATGGACAAGACCACAGACCACAAACCGTCTTTACTCAAATTGAAAAAGAGTCCCAAAGAATCATTGTTATGTCTATTAAAGAATCATTAGTTACTTCTATTCCATGAGGCACATCCTCACTTTATATCCCTTAGCAAAGCAAGATGAATATTAATTCAAATGTTCAGGTCAAATGTAGATTTGTACTTGTTTTATGGATAAGAAGAAATTGGCCTAGATAAAAAGTGCTAAGGTCTTAAGCTTTTTCACTAACTTTTAACAGCAGCTATTGAGCTGTGTAGCAGTATATTACCTGTCCTCTGTTCATTGCTATTTACTCCTCTATCTTAGGTAATCACTGAACATAAAACAGTAACATTGAATAAGTAGCAAAAGTAAGCTGAGAACAGTAACAAGATGTGTCTTAAAAGGTGAGAGTTGGCTTTTACTCTTAAGGACCTTGCAGTCTAATAGGATCCATGCGTTAAAAAATATCAAGTATCTACACATCCCCAGATCTCAATCGCTTCCTGTATATTCCTTCCTTTACATAAGACAAATTACCACACAACAGTATTTATTTAATAGGTATTCACTGTTGCAATGCATAAAAATGTATAGGAACATATCTACATTTCATTAACAAAAAAAATAAAAAATTGAAACAGGAAGATACCATTTTCTCCTGATTGGCAAATACTAAAAAGTTTAAATGCACACAAAGTTGGCTCATGTGTGGGGAAAAGGCATTTTCATAGGCTGTTAGTGGACATACATATACATAGATGTATGTTCTTTGGAGACCATTGTTAGATATATTTTCAAAATTAAAAATACTCATAAATGTCGATTCAGTAATTCTACTCCTGAGAATTAATACTATAGATATCCCCACATATATATGCAAAGATGGTAAATTCAGCATTGCCTCCAGTAGCCGAAGACTAGAAAAAATGAAACACCTATTAACAGGAGATTTTTTAAAATTAAAGTTTTTATTATTATTAGTCATTTAAATGGAACTCATAAAGAATGTGCTCCAAAATATTTTATTAAGATATGCTTCAGGAGATTTCAGTAAAGTGTACAGACTATGCCTCTATTTGTGTAATATTATTAAAAGAATGCATATTGCTATGTTGGTATGCACTTGTATATGCATAGAAAATTTTGAGGAGGGTATAAAGAAACTTATTAGCAGTTGCCTTTGTTGAAGGGAGCTGGAAGATCAAGGAAGAAGAGACATATTTCTCATTGTATAACCTTCCACTTGACTTAAAAAAAAAAAACTAGGTGTTTTTACTTTAATATTAAAATATGTACACATTAATTAGCAAATGGCAGCAAATTCTTTAAGGTTCAGGAATCTTCTTATTACAGCTTGTTAAAGTTGAAGCTTAAATAAATTAAATAAATAGGGTTAAATAAAATTCAATGACCTTTTAATAAAGAACCGCCTTCTAGAAGTCCTGCTTTGGCAGCATTCAAAGCCTGTGTAATGAAAATTGTCCCATCTTCACAGCCACATATTAGTTTATCAAGACTTGGAACATACTCTGATGAAGTGACTCCGACTGTTGCAGTCCCAGAGACATGATCAATAATACTTTGGGACATGGTATGATGCTTATCAAAATTATCTTGAAGGGTCCATGTGGCAGTTATTGGTATTTCTAAAAGGAAAACACATAAAAAAGGGAAAATTCAGTTTATAAATTCATCATAGATATGGAAAATGTTTTCAAGGCACCATCCCTTGGGGTACCTAGAGGCTCTTTTGCCATCCTAACAGTTGGCTAACTGCAGAAGAGTTCTCCTGTGATCCATTGTCTTTATTCCAAATGCTATTTCATTGGTCCTCTGTCCTTCAAGGAGTCTCAGAAGAATAGGTGTGTATTCGTGCATTCATTTTAGACTTAGGTCACCTAAAAAGAACTGAGAAACTCTTGCAGTGATGTAAAGTGTTGGTCCAATCTCATAAGTTCTCTATGTGTCTCAGCAACATTAAGAAGGAAAACTGGGGGTCTCTTAGTTATGTGAGGAAAATGAAAGAAACATATTCTTTAAATATCAAGGGTATGAATATCTCAAAATTGCTCCTGGGCAATTATCTATGAGTACCAAGAACGCTGGTTATCATTTTGCATAGCTTGCCACCCAACCATTTGAACTGGGACTCAAGTAGGCTCAGGAAGGGAGAGAAGCTTGGACTCAGGAGCAAAGAGGGCAAGTCAAAGCCAACCTACCTTTCTATGAAAAACCCAGGTCTTTCAGTACACATGACACAGTGACTATGAAAACCTAGAAACCAAACCTGAGACAAACATCAAGTGCTGTCGTAGATGACTATGGTTCTACTTATAAAGAAGATTAATTAGATGCTTACTTAATTCTGCTGCTGGCTGTGGAACATAGGTGAGAAATCCTAGGTTTACCATTAGGTGGCCTCAGCAGGGGCATGGTATGTATTTTAACTCTTAAAACTGAACTTGTGAGAAACTTTTCCATGCACTGTACCAAGTTCTACATCTATTTTTTGATCCATTTCTTTTTAACCTAGGACTATTATGAACCATTTTGAAAACATCTGGGACAAACACACTCTAAGTTATACCAGTGATTTTGCTAAACAGTGGAAACTTGCACTTAGAAATTCAAGTATTGAGTACCTTGTTTCTGCTGTGCCCCAGACAAGGATTCACAGAGATGACTTAATTATTTGGGAAAAAGAGAAAAAGAGTAAGACAGTCTTCCTCAATTTGGAATATGTGGTCTCAGGACTTTGAAGGTTCTCCACAATAATGTTTACTCTAATGATTTCAGTTTTGTATTCTAAGAAAAACTAAAATAAGCAAATGCTAAATGTTTTAGTGGCCAAGTTTATATCTGTTCCTGTTGCTCCAAGCAGCTGCAACAATACCAATAGAGAAATTGGTTGAAAAGGTACAGGATGGGGCACCTGGGTGGCTCCAGTCAGTTAAGCATCTGCCTGCAGCTCAGGTCATGATACCAGGGTCCTGGGATCGAGCCCCACATCGGGCTCCCTGCTCAGCGGGAAGCCTGCTTCTCCCTCTCCCCCTCCCCCTGCTTGTGTTCCCTCTCTCGCTGTCTCTCTCTCTCTCTCTGTCAAATAAATAAATAAAATCTTTAAAAAAAAAAAAGGTACAGGATATAGGCATGACAAATTCAAAAATATTGAGTATGGTATATCAGCCTATCCTACATTCATACTGCAAGCATTCATTTCAATAAAACACCATTCCTGTTAAATTGATGTTAATTTGAATTATATTGGTTTTATTATTGTACAAGATCTACAAACATCATGTTTGGGGTGCCTGGGTGGCTCAGTAGGTTAAGCATCCAACTCCTGACTGCTTAGTCAGTTAAGTGTCCAACTCTTGATTTCGGCTCAGGTCATAGTCTCAGGGTCGTGAGATTGAGCCCTAGGCTGGGCTCTGCACTGGGTGTGGAGCCCTTTTGGGATTCTCTCTCTCTCTCCCTCTGCCCCCAAAATATTTATACCTACCTTCATGTTGACATCTAATGCATAATGGTGCATGAGAAAATCTGTCTTATTTGTAGCCTCGTGTGACACAAATGAGAAGAATACTGAATTAATTACAAACTCGTTCTCAGAAGACATATGATTATAAATAGATTAGAAATTGTCTTACCTCTAGGAGAACCATCAAACTTAGATACAGGAACATCAGGGATATGCCACAAAGTAATTCTTCCTGAGACTGCTCCAGAGAAAAGTACCTTATAAAAAGGCTCTTTCCGTTCATTCATGTAGCCCATAACAAAGGAAAGGCTCTGGTCCAAAACAAAAAGTTAGCTTTTATGTAGAAAAAATATCTAAATATAAAATGACAACCATTGGCTTAAGATGGAGGGACAAGACTTCATAGATGAACTAAACTGTTTCCATTTTTTTCCTGGTCTTTCAAAAATTCCAAGTAATTTAAGTGAAATAATCTCTTACTCGAGACAAAAAAAAAATTGATAAAATAGAAGCAAAGTCATCCGCTAGACTTCAGAGAGTTAATATTTAACATTTACTGAAGATGTTCTGTCTGCGTATGACACATACTGTTAGGGGTTTTCCATCCATTCAGCTAAATAATCCTCACAATAATTCTGTGAAGTTGGTACTATCATTGTCTCCAGATTACAGATGAATAAACTGAGAGTGAAGACGTTGATTTACCCAAAGTGAAACAGACAGCATTGTGCTTTGGAGTCCAATAATTCTGACTCAAGAGTCCATGTCTTCGTGACCATACTCTACTGCCCACTAAGGCGGCCTGATTTCTTTATGGCCCCTTGAGTTCCAATTGTCAATTAAAACAGCAACAACTAATATTTGTATGGTAATTTTGTCTTACTAATATGCTTTCTACTTTCTGTTGACTATTTTTCAGATTTAATGTATTTGATTTTACGTATTCTAAGTGGGCACATATAAAAATGAGTCCATAACATATAAATAAATAAGTAAACAAACATTATATTTATATAAATAAATATATAGCTATAGTTTATATTAATATATATTATATATTTATGTATGTGAAGTTATAATGTTGCTGAGGCAGAGTATGAATATTGGGCACCAGAGTTCTGGAAGATATGTTTTTACTAGTGAATGAGTCTAGAATCTCTCTAGTATCTCAGTGCAGTGTAGATGTTGTTTGGGCAGACTTGCATACAGAGATTCTGCACAAGGGATCAAAATAATGAAGCGATTATAAAAACAAAAACAAACACTTCTTTTGATGTACAAATAAAAGGCACCCTGGAAAGAAAGCCAACTGCTGGTGCTAGAATTAAAGAAGTCTACAAAAGTGATAGTTCCTAGTCAGAAAATAGGCTTGAAGGTCAGGACTTTGATGTATTATTGGAAAAATTCTATAATGTATCTGTAGAGAATATTAAAGGCCAAAACACTGCTCTATTTAATCCTCACAACAAAGCTACAAAGTAAGTAAACATGGTTATTATTCCTGGTGTGGAGATAAGAAAACCAAGACAGGAAGAGAAAAAGAAAGGAATCCAAGACCACGCCAGCAAGATGTGTAATCCTTTATCATCTCCCAAAATGAGAGCATTGCAGGAGAGAAAACAGTTCCTATGAAGTCAGTTCTCCGAATAAATCTTTTTTTTTTTTTTTTGAGATTAAGAAGGCACTTTGGAGTCTTATACTTGTCAGGCCATCACTTTTGTAGGTGTTAGAAACGGTGTTGATAAAATTTGGGTAAACTGGCTTCTTAAACTCTCTTGACCTTGAGGAACCTTAGCACTGACTAGTCCAACTCCCTCGGGATTTTGATCTAGGAATGAAGCTCCAGAGAGGCGGGTGGTTACTCAGGTTGGTGGCGGGCCGCATGCGTCCGCTCTTGCAGCTTGAGGCACTGCCCGGTGGCTCACAATCCTGGGCTACTGTCAACCCCTCTGCCCTCACTTCTCACACCCACTCCTTGTCGCCTCTGCCCCCATCCTTCCCAGGGGTTCCTTCTCCAGTTCTGCTATTGACCTGCAAACCTCCTCAGAGCCCCTTACCATATGAATTCTGATTTTTCATCACAGTCCCCATACACATCACAAGGAGCACTCGTCCTCCGAGAGGGAATACCTCTAAGAGGTAATAAAATGGTCTTTAAGAGTGAATTCTCTTGGGTTAACTGCCTGGATTCAAATCCTGGTTTAGCCCATACCAACTCTATTAAAAGAGGCAATTACTTGATCTGGACAATTTACTTAACCTCTCTCTGTCTCATTCTCCCTAACTGTGAAAGAAGGCCAATAAAAGCACCTATTATATGGGATCGCTGTCAGGATTAATGAGTTGCTAAAGGTGAGGTGCTTAGAATGGTGTCGTGCATTTGGTACACACTCAGTGAATATTAACCATTCTTATTATCCACTTTTCAGGACAATGAGAAACTTGCTCCAAAGTCTCACTGCCAGACTCTGGGGCCAAACAGCCTAAGTTCAAATCCTAGGAATTAACCTTTCTGAACATCAGTTTCAAAGTGTGGTCATAGTGGGAATGCATGTAAATGAAGGAGTGTCTGACAAGAATAAGGCCTTGGACATAAAGTTACCTAACATCGTCATCATTGTTTTTGCTCTTAGTTCATGCACCCAAATTCCTTGTCTGCAATCCTCAGGCTGTTTCTATCCCAGCTACTCCCACCTCAGCATTTCAGAGTTACTCCATAGCTAAGACCCTGGAAAGCCCAGTACCTCATCTCAACAACCAGGACCCCTGTCACAGGCCTCAGTGATCATCAGCTGTGATCTGAAGTTAGGGAGACTCTCATAAACTGCTGAAAGGAAGGGGGAATCTCATTTTGCTACTACAACTTCATCAGCAGATACGTTCCTAGCATCATAAATGTTAACTCTGGGAACACGTTATTGTCAAACATTGAGATTTGATTCCAAAAGAAGAGTCTAGTTAATACTATGTATTTATAGAACCCCCTTTTCTAAACTCATTGTACCTACCAAGCTCATCTCCCCACCCCACCAAAATGTTACCTTTTAACTGCAGGAGACTAAGAAGTCTTATATTTAGTGAATATTGGGGATGTTTGAATAAGGAGAATAAGGAGAATAATGTCATACTTTAATTTCTTGGCAGACAAACTGCAAGCAAGGGCGTAAGGATGGGCAGACCAGCTTCTTTAAGATTCCGATTATTCTAGTCATATTTCACTGGCTTCCAAGTACTTCCCACTTTTAAGATAAAGAAGTAACTGTGGTTGTCTAAACAAGAATTGTTGACAGAAGACCCATATATCTATATCTTTACATTTTGAGGAACAAAATAAGATGGCTTCCCCTAAGATTAGTATCTTTTAAGTTAATTTGTAATTGCTATCCTTTTTCCACATAGTGGTGTATAGCATTGATATTTGGAGTAGACTGGAAGCTCTTAAAGGACACTACTTATATTTTAGCTTTTAGGGGAAACTGCTTTATAAGAAACACATTCTGGAGCTAAAAGAAAGAATGGGTAGGCAGGTCCTTTAAAAAAATGACTAAAAATGCTTTTCTGAGTAGGCCATAATACTGCTTTTATGACCAACAGCAAAACAAGACTCGGGTGCCACCCACAAATGACCTTAGAAATAGTGCCTGATGCCACAATTCTAAAGTTTGCCTGTGCCTCGGTGGCACTAAGAGTTCTGATTCTTGGTTGGCACCTTCTTAATGAAGTTTTTGCAACAAAACCTTGCAGATATCTTAGGGACAATCATGGAACTATAGGATCTCCAACAGCATTGCTACTTAATTAAGCAAAACATCACTCTGTAAAAAATAACATGCTTCCTTGGTTGACACATCAGTAATCCAAAACTCCTCCAATCTCCATGAAATACTTCTTTGGATAATTAACTGATGACCAAGTCCATAGGTTAACAACAACAACAACAACAACAACAACAACACAACCTCACTTTGGTTAGCACTACCAAAATAAAATAACTTTAAATGTTCAGGCTTCATAGAGTGTTAAAGATATAATTCAGTCAAGTAAAAACACACAATTATATCCTCAACTCTGCCAGGAATCACAATATATTTGTTTTTGTTTTAGCAAGAAAATTTATTCAGAAAAAGAGCTAAATATATGCAAAAAATGATAATATTGAGTAAAAAAAAGCAGGATATAAACCATTTGATAAAGCGTAAAAATTGGATTAGATACATCAAAATGATAATATCTTTGCATCAAACCATTTATCCAAAGGGTCAGTGAAAAATGTGTTATGTGTGTGGGTGTTTAACTTTGGTAATTTTTCTATAATAAATATATATTGTTTAATCAGACTTTAAAAAATACATTTTTCAAAGGCAACGTTTTCTCTTCAGTACCCATTAACAGATTTGATTTGCTCGTTGATAACTTGCTGTGGTTCTTCAATTCAACTTTTTCAAGTCTGACTCTGCTACAGACAAAGCAACACTTAACACTAGATGCGGAGTGAAACAGTTTCGAGGCAGTCACTCTCTCCTTGCATTACCTTATTTTCCTGCACAGAAGTAGAGCACAGTAAATGAGGATAAATGGTCTCTTTAAGCACTCTTCCATCAGCAGGGTATAGGCTTTTGGAAAGCCCACTGCATGGCGAAAAATAAAAAGCAGAGTTTAGAACTTTGGGGTTCTTTATTCGTTTTTTTTTTTCCTCCTCCCACATTCAAAAGCCGGATGGTACCATTCAAGTTTCTAAACTCTAGTTAGAAATTGTTGGGTTAATAATTACAAGTGACTTTTTGAAAACCCAGCACCAGCTGTACAAGTTAGACATGGTTAATCTCATTCCTTCATCCCCTGCTGTTTTATACAAAGGCTGAAGCCTACCAAGCCCAGAGTAAATCTTCTAGTGCCAAAGTTGTTTTGTTCTGGTTTTTGATCATGGGCGGCACGCAGGGACTTTTCCATAATAAACCTCCCAAAGTTCATTTTCTACCTGAATGTTTTGTATGCCGCTCCCATCTGAGCCCACCTGTTCAGCAGCTGATAGATATAACTGTGACCATCTTCTGTCCAGATGATGATTCTGTGAGCAGCAAGCACCTCTCCACCAGCAAAAAACTGCCCACTTCTACTAACTTCAGTTCGCAGAAGGGAAAAATCACAATAATCATAAACCTAAAATACAAAATTAATGACACACATTAACAAAAGCTTCTAATCTAATCTGCCAATGAGATGAAAGATAAACTATGCTTATCAAGACCATTTAGATGGCAGTGTTAATGCAACAATATACTAAATATTAATAACAGGACACACTGTACTCATGTACCAAAGTGATATTTTACTGGTACTTATTTTTTCACATTTACATTAAGGTAGGTTTCAGTGAATAAGCTTTGTACCATTCCAGAATGTGCCCATTAAGCACAGAGACCAAAAATCCCAAAATTTACATAGAATCTTATTTCTTCCATATGGTAGCCCAACTTTAAATTTTTAAAATTTATTATACAAAAAAGTGTATACAGCTGAAATCTTTTGTTAGACCACATACTTTATATTTTTGTTCAAAAATATATTATCAACATGTAAGTTAAGACAATATCGTTTTATTAACTGGGCCAGGTATATGGAACACTAAAGAAAAAAGGGATGCCATCAGATGATACAATAACTTAGTTTTTCTTTCTTATTGGAGGTATCAGTGAATATATTCACAAGAAAGGAATGTATATTCTTAAAAATGAATGTAGTGACTAAGCAGCAGAAGAAAAAAAGTCTAAAAATAAAATCAGTGTATGTAGGTGAAAAGTATTAGTTTTCTTTTTAGTTCTAAAGTGCAGGCATTAAATTTTAAAAATAATCCAGAGATAAATGCTCACTATAATAATAGTTTGTTATTAATAAAATTAGGATATATTTTAGATATATAATCTCCTGAGAAGCAGAATAGCTGAGTGCAGGGAGAGGAAAATTGATAAAAGTGGGTTATAAAAGACAAATCATTCCATGCTCTGGTAATAATATAGAGTTTGGATCATATTTAAATCATATTCTTATAATTATTGCATTGAGCAAGAAAAAATTACATTTGTATATCACTGGTATTAATACCTTCCAACATTTAGAAAATACCACCAGTAAAAGTCTCTCTGTATATGTGCAAAATCGTATTGTCCGGCAGTTCAGGGAGTCGAGAAATTTGGATTCCTTTTCATAGACATCTTGCTTTTCCTTCAAAAGTAATGGGAATATTTTAGTACTAGTTCTAGGTAATTTATACATGACTGTATAAGATTTGCCCCATCGTACATCTGAAGTAGATCACACCATTTTTATAAAAAACTACCCCAGTTTTCTTTTGAGTTTTCTGAAATAAGAAGTTATTTTGCAAAGGAAATCATAAGCAGGATTACTTATATAATCATCCAACAAACATTCTGGGGACTGTGCTGGATGCTGAGAATGTAAAGATATGAGTAAGTTTCTAATTTTCAGACATGGCAGAAAGATAAAACAAAAAAAGTAAAATATTAAAGAAAAAACCTGCAGTACCTTAATTACTAAAATAGAAAAATGAATAAAATGCTTTGAAAAAAAAAAAAAAGAGTGGCCAACATAGGACACCTAGAATACTATATTAGCAATAAGTTTCTGATAATGCTGGTGTGTGTTTCTTGGGCTCATTATGCTAACACAATCCCTAGGCTTCCCCAACCAAGAAATTCCAAAGGAGAGTTCAGATCATAGGGCAGCTGAAACAATTTTATCATCAGCATAAATACTATGACTGTTCTCTCATCCACCACCTCAACTTGTAGCCAAGTTGATGCAGGGAGCAGGTAAATATACTGGACTCTCAGTGCATGTGACCCCCCAGCCGTTCATAGTCATCTCCCTGCTACCACTCACATATACTCAGAAGAAAGGCGTCTTTCTTTCTGCTGTAAGGCTCGGAAAGATATTCCTCTATGACTTATTTATTTCTTTTAAAATGTAACCAGTGTGTGTGTGTGTGTGTATAAATAAAAATATTTGTATATTCCCTGACAACAGGCTGGAAGGATACAATCGAATTGTTACCAATGCCTACCCCTTGGAAGAGTGATGGGAGGAAGTACATGGAGATAGAATTATTCATTTCTACATTATTTGAACTTTTTTTTAAAGATTTTATTTATTTATATGAAAGAGAGGGAGAGAGAGAGAGCACATGCACATGAGCACGAGGTGAGGGGAGAGGGAGAAAGAGAAGCAGACTCCTTGCTGAGTGCAGAGTCCTATGTGGGGCTGGATCCCAACACCTGATATCATGACCCTGAGCTGAAAGCAGATGCTTAACCGACTGAGCCACCCAGGCACCTCAACATTATTTGAACTCTTAACAATGAATGGGTAACACCTTCATAATTAAAAAAATTTCAATAAATATGCTTGAAATTAGAGAATAAAAAGTTTCACAAGCCAACCTGAATACTGTTGATAGATGAAGAGAGATCCCATACTTTGAGCTCACCCGCTACTGATACCACCAAGAGAGAATCTTCTGTAAAAACAATAAAGGTCACGTATAAGCTGACCCCTGTTATAACTAGTTGCTGTAAAGATCACAGCATAGTCATTTAAGCATTACACAGGATTATGTAGGTGGAAATTATTCAGCCTTGGTTTTTTGTTTTTTTATAAAAAATAAACATTTTAGATCACATTTTAAATTTGTTTTAAAATTTCAAAGTGACCCCCATGTAATAGAAGAGCACCACTAAGAGCAGAACTACGTTGAAAATCATTATGTTGTCAATATTACACCTTCTTATTTCAGAAACAAGTAAGGAGCCATTACAGAATCTGAATCCTCTCATTACATGAATTGGAATTCTCTACTACATCCAGAAGATACAGCAAGGCAAAAGTTCCAAGAGTCTTGCTAATCCACAACAAATGCATGCTTGGTCACTCTTGAAATGTACCAATGAACTGAGTCATGGAAACAGTCTCCTCTTTTCATTTCATCTTGACCTCTTGCTGACTTTCTAATGACTTGAACCACTGGTATGAGTGTTCTCAGTTTTCTTGATCTGGCTTAGAGAACTGTCCCCACCAACAGGTAAACATAAAGGAGTATTCTGAACTCTTGCCCATTAGTTTAACAAATCATTCAAAAGTGGTATTTTTATATGCACTCTCTTAGTGTTATATAATACCCAACTATTACCTTGAATTCTCATGGAGTGAACAATGCACATGCAGTTGACCCAATCAGGAGACTGAGACGATATGAAAGTGTGAATAACAGCCAAACTTCTGGCATCAATGATAAGAACATCTTGATATTCTCCACAACACAAAAGCCAACCTTCCCCTGTCATCCGGAATGAGCAGTGGTAATACTATGAAAATGGAATTCAAAGCAAAGAGTTAATTATCATTAGCAATTAACATAATTTGGGCTATGGTGAAGACTCTCTGGATTTTAGTTTTAGCATCTATTCAATTAAAGTATTTACCTGCTACTGAATAGCAAGTGAAGTTTCTTTTAGCTCAATTATTCCATATTTTTGAAGCATTGATTTGGGACTTTAGTCTCATTTGTAATTAACCATTTTTCTGGAGGAAGGGGGATCTTTTAGGAAGAAAGAATCTTATTCCAAGTTATGGAAAGCTCACAATTGTTTTATTTCTAGAATGCTATGTAGAATTAAACAACAACAAAAAAATCAGGTTCCTTCTTCTAGCAACATTATTATACGTTAAAGAAATAAAAGTGTTTGAAGAGTGTGTGAGAATTCTTGTGCCAAATAAGTTTTGAGAACAGCTTTTATCAAAGATTGAGTAATATATTGTACCCTTGACAAATTCTCTCACTGTGCAAGTTTTGGTCCCAGAAATGACTTTGTGAGTATTGCAGTGCAAGTCATCAATGCCAAAAGCAATGAGTAAAATATAAAAAACACTGTGAGCACCATTGGTATAATGCAACTGCCTCACCTGTATGATTGGAGTCCATCTACCAAAAGCCAAAATCTGTTTTAAATACTGGGAGATGATTATAAAGGTACAGCGATACTTTGTTACCTTTTCATGAATAAGAAATTCAGAAATTAAGAACCTATCCACCCAAAAAAGGTTAAAATTGAAGACAAAAAACTTTTTTGCTTTATAAAATAGCATGTAATTAATGTGTGTCTGTGTGTGTGTTGTGAGTGTAATGAAGAAAAAGTTAAAAATTGTCTTTCGAATTTGTCTGTTAGATACCGAAATAAAGAAAGAATCAGAAAAAAAAAGCTTGAATAGTAACTTTTAGGAAAGAAAGATGCCAAAATAACAGATGATAACTGACACAAGGAAAAAATATCCTCCAAAGACATTTCTTTAAATGTGTGCTTCGCAAATGCTCTAAAGGAGTTCCAGAATCCGGAAATGTTCTGAAGGAAGGGAAGGTACTTACACAGATTGCAGTGTGCCTGTAAGGAAGAGTGGCCTTCTCCACGCACTGTCCGTTGGTGACATTCCAAACACACATCTCCCTAGCAGAGATAACTTTGCATCATTCTCTGTCATTTCTACTCAATTGGCTGAAATAATTTTTGTGTCACCAAGTTTTTCTTTAGTGCTGCACTTAAATGCAACCTGATAGTTTATGTGGCTTTTTGTTACAGATTACTGAGCAAGAAAATGTTGTGGTCATTAGCAGGGATGACATACTGTATCTGTGTCTTTTTGTTTGGGTAATTACACCCTGCCGCCCGCCTACAAACCTTACTTTAGCGCCAACCTGACCTAAAACAAATTGTGTGGATCCAGCTATCACAGTCTGTTAGAGTGATAGTACAACAGTCTTTTCATGGAAACTGCATCCCCTTGAAAATGGTTTATTTCACTGAACTTAAACTACATATTCTGAAAAGCATAATGCATCGAGGGCTGCATCTTCTGGAGCTGAGGTATCATTTTTATAAAAATAAACAGTGCCACCAAGAGGCTGCATTTGGTCTATCATTGATAGGGTTTACTTCTTTGCTTATCCTGAAATGTTGAAATCACACTTGCCACTACATATTTAGAGAATTCTCATTGTTTAGAAAACTCTGACTTGCTTTCCTATATGTTACAAGGATGTACATAAAATTATGAAATACAGTGACAAAATATATCACCCAGTGTAGGGCAATTTAAATCTACATGATTTCTGTTCACAAAAACCAGAACGGCTGTTTCACAGTTGTTTGGTAATATCCTTCAGTTTTGACACTTTCAACACATAAGCAAAACTTTCCATGAAAGAATAAATGAAAGCTTTATTGGCTTTAAGGGAGAAGCTGCTATTAAGAAGCAAAAGATATGAATTAATAATAGTAAATGCTAGATGCATTTGGTGTTTTGCTGGGCTTTTTTGTTTTTCTGGCCAAACACTGGACATCAATCTTTAAATCAGTGGTTCTCAACCTGGGGCAATTTTGCCCCCCAAAGAACATTCGACAATGATAAGAGATATTTTTGATAGTCACAACTAGGAACACACTACTGGCATCTAGTGGGGGAAGGCCAGGAATGCTGCAAAATATCCTAGGATGCACAGGATGGCCCCACAACAAAGAATTCTAAGGTTCTCCAAAATGTAATTAGTACTGAGGTTGAGAAACCCTGTTCTGGATATAGAAACAAAATATTCATAATTTTTTCCTGTTTATATCCGACTTTATTCCAAAAAGGATTGAGGTAATATGGAAACTCATGCAACTCAATAAAACAAGGGAAAAGTGTGTGTGTGTGTGTGTGTGTGAAAAATAAAACTGGGAAGGAGAAGTTGAGATAATATATCTCAAAGGTAAAAAGAAATAGAACCTTAACTTGCTATTAATATAAAATTTTAGCTTCATAAGGAACTGGAGTTTATTAGCATAGTTCTCAACTCTAGCTGTGCATCACCTGCACATATTTCTAAAATTGTCCATAGAGATTCTAATTCCACGGCTCTGTGTTGGAGTCCCGGCATATAGGTTTTGCCAAGCTCTTGGTCAGTTAGTCTGTTTCTAGATAAGTCTATCTCTAAACCAGTGGTTCTAAACTGGCTATACATGAGAATTATCAGCAAACTCTTTAAAAATACTGATGTCTGACCCAGACATCAAGCCATGCTAATTAAATCACATTTTCCAAGGTTGGAGCCTGGGCATCAGTAAAAGCTCTCTCAGTGATGCTAATGTTTCTAAATTCTCCTGGATTCTAATGCTTTCCCTGTTTGTTTTCTTATCATCTTATTTTCTATCTTAAAGTAAAAAAAAAAAAAAAAAGTAATACAAAATACCACAAAGCAAAAACTGACTCTTTGCCTGTCAATTCTTTTTAAGGAAAGAAAGCAAATGTGTTGTGTACCAAAAGTAGCATTGACATTTTAGCTGGAACTGTACAAGTTACATACTTAATAAGAACACAGGAAAATTGACTATTAAAATGTACATTCTTCTTTTCCTTTTGAAATACCATTCCTAACGTTTCTACTGAGATCACCTTTAATCACATAAAAAAAGTTTAACAATTTCCAAAATTTTTAAATTCTTGATTTTTTAATTTCATTGAAAAGAACACAGAGGAAAATATCTACAACATATAAAGTTACAAAACTGCTAAATTCCCACTAAATTCCTGGAGAAAAGGCATTTTTTCCCTTATTGAATTCTACATCCCCACCTCAGCACCTCAATAAAAAATTCATCCAGTGGATAAATAGATCAGTTGCCATTCTTCTGTCCACTTTTCTACTTTCAGAAATACACTATTTTCTCTTGGCCCCATTCCTATTCTTATATTTGTGTGCTTATAAAACTGCTATGATTTCTATTTTAATGCAACATCTAGAGGGAGAGGAGATAAACATGGTTTGCCATCTTGAATTCCAAGTCCCTTATATGCTTCAAATTCTCTTTTCTCTTGTCTTCCATTACACTTTTGGGATTTCATTGGCCTTGTCAGGTTCCATTCTTATGCTGTTTTAAATGCTGATTTTCCTTAGATTTTTGTCTTAGGCTTTCTTACATTCTCATATTTCACACTTTCTCCGGGTGAATTATCTACTCCCATCACTTCAGGTACTATGTATATGACGTTGGAAGCCCAGACCTGTTCACTGAGCTCTAGATTTCCACATGCAACTAGCTATTAGATATCTCTCTATGTGGATGACGTGGGACACTCCACACTCCTCATATTCACAATGAAGCGTAACATCCATCCTCCTTAGTTTCCTATCCTCATAATTAACTGGTATCATCACCAATGAGTTTCCCAAGTCATTCTTGACATCACACTTTCTCTCACTGCCCCCATTATAGGATACTCACTACACCAGATATGTTCTCTGAACAAGCAGCCTCAGCACTGTCCAGGAGCGTGTTAGAAATGCAAGTTCTTGAACCTCAGCCCGGACCTACTGAACCCATACCTCTGGGAGTGGGGTCCAGAAATCTGTATTTACACAAGCTCTTCAGGTGGTCCTGATGCAAGCTCAGGTTGGAGGAACATGGTTCTAGAAGACTCTAAGACTGGACACCTGCCTAACTTTCTGGTCTCATCTCCTGCTGCTGATTGAAAATTTTATTAATAAGTAATAACCCTCTTTATCAATGCCAAGTCTTTTTTGCCTTAAGATTTTATTAACTATGTGTATTTATTAATATAAAATATTTATACAGCTATATCAACATTATTTTGGTCAGTATTCATCTGATAAATCTTTTTCCATCCGTTTACTTTTAACCTTTCTATGTCCTTATGCTGTTTTTGTCTTTTAAGTTATATGACAATCTTTGTGATTTAACTAGAGGGCTCAGTCCTTCTACATAACTGAGATTACGGTTTTAGTCAGATTTAGCTCAACTACCTTATCTTGTGCTTTCCATTTGCCCCATTTATTTTTGTCTCCTTTGGATTAAATAAAAATTATTATTTTTTCTTTTCCAAGTTGGAAGTTCTGTATTCTATTTCTTTTATTTTTATTTCCCCTCTCTGTTCTTTTAGCAGCTACCCTGGAAATATTAACATGTACATCTAGCTTAAATTCTAACGTTAATCAACAGCTTTACCCACCTCTAGAACACCACAGCATGTGGGATCTGGTCACTACCCAACCCTATGCAACTGTTGACTAGGATTGTGTGAATATGTATGGGGCAGGGCATGGAAGATACATAAACACTGTTGTGTAATAGTCTGTATTTATTTACACTTTCTAAAAATTTTCTGGTTTTGTTCAATATTCCTTCTTCCATCTCAGCTCTTCCTTCTGAATCATGGCTTTTCTTACTGAAGAATATAATTTAGAATTCTGCTGCTTATAGAGGATCTGTTGGCAGTGAGCATTCTCAGTATTTGTATTAAACGTTATTATTTTGACCTCATTTTTAGGAAGATATTTTTGCTAGACATGCAATTCTAAGTTGGCAGATATTTTCTCTCAACTTTTTGAAAATATTTCACTGCTGTCCAGCTTTCATTTTACTGCTGAGAAGTCAGCTTAATTACATTCCATTATAAATAATCTGCTTTTTCCCACTAACCACCTTCAGGATCTTTTTTTCTTTGGCATTCTGTTGCTTCAACATCAGGTCTCCAGGTAGTATTTCCTTTCAGTCATCCTGGAACTCACTGGGATTCCTGAATCTTATGCCTACTGATGAACTAATACTTTGGGAAAAAAATGAAAAACTGAATCACAGCAATTTGGGGTACCATCTGAACATTTTGGAAGCAGAAACACTAAGTCTACGGTCACTTCCTGAGTCTTCTCAAAGCTAAAAAAATCGTTGTTGGGGCATAATGGACCAAGTCTAGTAAGTGTAATAACTTCCAGTAGATTAAACTAGGGTTTGTTAAGTATGCAGCCGCTGAAATGTAGATACTGCCTAAAGAATATCTTATAAATGCAGGCCAAGTTTTGCATCTTGAAGAAACAGAATTCCAGAAAATTCAAATCATCTTGGGAAAGGAAGATCAAACCAGACTCCTTGGCTCTTTAATAATTATATTTGCAGGGTCATACAGCTGAATTCATCTATCATCAAGAATATGTCCATTAACCTTAGTTTCTTTTTTGGAGCTAGACTACTGTAGGCAAAAACCTCAGGTTGGAACTCAGTTACTTTCCAGAGCTATTTCTCCTTTAGCAATTAATTTTCCTCAACTCTCCAAGTAGTCTCAGGAAAAAAAAAATCACCATCTCCCAAATTCTCTAGACTGGCAACACTCATTGTTACACTCAGCTTGTGTAGCAGGCTTTGCAGCAACCCTAGCATATGAAAGCTACTAGCAATTATTAAGAAAAGAATGTAGTAGGCCATTTCACTCTAGCCTCATCCAAAGTTCAATCTCTCTAAGTTTAACAATGATGGCTTTGCTGTAAACTATGAGAATAGGTACCTCTTTGATATCCGTTTCACTAGCATTTTGTTAAACTATTCAGTTTCTCCAAGTTGGACACTCATTATCCTTTTGGTTCTCAGAGTTCAGGGCCATGTACTTTCTCCTCAAGTAAAAAAAAAAAAAGGAGGGAGTTCTCTTGTTTCAGCCAGTAATCCAATCCCTCATTCACAAATGCACGCTGAATCGATTCTGCATTCCCGAATCTACTTTGGCAAATAACTCATCAGCAGAGTCCAGCTCCTAGTAGTTCTTCCATCGGTGAGGCTTTTTCTTACAGCTTAGTCCTATTTCATTGGAATAAACCTTGCCTCCATGAAACTGCACCCAAATCACAGTCTATGTTCCCTTCTCTCTCCCCCCATCCCACTTACCATTGAGCCCTCTCCTCTGCTTCTCCTATAATGATTTCAGACAAGTGTATACCATGAAGATTATAACTATTGAGTTGTTTTACAAAACGATGAAGGCTTGGATAGGTTTGCTTAAGAGCTCAAAGTGAGTTACTACATGAAAAAAGACAAGCACCCAGACGTTTCCGTTTTCAATTCTACAACAGGTGGCATTTGCTTTTATATAGTGAGGCTGCCACAAGGCCTGATAGACAAGTTAAGAGTGTTTATTTTGGCCTTAATCCAGCAAGAAAAAAAAGAGTTAAATTGGGAGACACAGTACTGATCACATTCCTTGGGATCATCACACAAATTACTTTACCATTCAGGATCTAAATTTTCCTCTATGTAAAAGGAACATGATAATCACTAAGGTTTCCTTCAGCCCCAGAATTCTGTACCCCATCATTGTTTTTAAAAAGGGAGAGGCAACAGAGATGGTCACAAAGTTGCGCACATCTTACCTACCCATTTTCAGCAGCACTGATGACGTAAGGTTGTTTCGAGAAATCCCTTGCTCTTGCCAAACATGTTACTGAAGCCGAATGACCAAACAGAAGTTCTTTAGCTGAAATCTGAAATGATGAGGGTAAGCTTTTAAACAGCTATAAACTTTTGAAGAATATAAACATCACATTATATAAGTATTCATAATTCTGATTAGAAAATCCTGTTATATTATGTTTTTGCTCTACATAGGTTTCAGGAAAACTGATCTATGCCATATCAAAATCCACAGAATAATAAACATCTAGATACAGGGCACCTGGGTGGCTCAGTTGGTTAAGCGTCTGCCTTCAGCTCAGGTCATGATCTTGGGGTCCTGGCATCAGGCTCCCTGCTCGGCGGGGAGTCTTTCTCCCTCTGCCTCTCCCCACAATTCATGCTTGCTCTCTCTCTCAAATAAATTTAAAAAAATCTAATAAACATCTAGATATAGGAGATATCTTGTACACAGTTCTTTGTTTTTGGTTTTGGTTTTGTATCTATCATGAAACCTAAATAATCACCAGACCTGTTTTACAACATCTAGGTTTTGAACACAAATAAGTCAGTGTTGATGTTTATTATGCACAAAATGTGCCTCAGTTGATAGTAGCATATTAATGAACAAATTTCAGAATTCAGAAATGAGTTTACAAAATACTACAAGGAAAATATTACCTTTTTTGTAACCATTATATCCTTATCGTAACCTCATTTCATTTCTTGCTCCAGAAATAATAAAAATTAATTTTTCTGCATTAAAAATAAAGTTTTAACTAAGTTGTTATTGAAAATGCTATTGTCTTTCTCCTGTACATGAATTTAAAAATACAGCACCAAGGGCTAATTCTTCCATTATCTCATGTATGAAAGATGCCTATTGCTCCTTATTTTATAAAACAAGATTACAAAAATCAAACTACAAAACAAAAGACATGCAGGATCCCCTCAAATGAAGAAGAGTTTGTCAATAGGGACTAAAACTTTAACTTGAATGACTAGAAAATTTGTAGGTAATAAAAAATCTATTTCCAATGAATTAATATTCATTATGCTTTTTCTGAACATGCAAACATATCCATAGGTGATCATACCAATGAGGACAAATTACTTCAAAACACAATCATTCTCTGCCTTCATCTTATTTCTATCACAATCAGAAATGCTTCCCTAAAGATCTGTTATTAGACCAAATTTCCAGTGCTACAAAGAAGTTTTGTGGTATGTTACAACCATTTACCTTATTCTACCTTTTTCCTGGGAAATCCAGATGGTTGTTCCATCTCAGAAAACAACACACTATCTTTTCCCATCATTACATTTTGGAATACATACCCCTATGAACTTAACACCTTTCCATATATTACAGGCCAAATTAAGCAAGGAATTAGAGCAAATCAAGGAGATTTCTTCTCCCGGAGAAAATCTGCTATGGACAAAATACCATAATGGTACTTCATTGCTTCGAATATGGAGTCCTCATTCTACTACTAAATCCCCACATGTAGTTAAATAAACTGTGACAATTCATTATAATCTCTTCCTTTTATCATATTCTGGAACTGTTGGAATAAAACAACAAAAAAATCCAAACACACCTACTCATTGACATGATGAAATCCAGGAGACCTTTACTTCTATTCGTTGGCTCTACCTCCATGACTTATTGCCCACCCCGGACCCCCACCCCGCCAGGAACTTCCAATAGCGCAAATGGGAACACAAAACTTGATGAGCATCCACCATACGCAGGCACTGGTGCAACTATTTCACAGATGAAGAAATCAAGGATCAAAGAATATGTCATTTGCTCCATATGAAAGTTGGTAAATATCAGAGTTAGAACTTGACCAAGCTCTCCATTCTTTTTCTGTACACAATATTGCTATTCTTGCTATTCTTCATTTTGTCATTATTGTGTTTCCTTTTGAGTATTAAATAGGAAGAAAAATAGAACATAGCAATACTAAGGGAATATATCTGGGAGGATGTTCAGCTCAGCTTTCTCTATGTTTAGAAGTGTTATAAATACCAGCAATCAATACCAGGAAGGACAAGTGAAGTAGTTCCTAGCATGAAACTTGGAGAAGCTCCTCACTGGCAGACATCACTAAGAGGTCTTTGGGAGTCAGATCCTGAGCCTGGAAGCAGCATGCATAACAGGAGCATGTGATGAGAAACTTATTCTCTACTCCCCTATAGCCTGCAATCCCACCACCCGTGGACAGGGAAAAACTGAGATGTGGTCCCAATCTCCTAAAAAATACTTGGATACTCCAAGATCTCCAGAACTTAAATCACCTCCTTTCCCTTCCTATTCTTATTCTCTAATCACCTCTATTCCTTCTACAAATCCATGATATCATGACATCACCAGTCCCACCCACACCCAAACCCTAAGTCAGTAAGGTATCCTTGACTATTCCTGCCCCCTCGACCCACACTCCAATCAGTTGCTCAGTTCCACGCATTCTTTCTTCTCAATATCTTTCCATTTTCATCTCCTTTTCATCCCTTCTGTCCCTGATTTGGTTCCTACTCAAAAACCTTCTTGACTAAATTAATGAAAAGGCTCCTACCATAGTCACTGCCCCTTATCACTTCTCTCCCTCCCTTCTGTATGCCCTTCACATTAATACCAAATGATAGTCCCAATCACAAATATACTAATATAGGATTATGTCATCTCCTTGCATAAATAATCTCAAAATCCCTAATATTATCACTGCTTTTAATTAGCATGTGGCATTAGCTCTTGCTAGTTAATTTTTTTTTTTTAAATCTAAATTCCTCAGCACTTCAGGTACTCCGAGTACCTTGTATCATCTCATCAGTGCACTGCATCAGCCTATGTCCTTCTTCTACTACACTGCAGCCCCTTGGACAGCCAGGACCAAGTCTTCTCATCTGTGTTTGAACCCAGGTACCTAGCGTACTATCTAACTTATAATATGTAGTCAATAAATGCATGTTGAACAAATGCTGAATACATACAGGAACATAAAAAGGAATGTAAAAAGATACAGATGTGAGGCTTCCAAATTTCTTATGCTTATTGCAACCTACATATTACAAGACAACTACTCCAGCCGGAAAACACTATACTTGGAACATTAAAAAGCGTAGCAAGTCCATTTAAGCCATTTAGAAGTGTGAGTTTAAACTCTAAGAGATAATAAATGTGAAGGCCACTTTTCAAAACTCAGCTGTTGCAATAATACCAGTTCCTTCTTTCAGGAATGTTCATAAACATTGAGCTGAGCTGGTCTCCTATGCAGTTGTTGGCAGTCCTGTAGTGTAATTCTTCTGTGACGGGAGGTGTTAATTAATTACACTATAAAATAGAATTACAATTAATTGTTAATTTAGGTTTTAAAGTGACAAACTTTAAAGGCTAAAAATAGTCTTTGATCTTTAAAAGGCTTCTTAATGAGAGCAGTATACTTTAAGTACATCATTAGTTTAAATGTTCAAATTGGGTCCAGAGGCTGCTAGCACTACGCAAATATCTATTCCAATATGTTAAATGTTTATGACTTGGGACAGGGACAATTAATTGCTAATCAATGGGCCAAATCCTAGGTGAGGTCAGGTTCCGAGATAGGAAGACGACAATAGTAAATTGGATTTAGAGCTTTGTGATGTGATCTTTAAAAATCACATGCAAGCAGAGACCACAAGAATAACAAGAAGGCCAAACTGACAGAAACACCCAGATAATTAAGATACTATTCATTTAGTTAATAGCGGTTTTCAAGGGTGCCCTTTGTTTAGATTAATGAGCCGTGATTTTTAGAATTATATTTACATGTCTGTAGTTCAGTTACTTAAACATATAATTCAGGCTGTAAAATGGTAAAACTTAGCATAGCTTAAAGGACGATAACACTTAGTTGGTAGCTAAGATTAGCAATACTCATAATCTAATTTTCAGATATGATCTTGATCCATCATTTTCTCCAAATTCAGAAGTAAAACCAGTTTACTGCTTCAGTGAGCACCTTTTTAACAATCATGCAAAACTCCCACCGTCATGGCAGGTAGAAGCAAGTTGTGCTTATTTTGTGAGTGTCATCTGTTTCGATATGAATCATTTTCACTAACCTTTAGTTCAGGTGAGAGATTCCAGAGACAGAGTTGACCTTCTTGACTTCCAGTCACAATGGTTTGCTGGTCATCAGTGATCATGATGGCAGTGATGCTGTGTGGAGGGGCCTTCTTTCCCCAGAGTGCTACTGCCTGCAAGGAGGACCTCATGCTGAGAGGATCCTGAACAAAGAAGAAAATGGACACAGTCATCATTCATACATTTGGGGGACTGATCATGTCACAAATGGATTTACCATGATCTAAACTCTGGGATGTATTCTCCCAGAGATGGGGAAAAGAGCGCTTCCCATTCAATTAGAGGAGAAGGCAGTCAGGAGACATTGAAATTACCATGCCCAGTGTTAATCCATCCAACAACGACTTTTAGCCCAGTTTGTGATTATTGATGCTGACAAAGACAAGAGTAGAAATAGTCTACCCACTCCACACATGGCTTTGACTATGGGTGATCCTGACTTGCTTCAAAGTCCAGCGAGGCCTCTCAAGAAGATTAGAGCTGACTACACACTATAATTTGAAATCAGCTTTGCATACTCTCTCTCCCCAAAAATGTCATCACCTCGCCTGAGTAACAAATATCTGAACTTTGTGGTTAAGAAGTAAATCTTTTCTATAAAAACAGTGTTTCCTAGTCTTCAAAGATACACGTTTGACTCTCCTGATATCTATCATATTCATGTTCCACCTATATTACTTCTAATAATAATTTTTATTTCACCCGTTTTTGTATTTGATATCTTCCTCAACAAGAATTTTCATGAAATTACTACTTTCGTTTGTTAGTTACAAGGGTTAAGATGAATATATACTTGTCAAAAAATGCTTGCCTGTGTCCCACCCAAAATGATCTGAAATATACCTAGCGATATGTGCATTACAGTCTGGGACACACTAAGTTAAATGTTTCCCCCATTCTTGTCTGAAATACAAATAATTTGGTGATGAATAATGCTTTAAGTGTCTAGAGTAGATTAGTTAAGTTTCCTCTTATGACTTAATGGTATATATTTAGTCTCATTAAAAATGTCAAAGATGGGGCGCCTGGGTGGCTCAGTCGTTAAGCGTCTGCCTTCGGTTCAGGTCATGATCCCAGGGTCCTGGGATCGAGTCCCACATCGGGTTCCCTCCTCGGCGGGAAGCCTGCTCTCCCTCTCCCACTCCCGCTGCTTGTGTTCCTGCTCTTGCTATCTCTGTCTCTGTCAAATAAATAAATAAAATCTTTAAAAAAATAAAAAAATTTAAAAAAAAATGTCAAAGATAAGAGAGGGAGGAAGATACCAAACTTACTTCCCACATTTAGCTTACTTTCCACGTTTGGCTTGAGAAAGTTAACAAAATGAAAACCTTCTGTCCTACAGGACTTCTGTTATTAAATTTTATGGTATATATTATTTATAATGTCTGATTACACATAAACACACACACACATGTAAACATGAGTATGCATTTACACCACGAGCACAAATTCGATGTAGGCAGTGCTTAACCCATAAGCTGGTTGCTTTCAAAATTTTATTTATCGTTCAGTTGTTTGGTATTCAGTATCAGTTCCTGATGGTTCGCTTCTTAGCTCAGTACACAAGTGGTCCCCAGGTACCACGAAACCAAGATTTCTATGGGAACTATTTGGAGCTTTGCAATTCAGACTATCAGGACCACACATATTAATCACATTACTAAGCTAACCAAAGAGTTCTGGTTTCAATAACACTGTAATCTGAACTTGGACTTCTACCTCAAACACAGAGAAACAATACTGTGTGTGCGCGTGCGTGCGTGCGTGTGTTTTAATTGTTGACTCATGGCCATGCTTGTAAATAAGTCTAGGGAATTCGAAGCAGTGCAAATCTAAGAAAAATCTGAAACAGGACCTGAGTCAGTTTAAGTGTTAATCTCCATTTAAGGACAAGACGCCTTCCTTACTCAATGAAATGGAATCTAGAAAAACTCCAACACTACTCAGAAAGATAAGGAAGCTTATTTCCCAATCTCCCAAGAAAAATATACCAAATCTAAACCACAAAACAGGTTTGGAATAAAAAATATTGTTATATATATATGATGCCAGAATCCCCACATGCAGAAATATACGTAAATAATTGTTCTCAGGTCAATGATACCAGTGGGAGGCCTCTCAAAAACACTACACACTTATGAGGATATCTCAAATTTTTAAATTAAAAAATCATGCCAAGTGTTAAGAATGTAAAACAACTAGAACTCATACGCTGCTCTTGGAAATACACAATGAAAAATAGTTTTGCAGTTTTTTTATAAAGCGAAACATGTGCTCAGTACATTACCCAGTCAACCCACCCCTAGGTCTCACCCAAGAGAAAAGAAAGCAAATATTTATACAGAGAGTTCTACATGTAGGGTTTTATTTATAATAGCTAAAAACTGGAAACAACTCAAATGTCCATCATATGAGGTGAACGGATAAACAAATTGTGGTATAGCCACACAATGGGATACTATTCAGCTATAAAAAGGAATGAATTCTTAATTTGCACAACATAGATGAAATTGAAAATAATTATGCTGAGTGAAAACAGTAGCTAAAAAGAATAAATACAGTATGACTCCATTTGTATAAAATTCTAGAAAATTCAAATTACTTTGGGGCAACAGGAAGCAGGTTAGTGGTTGCTTGTGAACAGGAGAAAGGAACAGGGATTACAGAGATTGCGAAGGAGAATAAAGAAACTTCTGAGGATGGTAGACATGTTTATTATTTTGACTGCCGTGATTGTCTCATGAATGAACACATATGTTAAAACATATACAATAATACACTTTCAATACATATATGTAGATATATAAGTATACTGCATGTCTATTACACTTTAATAAAGCTTTTTTCTTTTTTAAAAAAGCATTTTGGAAGATACTTTCACAATCAAGGCTGCATATGATTCTCATAGAAACAACTCCAGTGGCAAATAAGTTTGCAATAAGAAATTACAAACCATTCAAGAAAATAATAAACCATTAGTAAACAGAACAATCAGTATCTCCAGAACTAATAATAAGAGAACAATATAAAACATTGTGAAAGAAGAACAAATATGTTAAATTGCAATAAACTATTAAAGAGGGGCACCTGGGTGGCTCAGTCAGTTAAGCATCTGCCTTTGGCTCAGGTCATGATCCCAGGGTCCTGGAATTGAGCCCCATGTCAGGATCTCTGCTCAGCAGGGAGCCTGCTTCTCCCTCTCCCTCTGCCTGCCGCTCCCACTGCTTGTGCTCTCTCTCTCTCTCTCTCCCTCTCTGTCAAATAAATAAGTAAAATCTTTAAAAAAAACTATTAAAGAGACAAAAGAAAAAACTTGAAACCTTAGGGAAAAAGACAACCTATAGAAAAATAAACAGGCAGAATTTTAAAGAAACAAATACTACTTCTAGGATAAAATATAATCATTGGAATATAACAAATGTCAAGAGAATAAATCAAAATAGACTCAACTGAAGAGAGAATCAATGGACTTAGAGATAATTCTCAAGAAATTACACAGAATAAAAAAGGCAAGGAGTGATTAAAAAATAGATGTTGAGTGAAAAAAAATCAGAGAGTTAAGATCAATCAGGGATACTAAGAGCTATAGACAGAATGAGAACACCCAACATTTATCCAATATAAGCTCCAAAAAAGGTAGAACCCTTTCCCTTCCTGGCTAGTTCAGTCCTAAAACCATTAGGTAGAGAAAGCATGTTTGGAGTGTCAGAGCTCAGTAGTGTGAGGAGGGCATCTGTATAGGAGAACACGTGGGGTTGGAGCCCAGGGAGGATGAGTAAGATGCCCAAACGTGGGCAGCCCTGTGTGAGATGCACAGCCCAAGCAGAGTGAAAAGGGACAACGTGTGCAAGGCTGTCTCATACTGGGTGTTGGAGCCTGAACAAGTGCCCAAGAAGGATAAGGAAGGCATGCATGCTGGGGTAAGTTCAGCATGTCCTGGTGGTATGGGCAGTGGTACTACCAGAAAGTGTAACCAGATATAGGGAATACAGTGGCTGAGCAGAATATTCACATCTAGGGTCACAGCTCTACAAGGGATGATGAAGCCATATAAGGATCAGGAGGACATCCACACAAAGGGCAGGGCAATAGCATTTATAGTGGTTCCATTCAGAGTAATTGATTAAATAATTAATATGTGAATAGGATAACAGGAACCAGGTTTCTTACTATCAGAAAAGAGAGTTGGAAATATAGAAAGGAAGAAAACTAGAACAATCCCTGTTGTGTTGCAATGGAATCAGAGGTATTGGTATGAACACACACACACACACACACACACACACCCAGGTACACACTTCTCATCTCTGTTCCCTGCGGGCTTAGGAGCAGCAACACTCCCATAGCAACAAGCTCACTTAGCATCTTCTAAATACTATTCTTTACTAAAAGGAACCAGGGTTTCTTGGGAAATTGGTTGGTGCCAGGCCTGGAGCAGGGAAAATACAAGATGATATTGGCACATGTTATTGTTGAGAGCAAGGAAGTGCTCACAGTGAGGGGACATAGCAAAAGGACACAGAAGCCAGCTTGAATGAGTGCCCACTGGCCAAATTATGGACAATAGGACCATCAAAGTGAATAACACTAGGAATAGATTGAAACTCATTGAATAAAATGGGAAACCACGGGTTCATACTAATTACAAAGGAAATAAAAGAATAACTTCACGCAGGAAGAGCCTGGCAAGTATAGGAAGTAAAAATGATCAGTGATGGGGCAAATCAGATTCACGCACCATCCGATAGGATGCCGTGAGAAGAACACGTGTTCCTGCAAAAGATGTGTGACCTGAATCTAATCATGATGAACACAAACTGAAGGACCCTATGAAATAACTGAACTGTAATTTTCAAAAAGGCCAGGTAAGGTCAAGAAGTCAAAGACTAAGGAATGCTCCAACTAAAAGACTCAAAAGACATGACCACTAAATGCAAGATATGGTTCTCACCTAGATTCTCTTACTACAATGGACATTACTGGGATATCTGGCAATACTTGAGTGGAATCTAGGACTGAACAGTAGTTATGTATCAATGCTAATTTCCTAATTTTGAAGGGTTCATTGTGATTGTGTAGGAGAATATCTTTGTTCTAAGGAGTACAAACTAAATTCTTAGAAAATGGAGTAACAGATTGGCAACTTGCCACTAAGAAGTCTTCATGAAAATAGTCTGTGTACGATACTTACTGTTTACCCCTAAGTTTGAAGTACTTTTTAAAGTACATTATTAAAAAATTAATAGGTCTACCATTTTCCAGAATATTTCAAAGATATGAAAACTTAGATTTAAGAATCCAATGTGTTAAGAAGGATTAAAATAGAAATAAATGGACACCAAAGCACATCCTAGAGAAATTGTAGTACACCAAAGCCAAAGCATGCAAGAAAATAAGACAAACAACCTGAAAAAGAACAGCAAGTGTGCTTGCTCAAAGAAGATCTCTCCACAGCAAAATTATGGCCAGAAGTTACTGGAGTATTACCTGTTAAGTGCTGAAGATGAATGTCAACCTAAGTTTTTATACTTAGTCATCACTCAAAGTGAGGGCAATATAAAGACATTTTTCCAACAAATAAGGCCTGAGAGAGTACAGCATTCACAGCCCTTGCTGAAAGAATTACAAAAGGATGTACTTTAGGAAAATATATATTAAGTCAAAAAGAAAGGAATAAAGTGGAATACAGATGCAATGGTGAGCAAGGACACTGGTAAACACACAAGCAAATCAAAATGAGCACTACCTTAAAATAATAATATTAATAATGATGAAGATGATTAATTAGAGAGTTAAAGAGGTAAACTAAAATTAAAGAAGAGGAAATGGATCATTCTAATATTCTTGTACATGTGGGGAGTGAGCAGAAATACTTTAAATTTTCTTAAGGTAAGAATTCATGACAAGCTATTTTAAAAAAATGGTATATAACTTCCAACTAGTAGTGTGGTAAAAGGCAATAAAGAAACCAATAGAAGAAGGAAAAAAAATTAAAGCAAAGAAACACGGAAAACGGAAAATGCAAAAATAAATGGTAATTCACATTTAAACATACCAGAATTTAAAATAAGTAGATGGGTTAAACTTGCTAGCTAAAAAACAAGGGTTTTCAATGATAATAGAACCCAGTATAACCTACTTATAAAAAATTCCTAAAGTATTTACACAGTAAGACTGAAAATAAAGGCATAGACAAGGCTATACCAGGCAAATCGTAATGAAAGAAAACTGGTATGATAGTAGACAAATAGTCTTTAAGGTAAAAGTATTATTGGGGGAAAATGGTCACTATATAATGATTAAACAAATTATTCACTAGAATGGGATAATAGTCTCTACTCTCCAGGTACCCAACAGCAGAGCCTCAAAATACATAAAACACAATCTTGCCAAACTACAAAGAAAAATCAGATAGATTTACTATTAAAGAGGAAGATTTCATATATCACAATCAGTAATAAGCAGATCAAGCAGACAAAAAAAAAGTGAGGGTATAAAATACTTGAATTTGCATTTGTAATATCATGGACATATATAGATTCCTGCACCCAGCTATTAAATAAAAGCACATTTTATTAAATCATGCACATGACATTTACAAAACCATGAAACATGTCAACAAATCCCAAATGATTATATAGGCAACATTACCTGACCAAAATGAATACAGATCTGAACCTCCACTCCTCAACACATACACACACAGACAAATGTTTCAAATGCTCCCTTTCTAAATATTTGGGAACTAAATTATATATACTCTAAATGTACCTTGGGCTACCAAGAAAACATAATACAAATTAAATATTAAGACCCAAAGACAGTGAAAACTTTGTATAATAAAATTAATCTTTCCAGATGTGTATGTTTTAGATTAGAAGTGAAATTATAGCCTTAAATGCATATATTAATATGAAAAATTAATGAGCTAAACATCCAAATAAAAATTTTATATAAAAGATCAAGGTAAATACAAAGAATGCAAGACAGACAATACTATACATTAATATAATAATACTTTTTAAAAGAAAATAATCTACGAAAGCAAAACACAGTTCTATGAAAGGAGAAATAATATGAATTATGAATAAATCTATGGCACATTTGATAGAGAAGGAATTAAAAACACCAAAAATATATATATAAAGAGAAAATGGTTGTAATCAAAATTAATATTTTAAATGGAAATATAAACAACTGTATATCAAAAATTTGGAAAGATTAAATGAAATAATTTTTTACAGAAATATAGATCACTGGAACTGAATGGACATGAAATAGAAAACACAAATATACCCGTGACCTGAGAAATGGGGGGGATAAAACTACACATACATACACATACACACTTACCCATTTTAGCAAAAACTTTCTATTGGAGTGTAATCTTGGGGAATCAGGAGGCACAGTCATACATATGAAAATATAGAGAGTAGACCCTCTAAATTCTCCTAAGTAAAATGACAGCTCATATAACAGCTCACTTCTGTTCACATCAACAGATTAGAGAATGAGGGAGCAAGAAGCAAAGAAAGTGGGAGCATAATGATTTCCAGCTAAAAAAAAGCACAGAAAAAAAGGTAAATCATAGCAAAGAAAAAGAAGACCAAAACCCCCACAAAACCTGTTACTCAAGCTGCAAAATCATGGGCCCAAATCTCCATCACTCCTGAGGGCTCCATTCCAATCCAGGACGATTATTACCCATCATGGCACTGACCGGCTGAGTAAAAGATGATGAGATGGCCAATACACTCTGCTTAAGAAGGCAGAGAAGCAGGGTGCCTGGATGGCGCATGGGTTGAACACCAGGTCACGATCTCAAGGTCGTGAGGTCGAGCCCCATGTCAGGCTCTGTGCTCAGCATGGAGTCTGCTTGAAATTCTCTCTCCCTCTGCCCCTCCCCTCCTCACACACACACTCTCTCTCAAATATTTAAAAAAAAAAAAAGATAGAAAAGCAGGAAGTAGTAGTTTTAACAATTCTAAGACAAAGAGTTAAATAGTAAGTTTCACTTATCAGGGAAATTCACTTTGGGAGCATAGCTCATTCCCCTGAATAGGAGGTAAATGTGATACACGTGAGGATCACAAAGCTGGTGGCAAGAAGAACCGCATGGGTGTGTTTAACATTCTGTTCCTAAGAAACACTACTCCTAACTTTGTATTAGTCTTTGCAGCATAACTTCTAGTATTACAACAAAATCACCATCTGAAAATCATTTGCACTTTGGCCTCACTCTTAGCTTACTAACATGTGCTTCTCAGAACTAAGAAGTGGTAGAAAAGGGAGTACTCAGGGTCACACTGTTCCCAAGGAAACTGGGCATTTTGTGTCCATAAGCAATGTGCGCTTGGCTCTTGTCTAAAGGACTTTTCTGTCACCTTTTCAATCTTACCTGGGAAACTGGAATCAAGGAAATTTGTCTAGACTGCTAAGCAGAGCTGTAGCAGAAACAAATTTGAGGAACATTAGCCAGAGAATTAATACATTTGTAATGATTAACTATTATTATGCTGAAGATATAGTAATTCCTGAGGTGAGTTATTTATATCCCTGTTACTCTGGAAAATTAGCTTCTCTTACTTGAATCGTTGCAACGTTCTCTACCCAATAACCAGTCACTTTGTATTATTCTGGTTTCCTAAGTTCCCCTAAAATTATCGGCTCTGCAATGATGTCTCCCTAATGAAATGAAACACAAGGCAAGGACACAGGGCAGGCCTTGGTTAGTACAGTGTCTCGCCCATAGGTACTTGAAAAATGTTATTTTAAATTTAAATAATATTATCGCATTATATGATTTTAATGCTTCTTTCTTCTATATTCTTTGTGAATATGGGAATCATTCCTCAATCATTATTATATTCCCTACAGTGCCTGAATCACAGTGCTTTCAACATGAGAAAACAATAAATCTTAGTTGAATAAATTATTTTCTTTATCATTTTTCAGTCCTATATTCCAAAAGGAGAGAGCTGATTAAGATCAAAAACTTTAAATCAGGTTAGACTTAAATGTGAGTCACTTAATCACTCTGCTCCTGTTTTCTCATCTCTAACCTGGAAATAATGATGCCTAAATCAGGGTTACTGTCAGGGTGAAATGAGATCATGTTTATAATGTGGAAGACAGAGTGGTATTCAGCAAATTACTATTATTGTTATTTTAGCTCCACACATCTGGGTCATGGCAGCAGTTACCATGTATCAAACTTTTTCACCATTACCCTTCTTATTCAAATTGAATTCATTTCAAATTCACTAGATTTTAAAATCCTCCCAAGGCAGGGACCTCTGTCTGTTTTATCCATTGCTATATTCTCAGGGCCCAGAAAAGGATTTAGGACAGGCAGGAACTCAGTAACTATTTGTTGAATGAATAAATACATGAATGGGAATGTACACTGTAGTCTAAAAACTCAGGTCTAGCAAAGTGTCCGCCCAGGCACATGTTTACAAATGTTTAATACCTAACAAAATACAAGGCACTTGGAATTTAGAAAGTCAAATAAGTCCAGAATTTCATAGATTAAAACTCTTAAAAGTCATAGGATTCCCAACACATACTAATTGGAAAACAAAAAGCACCAAGGCCAAAGCCATAGGAAATCAGACCTCAACCCGAATTCATCCTGAATGATCTAGATTGCTAAATACAGTGAAAACAGACCTGGAATTCAGAGACGTAGGTCTAGGGCTGCCATAATTATCTTTATTTCCGGATTATAAAATTAATACGTAGTAAAATGACACTATCACCTGCATTGCCTACATTTCAGTATTCTTATCAGGAATAAATTCAGTGATATAAGTAAAAGCACATGCGTATAAATATACGAATTATGCTATCATTATATCTTGCACATATTACTCATATTTTATAAACTCCCATAAATCTAGAATTTATGGCAAGAAGTGGTCTTAGGAATCATTAATCTAATCCCTTTCACTTATAAGTCAGCAATGAGAAATGTGGTCTAGATAACTCTTAAGATCACTCCTAATTCTGAGATTCTGAGAGACTAAGCAAATTGTACAGTGAGAGTAAGTAACTGATTAAAAGATTGTACATCTTGGGAGTCACTTTTTTTCCAAACTCTCTTTTTCTTTTTTTTTTTGAAAAAAATTTAGAAAGTAACTCCAGAAACCTAGTGCCTTGTTATCTACAGAAGAGAGAGCAAATCCACAACGAGACCCTGTACAATTCCCCAGAAACTGGTAATCAAAAATAAACCTCAAAGGAAAAAAACAGTCTATTGTAGAGTCTCTAAGGGACACTCTGTGATATGGAGGAGAATATTGCCCTATCGCAAATAATTACGTGTATAGATGAGTTTTAAAAGCTTTGGAAAGGGATTACAAATCTCTATCATAGCCCTCAATTTATAGCTATTGTATTCCAAATTTGAGTGCCTGAATGATAGCTCGGAATGTCTAAATTAAGACTATGTATAGATGTTTACAGGCCTTTAATGACTTCTAAATCTGGTCTATTTAAAGGCAATTTAAAATAAACACTCTCACTGGAGAAAAAAAAGTGACTTCAAAAACAAACAAAACAAAACAAAAAACACTTCCATGGCCAGGGATAAAGTTACAGACTCTATTATAAAGGGCAAATAAATGTCCTTCATTTAGATCTTAGTCACAGTACCAAGTACAACATTTTATATTTTGATATTGTATTTTGCAATTTATATAAGCAATATGATCAATAGTTCATCATATAGTCAGTATAGTATGAAAAGAATCATATAAATGCACACACACACACACACACACACAAAACTCTACTTTTTAGTGACTCTCAAATAATTTCTACACAAATTTTTTTTTTTTAAAAGATTTTTATTTATTTATTTGACAGAGAGAGACACAGCGAGAGAGGGAACACAAGCAGGGGGAGTGGGAGAGGGAGAAGCAGGCTCCCTGCAGAGCAGGGAGCCCGATGCGGGACTCGATCCCAGGACCCTGGGATCATGACCTGAGCTGAAGGCAGTCGCTTAACCAACTGAGCCACCCAGGCGCCCTCTACACAAATTTTTAACAGCAGTCTACCCAGATATCACAATGGATTTTCAGGATGAGAAGATGAATGGCCTTCAAGAAGCTCACAACCCATAGTTTTAAATTCTTTGGAAAAAAAACATGGAAATGACTCACTCACTAAGTATATAGTTATATGTATATATATATATATGTATATATATATACACCCAATGTCCCAAAGTGGCTTCAATACTATGTAACAAGCACTCTGGACACATCCAAGGGCTTATGAGAACACAGAGCCTGTGTTGTGACCTATAGAAAGTAGTTGATGTTTCAACTTTCCCTTCCTTTTGATTTTTGTCCCCTTCCTCAATTACATATAGTCTCTCAAAACCCCTGTCATATATATATATATTTATTATTTTGTCATTTCTTAATAATATAATGAAAAACATAATTTTGAGGAAAAAGTTTATTTTAGATCTAGTAATTATCAAAGTGTGTGTTATAAAGCTGGTTTTGATACAGTTTAAATACATACAAATTCAGTTTATACTTAACTGAAAAAAGAACATAATATTAAATTTAAATATGTTATTTACATATATAATATTTAATACATTAAACTTTAGGTATATGTCAAACAAGACCAAAACTACTTTTGTGAAATATTTAGATTTCCTACCTTGTATGGTTAATAAAGTCAAACTGTTTGTTTTTTATAATTTCAACATTTTGTTTCTAAATAAGAGAGATTTCAGACTGTTACTTACAAATGGTTTTTAGTCATTCAAAACAAATGATGTTTGTGACTATATTTACTTCCCAGAAAAAGAACCATACTCAGTGAAATCATTGCAATTTTCTCCTTCTTATATTTATGTTAGTTTTCATTATCTATTAATATTAATATAATATTGATTTCTTTTAAAAATTTTATTTAGATAGAGTGAAAGAGCACAAGCAGGGCAGAAGAGCAGAAGGAGAGGGAGAAGCAGGCTACCGGCTGAGCAGGGAGCTGCATGCAGGACTCCATCCCAGGACCCTGGGATCCTGACCTGAGCCAAAGACAGATGCTTAACTGACTGAGCCACCCAGGCATCCTTTTAAAGTACTAGTGACAGCTGGGTGTTCCACCAGAAGAATCTTTATCAGATGAATGCACCCAACAGACCCAAGAACACTTTGTAAAGTGAATATGCAGAATAATTGTTTTCATTCTCATTGACACAGGACTTCAACAGTAGAGTTCTCTGTGCTTCTTTTCTGTAACCATGACAGAAATTGATTAATCAGAGCTTCCCAGCTGTATGCCATGACACATACTGGGTTGTGAATAGTTGATAGGAGGGATAAGAGAAATTGAAACCCTCAACCCGGTATGTGTACAAAGATAATCATTTTCTGTGTTTATGCTTTGACATGAAAAAGGGTGAGAAATACTGAATTAAGTAAAATTTGTCAAATAACATAAATAATTTAAAGCTGTAGAAGGTCCAAGGCATTACAGAGTTTGGAAAGCCATACTCACAATTAAGAAATAAGCCTATTTGATGGATGCAGCCAAGCTGATACCCACTAACTCTGGCACAAATTCACATGATGAGCACCTCCCAAGTTGTTTCATTTTCAAGGGAAAATGTCTTCAAGTAACTATTTCTAGGTAAAAATAGCAAAGGGTGCTATTTTTTCACATTCTCACTCCAACAATGTGAGCTTCCTGATCAGCTCCCAAACCCACTGGGGCTCTTAAATCACCTGGGGGTAAAACATCTGCAATACTGTAAATTACAGATGACAAAGGATAGGTATGTCTTTTCATTGTTTGATCCCTAGTCCCTAGCACACTGCTGGCCACATACATGACATTCAACAAATATTCCTTAAATGACTGTATTTCACCTTAAAACTGGAGCAAGATTTCACTGAAACTAGAAGAAAATTTAAGGATGTAGAGTTTAACTCTTATTTTGCTAATGAGAAAGCAGAGGAAAGGTGATGTGACTTTCTTAGAACCAGAGTCTTCTTACTCTGGTAGAACTTATATTTTGGGGGAAGTTATCACCCTGGCATCCTTCTTTGTGTGCCACCCAAATGGATGGAAATAATAAAATTTCTCAGTATAGGTTCATCGTTAGGTTTATTTAGCAGACCACCATCTCCATTAACTTAGTTTAAAATAGTTTATTGTGAAGAAAAGAGGCAAGAAAATAAAACAGAGTCAGATAAATCTTGGTCTTTTTCTTCCCTTAATGGCTATCAAATATTCTTTGAGCCTCAGTTTTCTCATCTACAAAATGGGGAAAATAATTACCTTGGAGAACTGGTGTGAAGATAGATGAGTCTATACAGAATAGGTGTTTCTGTACAGAAAACACCTATCATAATTATTTTTTCATAACTGGCACTCAGTAAATGTTTACTGAATGAATGAATGAGGCTATGAATCATGATAATTTTACATAATGGGCAGAGAATGTGACTATTACTTTCTAGCAATAGCTTTCTTAGTGTGAGATTTCCTTCCCTACTTTTGCAATACTGTCACTCAATGTCTTTTCTCGATGCTGTGGTTATATACTAGAACATTTGGCCATGAAAATGTACAGTTGTTATTATTCTAAACTCTATGATTATCTTAAAATTACTGACTCCAGATCAGATTAAGGTTGCCAGATTCAGCAAATAAAAATACAAGATGTCCAATTAAATTTGAATTTCAGATAAAGAACAAATAAATTTTTTTTAGGGTAAGTATGTCTCAGGCAATATTTTGGTCATGTTTACACCAAAAAATACTTTCACTGCATAGAACATACTTATAAAAGTTGTTTATTGTTTATCTGAAATTCAAATTTAATCAGATATCCTGTAGGCATCCTAGGGCCACTGGCAATCCTACGCCATGCCCACAAGGGAGCCTTGAAGATCACAGTCCCTGTTCTACTTCCTTCCACAGATGAGAATATGAAGGCCCAGGAGAGTTGCTTACGAAGCCCAATTCAAAGACAGCAGCTGAGAGAACCAGAACCAGGTCTCCCACCAACCCATCCAGAATTCTCTCCCTGCACACCATGACAAAGACAACCCAGACTTCCTTTCCAGAAAGTCTTAGTAATCTGCTAAGCAAAGGTCTTTATTATTTTGGTAGTTTTTTGAAAAATTTAAACAAACAAATAAAAAATAAAAAGTCAAGCAAAACAACAACAATAAAACCTCTTGTGCATTCAAGCTCCAACATGGCCTCCACTCCTTTTAAAAGTTGGGCTAACACACTCCTGGTCCTTTCTCCATAAATAACGATACCTAGCAAGTATAAGAAAAGACAACCTACCATTACAGCCCCCATCCTTCTCACCTTCATCTTCTTCCCTAACAATTTGTTTTTATTTCTCTGACTTGTCTGGGGCTAGCAAGATAATGAGTATGATGCAAATGTGGTTTTGTGGCTGGTATCTACTGGACGCTGGAATTGTTTACCTTGTCATAAATAACTTCAGAGACATGCCCATATACTGAGTCTCTCGAACCCCTTGACTGAGGACAGCCAACCAAAAAAATACAAACGGTAAAGTCCTCAGTTACCATGCACGAATTCTGAAAATAATCTCCTGATCAAAGTAAACATACGTGAGGAAAATAAATAATAAAGCAGTTAACAATCTAAGCTTTAGGATAAAACAGATCTGGGTTTGAATCTCAGATCTGCCGTTTATACAGTTTTATGACCTCTCAGAATCCCATCTCCAAAGTGGAGGGGGATCCCAACAACTTTCTTCAAAACTCAATATATGGGTGCTGAGGGACCCAAATAATTTATTTCATGATTCTTTTCTTCAATTTGAGCCCAGAGGGAGTTTTATTTCTAATTTTAGTGTTTAGGTTAAAGTGCTTGGAGCATAAAATCCATCAAATTGTACACTTGAAGTGAGTACAGTTTATTGTATGCAAATTTTTACCCTAATAAAGTTGAAAAAACAAACAGAGAGATTGGATATCAGAGTAAAGTAGTTTGGCCAACATCACACAGCTAGCTAGTAAGTGACAATAAATGGGGGAGGGCAAATAGGGCTTTCAGAAGGAACAAGGAGTAGAAGTAGACTGGAGAGAAAATATCTGGGTGTCACGGTGGGCCACAGTGCAAGCTACTTTAACCCCCAGGAATATGAAGCAAGCAGCCTCAGGATTCCACAGGAACCAAAGGGTTCCTGCACAGCTGGTCTCAGCAGAAGCCTTGTCTGCCAAAACCTGTCTGTTTGCAGATGCTCCCGAAGCAAAAAGGTCTTATTTTATCAACAGATTGTAATCAGATCACTCCTTAGAAAAGGTTAAAAAAAATGTTTCTACTAAGTCAAAGACTGCCCTAGGCATATTTAAATAACACGTAAAATTCTATTTGGTCTACCCAGTGGAGCTTGACTATTTCAGAATTAACCCCTAACCAACATAAAAGCCACGTTCCTCCAAAAATGTTATTACTGAGTGACTAACTGCTACCTAGGAAACTCTAGAAAGTAATGTGTCCTAGGTAGGGAATGCCTTAGCAGGTAAAGTCAATGGTAAAATAACACAGGGATCAAGGAATGAATTAACAAATAATGCAAAATCTCTGAACTCCAAGCACCCATGAGCTAGAATGTGTGTAAAACCAACCAACCAAGGAATCACATTCCTATCACTATACCTAGAATGTGTGTAAAACCAACCAACCAAGGAATCACATTCCTATCACTATACCAATGAAGTTTCCATCATAGCTTACAGCTCTTGTGGGCCAAAGGTTTTCACAAAATGTTGTTCCAACTTCACCTTCTTGTTCATTAAGCCGTAGTGAAACAGAGCTAACACAGCCAAATTAATGCCAAGAGTGTTCCATTTACAGTCACTGTCAAAGAGATGAGCATCAGGCTAGTAAAAGAAACACGAGAAGGACAACTCATTTCTTTCCTTCAATTTTATTTATATTCAATCGGTAACAACTTCCTGGAATTCCAATGCTCTTGTCTAAAAACCCTGGTTTTAGGCTATAAGACAAGAAAGACAAAGTCACATCTCTCAAGATACTCAGTGGTATCTAAGAACACAGGCATGTTTGGCATCACCAACGGTGTAATGATATGTAAGGTAAATGCAAGTGTGTTTGTGGAGGAAATACAAGTGGAGCTCGAAATCAAACACTGGAAGGATTTCCCCAGGGAGATAACACCTAAGTTCAAACCCTGAATCTTATATACTTGCTGGTTTTGTGCCCCAGGCAAGTTCCTAGTTACTTTAAACTTTCCTCACCTATGAAATGGGAATAATATCTACCTTACCTGGTTGTAATGAGACTAAGGAGACAGGATGTACCCAGTGTCGAGGCCCTGGAATTAGTCAGCCTAGATTTGAATGCCAACTCTACTACTGTATGTCTTCAGGCAGTTTACTTTACAACTGTGTATTGGATTCCTCACCAGTAAAATGTAAATAAGTAATAATATCAATCTAATAGGATTGATATGAGGGATGCCTGGGTGGCTCAATCGGTTAAGCATCTGCCTTCGGCTCAGGTCACGATCCTGGGGTCTTGGGATCGAGCCCCGAATCAGGCTCCCTGCTCCTCGGGGGGCCTGCTTCTCCCTCTCCCCCTGCCTGCCACTCCCCCTGCTTGTGCTCGCTCACTCTTTGTCAAATAAATAAATAAAATCTTTAAAAATAAATAAATAAATAATGGGGTTGATATGAGAGTTAAATGGGATAATCCATGGAAATCATTACATTCCATTGTAAGCATTCAATATATGTTAGCTGCTATTATTAAAAGGCTTTTTTCAATCTGTGTATTGAAATCTTGCTAAGTAATCTGTATATAAATCCTGCTAAGTAAATAGTAAAACGATAAGCAGAATCCTTCTCATTTATAATCCTTTATTTTATTTTTCACAATTTACAGTAAATTCCATCTAGTAAGTGAAAAAAGCAGTAAAGATGAAGGTAAAACTCCAAAGGTACCAAACTGTCAAAGCAGAAGAAAGTCTACCATCTTTCCATCCATTATGGGTTGAATTGAGCCCACCCCAAAATTTACTTGTTGAAGTCCTAACCCCCGTTACCTCAGAATGTGACCTCATTTGGAAACAGGGTCATTGCAGATACAATTAATTAAGTGAAGAATGAGGTCATACTGGATTAGGGTGGGGCCAGAATCCAGTAAGACTGGCATCTATACAACACTAGGACCTTTGGTGACGGACGCACACAGGGAGAGAGATGTGGAGATGAGGGCAGAAATTGGTTGATACTTCTACAAGCTCAGGAATGGCACAGATTGCCAGCAAACCACCAGCAGCTAGTGGGGAGGTCTTAAACAGATTCTTCCTCACAGCCCTCAGAAGGAAACAACCCTTCTGACATCTTATTTCAGACACCCAGCCTCTCAAACTGTGAGATAATAAATTTCCGTCACTTAAACCACTCAATTTGCGGTACTGTGTTATGACCTCCCTAGCAACTAATATACCATCTGACTGATAGATTTTGTTTTTTTTAAAGATGTTGTTTATTTATTTGAGAGAGAGAGAGAGGAGAGCACAAGTGGGGGTAGGAGCAGAGGGAGAGGGAGAAGCAGATTCTCCGCTGAGCAGGGAGCTGATGTGGGCTCAATCCCAGAACCCCAAGATCATGACCTGAACCGAAGAAAGCCTAAACGACTGAGCCATCCAGGTGCCCCAGATTTTGTTTCTTTCAAGTCAGAACATAGATCTTAACAATAAATATAACAATTCATAGCAACACATGTAACTATTCTCGAGATACATACTTAAATTTTAGTCTAAATCACATAATCGGTCATATACCAAATTTTCTTTTCTACTTCTTTTGTATAAATCACCTTTTGATCCATCTTACAGGTTCCCTGAGGAAATCGTATATTCATTTTATTCATTCCACAGGTATTTATTGAAAGCCCAAATAAATTAAAAAAGAAAACAAAAACACAGATTCCTGACCTCTAAGAATTCACAACCTATGAGTCAAGTCATAAGCATGTAAATAACTGATGTGAAGTTTGCTGGGACATGTATTCCCTAGGTACAAGATCAAACCACACCTTAATCCCATAGCAGTCGAAGGCAAAGGGTTCTCTCTTAGAAAAATTATGTGTTTTCCCATGGGCCAGTTGCCTCCTTCTTTGGTCCTGGTATTTATTTTGCTTCTCCCAACTTCAGCACAAGCTGACATTGGAAGTCGGTCCACTGCCATCATGATGAACCTCTCCCTCCAGAAAAACAGATGGAAGGCACTCCCACAGGTAGGAATATGGAGCTATGTAGTTGAGTCCTGTTTGGAGAAGCCTCCCTAAGGCCCATGATTCTGGTATTTTCTGACTTTGCCCACAAAACAGGAATGCCTCAGCCAGGGAAGACTGCAAACCCATCATTTTGGGTTCCAGGATCCCAGCAGAAGCTTGGCCAAAACAGAATGACATCAAGAAGGCTTAGGATGGATGGATGAATGGATAGATAGATAGATAGATAGGTAGATAGATTTTTAAAAAAGGCTTACGAATGCAGAATTCCATGGTGGTTTGGAGAGTGGTAGGGGAGGCACACGAGTTGAGGGTCATAATCCAAAGGGACTTTAGCCTTATTGAAAAATTCAGTTTTTAAAAACAGATATTTCCTGGGACTCCCAGCCCATTCTAGCATTAATTCAAGACACAGGTGGTGAGCCATTTGCAACCAGGCTTCTCATTTTTGTAGATTTTCTGTCACACTCACTCAGCATTGATGTTGTTAGGAAAAGGAGGCCTGGTGAATCTAAATCCCTAGGCTAGGATTACATCACTGGATCTGTCTGACTACAAGACCCATCTCACTTCTCACAGGGCTTGAGAGTGAGCTTACACACAAAGGCACCACTACCTAACTGATGGTTTACAGCTTATGGCTTCTGTTTACAGACAAACCAGTCCTCCTATTTTTTAAAGACAAAACAAAACAAAAACAACTTAGGTTCAACCACAGGAGTGGTTAAGGGGCCAAATCACTCTTTAATCTGAAGGTAAATACATGAGTAGATTTTCTCTGCTCAATCTGCAAAACCTATTCATTACATGTGTGGGAGTGCACGCACTGGCAAGCATGTTTTCTAAGCATGAGGACTTAATACAAAAACAAACAAAATAAAAACCCATTGTCACCCAGGTATCCTGGAAACGGACTCTTAGGACACAGTGAGATTGCCATACAGCAATGATTTCAATGTCGTCTGTGTCACCAGAGGTAGCTGAGGGAGACAGGCAAGGGCTAGACTGGACCTCCATGCAGCTCATGGCACTTTCCAACATATCCTGGCCTCTGCTTACTCTAAAAAAAATCCTTGGCAAGGGGGATTCCTCTCGTGGCCTCTGCTCTGCTGGGTTTTTACTGACCAAAGAAGTCACTGTCCAGTGGCATCAAGAAATTCTGTCCCTAGGCCATAAATAAATGCCCAACTCCTATAGTTCATGGGTGTATGAGAGCCCAAGAGGCCTGGAATCGATCCAACCCATTTTAACTAGCAAGAAACTACCTAGTAATATCTTGTTTGTATTTCTTGGAGGAGGGACACCAGAAACACTTATTTCATTCTACACAATAATTCACCACTATCAGAGGGAGCACAGCAAGGGCAACACCATCTCCCAGCTGCTGATTACATCAAAGGCTTGCAGCACAAATTCAATTTTATGATGTTAATCTCAGCCTGCCACTCAGAAATTTTCTCTGAGGGATATGATTTTTCTCTGGATTTCATTTTAAGAATGATTTTTTTTTCGTGCGCAATCAATAAAGATATGTTTTCATCAAAAGACTCTATCTTGGTAGAATTCAATTGGCTATTTCAATCCCTTTTGGTGACACGATATTAATTAAAATAGTTTATGTTGCACTTCAGCTAGAAAAAGAAGCAGTGAAAATAGCAGCTACTCAGAACACATGTTCTATACACATCAACATAGAGGGCAGAAAATAATTTTCTCTTTCTCCAGGCGACACACATTAGCTATTCAAGAGATTTGCACTAACTTGGTTTATCTCTGTTATCTCACTGAAAAAAAAAAAAATTAAAGCTCTTCCTGCTTGCATTTTTTGTTCAAAAGGAAATCAAAATGCACATGAAAATGTTGCTTCACATGCTCACTTTTCATTACCTCAAGAAGTAGAAAAATAAGTGTCTGTGTGCCCATGTGGCATGATGCGTTACTAGGAATCACAGTCACTGTTTCCCCTAACTAAAAACAAATACATAAATAAAAATATAAATAAATACAATGCTATGAACATTTATTTTTATTTTCAATTTCTAAATAATGATCACAACTGAGTACACTGTATTTCTCAAAGAAACATACAAAATTAGCATCAAGGTTTTCACATTTAAAAAAGAGGAGAAAATTATGAAGTGGGTTATAGAAAATAAATGAATTGTTTTGACAGTAGTTTTGCAAGTGGCAGTTAGTTCACTTAACAAATATTTATGAAGCACCTATTGGTCGCCACTTGAGACTGGGGGGAAGGCTTTTAATTCTGGCCCGCCATATGGACAGACCATGGAACCTCCATCACCACAGAGTGAGTAGGGCTGAGGCCTGGTTCCCACCAAGCATATGGAGTGCACAGGGGAGGCTAAAAGTTAACCCTGTCTTGGGAAGGAATCCAGGAAGGCTTTTCAAAGGGAAGTTCAATTACTGAAATATTCAGCTAATAATTTACATCCATAGTTTAAAAAAAATGTTTAAAAAGGTAGCTTAGTATCTAACCAGCTTTCTATAAACCAAATCTTCTCACCTTCATACTCTTGAAGTCACCAATCCTTTATATTTCTTAACGTAAGAAGGTGGTACTAAAGAAAGTGGGGTACTGATACTCCAAGGCGTCTAAGGATTTCATAGGACTTTGGGTAGATTTCACCCAACAGTCTATTTCTTCAAAGATCTTTATCGGTGATGCTCCTAATCTGGATGTCCAAGAGAGAATCCAGAGAGAAAAGCATCAAATTGAGGAACAGAGTGAAATTTATAGAAATCCAAGTCCCTATTTTACGAATTAAAAACAACAAAAAGGTAAATTGACTTGGTTAAAAGCAGGGAGTGGACTAGAGTTTGGATTTGTTTAGACACTTGAACAATAATGATAAGGCCTAGACAAATTACACTGTTCACCAAAGAGTGTATATAAATGTGTATGTATACAAATGCTGGAAAAACATTGGTTAAAAAATAGAAAAAGCACCCATCAGCATCAGCAGCACTATGGGATTTATTAAAATGCAGATTCCTGGGCCTTGCAATGAATGTAATACATCAGAATCTCTAAGGCATAGGATCCAGAAATTTGAATTCTTTTCCTAAGATTTTATTTATTTATTTCAGAGAGAAAGAGCGCGAGCACACATGAGCAGGAGGAAGGGGTGGGGGAGAGGGAGAAGCAGACTCTCTGCTGAGCAGAGAGCCCCATGTGGGGCTGGATCCCAGAACCCTGGGATCATGACCTAAGCCAAAGGCCGACTTTAACTGACTGAGCCACCTAGGCGCCCCCAGAAATTCAAATTTTAACTAGCTCTCCAACATGTTCTTATTATACTTGAGGCTAAGGATCTTGAATCAAACTCAGCATTCCACATGCACAGTACAGATAATGAAATACTGAAATTAACTGATGAAATTAAAGTAATATTCGCTAAATGAATGACTGAAACAATTCCCTCAAAAAGTTCTTACTCAGGAGCTAGTCTGCTTGGCCTAGTGAGAATGCCAGTCCCTGGCCTGATGTAGGCCTTCCATAGCAAACAGGCCTGGTCTGTGCCTGGCAACTGTTTTTCCCTATAATGACTGAAACTGAAAGTAGTTAAATTCTTTTGTTGTCTAAATGGCTTGTGGAAATGTTCCTTGCTTTGCATGGCTTGGCAACAAAAGAGCCTGAGGTCTAAATGGGTTCACTCTAGATATTCAATTGTTCAGCAAATTTGTACAACGTTTGCAAGAGGGATAACTCATGCATGATCAAGTTGGATTTTGAGGCAAAGTCTACCAAATTTAAAAGGATTTTAAAAGTTAACAATACCAAGGAAAAGTCACAAGAGGATAAAATCCTATAAAGAATTCCTCTAAAATGTTCAGTTTGCATTTTGGTACTCCTAAATAAATAACCAATTTTCAATATCCCCTCCCCATATAAATTTTTGTTAAGATGCATTGCAATAGCTTAGACAGAACCAATGAGCCTCAAGGAAGGCCTAAATAAAGTGCAGGGTCAGAGATCCTATCCTGCAAATGTAGGAATGCTAACCTTTGCCAGCAAAGAACTCTCAATGTGGGCGGAACTCCTTTTACAGAGTCTGACCCTAAAACGAGGCTAGCAACACAGCCTTGGTGTGATGAAGTAAAGCCTTCAGTGGCTGGGGAATGAGGTAGTTAGTGGTAGTGGAAGTAGAACTTCATACTTTATTCTGAACAGTAAGCGCAGTTAGAACATGCGTGAAAGTCATAAATCCCATCCACACTCAAGGCTAGATTAGTGTTTTCTGTACTCATGAGAAGGAGATGGTAGACAGAACCACAGTGATTGATTGTCATCTGTACATCAGACAGCCTTGTGTTTTATATGCGACTAAGTCTTCCAACAAAGTTGTGAGGTAGACTCCCCGTAGGAGAGACTTGAAGATTAAATCAGTGTCCGATGGTGTAAAATAATATATGATCCTCATTTTACATTTGAGGAAACTAAAGCTCAGAGAGGCAAAATAATTTACCAATGTCCTGTAGCCAGGAAAGGATGGGGCAACACGGGAACAGTGTGCCATGATTTGTGTTTGTCATGCTCTCTCACCCTGTCCTACTTTCAAACACAATTTTCCCTTGCTCCAGAAAGCTCTGATTTTATTTATTTATTTTGAGAGAGAGAGAATGAGAGACAGAGAGTATGAGAGGGAGGAGGGTCAGAGGGAGAAGCAGACTCCCTGCCGAGCAGGGAGCCCGAAGCGGGACTCGATCCTGGGACTCCAGGATCATGACCTGAGCCGAAGGCAGTCGCTTAACCAACTGAGCCACCCAGGTGCCCGCTCCAGAAAGCTCTTTCTCAGCATTTTTACCTAGCAAACTTGTACAAAACTGGAATCTTCCGAACTGGAACTAAATTTTAACTCCTTTGAGCATCCTCTGGCTGATGTTTAGCACCCTCTTCCCCCAGCATTCCCTTTTCTACCTTTATCAGATCAGTTATTACTCTGCTGTAATTATTGCTGTGTCTGTTACCCTAAACTATATTATGAATACTTGGAAGGCAGAAACCTGTCTTTTTTTCCCCACGCATTCTGCTTGGTCAAAAAATGTCAAAGGGGAAGTCAAAGAATTAATGTATTAGTTATGAATGAATGCGATAAGGCTTCAAGAGTTTTCTCTCTTTTCTCCCTTTGTTCCCTCAGACAAGTCAGTGTGTAAATGATCATCTTGTACAACTCTTGAGGTCTGTACAAAAAGCAAAAGGCAGATGTACAAAAATATCCTTGACTATAGATGTTCATTCTAACTTCTATCAAAGCAGTCTAAAATCAAATCAGTTTTCTGGGCCCTCACAGCTCACCACTGACTCAGAGGAAACATACAGTCAATTAACCATGAGGTTGACTGGTTCAATTCATTGCAACTTCTTCACCCTATACTTCCTTACTTGTTAAACACCCATGTGTAGGACTTTATATTTTTCCAGGTTAAATTTCATCTTGTTAAAAGAAAAAGAGGAGGGGAAGTCAGTGTTGAAGGAAAAAAAAGTTCCTATCATTTATTGACTTTTAAACTGTAGACACTTTGCTACTTCTATGATATGCATCACTTAATTTGCTCTTCATAATGACCCAGGCCTTATTATTATCTTTATTCTAAACATGAAGAAAATGAGGCTTGGAGAACAGAAATAGCTTGCTCAAGATCAGAGCTAGGAAATAGAGACAGATACATCAGTCTCCAAAACCCATGCCCTTAACCACTATACCACATGCTCAAGTGCGGCAGGCAGGAGTGGTGCCTAGTAGGTTAGGACACTTTCTGGAAATGTAAGCAAACTTTAGAAGAGATACTCCTCTAGAGCAGTGATACCTTGCTCTAGAATGAGGATCTGCCTTTTATAGAAGAGTTCAGAGATCTGAATGTCCTTTAAGACCAAAGACAATCTTATTTTGAAGATAACAATGATACACATAAGGGGCTTGATGAGACCCCAGAATTAATTTGGGGGTCTGCCAGGACTTCAGAGATGATCTGGTACTAAAACTCAGTGCACAGGTTCTTTTATTGCTGATCCCCATCTCATTTCCCTGCCTCCAATTTAGTCTAGAGCAGAAATGAATCTAAAAATGTTAACTGGGAAATTACAACTATACATTCAGAACAGGGCTCCAGAGATGTCCTTTATAATGCACTGATGAAATCACTAGTAAGAGATGCCATATATTGTGAGTAACATTATTAAATAACAGAAAGAATAGTGAGTTGTCAAGCCACGAAGATAGCCGAATGCAGCAATCTCAAAACCTTGAAATGTTTGTAATACCATTATTTTCAAGGTTTCATGAAGTTGTTTCATAACCTAAATACACTTCTAATTCCAGTCGGCCTCTATAAACTGGAACTTCAAATTTCTAAAGTATTCACAGCATTGGATAGGTTATTTAATGTAAGATTTTACACGCAGGGAGAGACTTAGCTGCTTTTTTATTGATAATTATAATTTAAAAATATCTTTCCCAAAAGGAGGTAAAAATATTGGAACTCAACACGGAGTCCCAATTTTTGTGGTTTGAAAAAATAATAATCACTTTACTACATCTCTTCAGGGACAGTTTCCTTTTCTCCTCCAGCCCTTTGTATTCTTTACAGAAAACACTATTGGTGCATTTTAATACTGAAGGAACTAGAGGGCGAAGGAACTAGAGGGCAAAGGAACAAGGAGTCACAAGACCAAATTAACCACAAGTACTTGCATGACAAAGGTGGTTGCTTTCTTCTCCTCTGGTCTTTAGGTGGTAAGAATTAAGGATTGAGTAGAGAGTGAGTTGTGTTTTGGGGGGACAGGCTAAGAGGGTGGGGAGGCTGGGGATAGGAGGGAAGGAGGATGAAAGAAAAGTTTCTAACCCTTTCTTCCGATAAAAATATTCCTAACAGGTGACTTAGTCTCCAAAAGGTGACCTTGAACTCATTAGAAAACTGGGAGGGGAAGGAAGAAAAAGTCCACGCTGTTGTACAACAGTGTTCTGTTTGCATTTAGTTAACTGTTTAGAAATGCACACAAAAATGCTGTAATGAACGAGGAGGACGGAATGAGGAAGCACCCGTCCCTAAAGGGAGTATTCCTACTACTTCAACTTTTCCAGATTTTTGTCAGTGCAGATATCTCCTCCCCCCGCCCCCCGCCCCGTGCCCCTTTATTTTCCTGCCCCTTGTTCAACTCTACAAGTGGCAGTCTTGTGCCTGCAGTCTTTCTTACTGGCTCAGCCGCAGATGCACGAGCAAGGAAGTTTTCGCCAGACGCCCCGCTCCCCACAGCCTGCAAGGGGTCATTCCGGCGCTGGCCCGCGTCCACAGGCTTTTCCCAGACACTAGACTAGTTTTCTTTAATTGCTCCAACCAACTCCTGTTCCATAGAAGTCCGACTTCCGAGTCCCAAGAAACTCTTCTCGGTAGTGAATGGTGGGCCCCTACAGGTCTCTGGGAGCAGACGTCTCTCTCCCAGGACCACTTGTACGAGGCCCTCACCAACCTTCCCCTCCCGCTCCCCTACACACACACACACACACACACACACACACCCGAAAGGACCAATTTGACAGATGCGTGGCTTCGGTCACTACTGATGCGCCATCTGGACAAAAGTTTGAACAGAACTTTCCACGTGCAAGAACTTGGAGCAAAAGAAGAGGTTTCAGTAACTACTACGCGCGCTCACCTTTTTTCCTAGCCCCTCAGGATCCAAGCTCAGGTCGCGCGTACTCTTAGGGCGGGAAGCCTAGCGGCAGCACAACCCCACAGCAATCACAGACCCACCGCCTAGGACAGGGAAGCCTGAGCCGAGCCCAGGGGACGCCCAACCTACCCGAACCGCCGGGTGGCGAAGCCACAGGTGTCAGGGCAGCCAGGGAGCCCAGCAGCGGAACAGCGGGGCGGCCCTTGGGGACTGCCCGGCCCCGCCCCGGCCCCGCCCCGGCCCCGCCCCCAGCCCGGGCCCCCGGCCCCGCTCCCGCCGCAGCTGCCCCGCGCAGCGCTCCCGCCTAAGTAGTCCCGCCGCCCCTCCCCATCTCGCTGGTGGCGGCGGCTGGAACAGGCCCGCCCGCAGCCTCCGACGTGCCCTGTCCTTCCAGGGCTGGAGGGAGTTCAGTTGAAGCAAAGTGAGGAAAATCAAGGTAGGTCACGTGGCGTGGACCCTGAGACCCTGCCCTGGCTGGGCCTGGGAGCCGCAAGACCTTTGAGGAGGGGTGAGGAAGTCCGCTCCAGACCTCATCCTCCCAGCCAGGGAGAGTGACAGTCCAGGTGTAGAGAATAGATGAAAAATTCACTTTTTCATTGAAAACCAGCAGTCAAACATGAAACCAGCGTTCAAACCTACTATGAGTGGACCAAGTATCACAACTGACTGGCTGGTTTAGAAAAATGGGAGGGACGTTTTGTTTTTCTGAGGTTTCTTAGTCATTCTGAGGTTTCTTAGATTTTACTTACGAAATCCTGTGGGCAACTTAGCCCTGGATTCTAAGACTCCTGGAAGCAGGTCCACACTCCCTTTTCACTGATACCTGGCTTCCCAAGAACTAAGACTATTTTGGTCAGGCCCCGTGAGACCACAAGTTGTAGGGCTCCTCTGAGGGCAAACTGCACATATCCTGGATCTTCCTGTGTGAAGCCCCTGTGACTAGGACAGTCCTCTCCCACCTCCATCATCCTCTGCGCCTGGTTACTTCCTATTCTTAGTTCATCCAGAGCGTCACTTCCCGCAGGCAGGTTAGGTGTTCCTGCTTTTCCCTCCCAAGACGCCTCACTTCCTCTGTCATAACACGTGTCACAACTTACTGGGATTGTTTGTTGGGTTGGCCTCCCCTGCTTGACAGTAAACCCAATAAAGGTGGGGACAATAAAGGTGGTAGAGTTAATATATAATAAAGTCAGACAGACAAATACTGTATGCTTTCACTTATATGTGGAATCTAAAAAACAAACGAACAGACAAAACAAAACAAACAGGCTCATAGATACAGGAAACTGTTGGTTACCAGAGCACGGAGGGATTAGGGGTTGAAAGAAACAGATGAAGGGGATTAAAAGGTACAAACTTGCAGTTATAAAATAAATAAGCCCTGGATGTAATGTGCAGCATAGAGAATATAGTCAATAATATTGTAACAACTGGGTATGGTGCAGTTGGTGATTACAGTTGCGGGCATCATTTTGTAATGTATAAAGATATCAAATCACTGGGGCACCTGGGTGGCTCAGATGGTTAAACATCTGCCTTCAGCTCAGGTCATGATCTCCAGGTCCTGGGATCGAGGCCCATGTCGGGCTCCCTGCTCGGCAGGGAGTCTGCTTCTCCCTCTTCTTCTGCCTCTCCCCACTGCTCCTGCTCTCTCTCTCTCTGTATCTCTCTGTCTCAAATGAATAAATAAAAAAAAACAAAATTATAAAAAAAAATCAAATCACTATGATGTACATCTGAAACTAATAAGATACTAATATGGCACTTATACTTTAGTTTTTTAAATTAAAATTATTTAAAATAAATAAATATTGTGGGCTGATGACATGCATGTAAGAGTTGAATGTTAAGGTGCCCTCATACCCCAGTTCTTTAATAAACTTCTCTTGTCTATCCTTACCTTCTAAGTCTACAGGATTTTACTTCAGAGTTAATATTCCCATCCCTATCACTATCCACGAGTCTTTATTTTATCTCTTGAACAGAACCTTCTCCTTCAGTCTTCATAGAGGTGCAGGTGTGGTTCATCTTACCAGCTCTGCTGTAACTAGCTCAGGATTTTAAAGGCCCTCAACTAAGTCTAAGTCTCAAATCAGGACCCTTGATATTTTTAGGACCTATAAAAATGGGGGAAAAAGGAAAAAATAACTTTAAAGTTGAAGAAAGTTTTTTTTTTTTTTAAAGATTTTATTTATTTATTTGACAGAGAGAGAGATAGCGAGAGCAGTAACACAAGTAGGGGGAATGGGAGAGGGAGAAGCAGGCCTCTTGCCGAGCAGGGAGCCCGATGTGGGACTCGATCCCAGGACCCCGGGATCATGACCTGAGCCGAAGGCAGACGCTTAACAACTGAGCCACCCAGGCACCCCGAAGAAAGTTTTAATAATATATAATATTACTTTATTGGTCTTTATGCCAATGTAGTCATTGACAGTGTTAAGTTTCCAAAACCTGTAATCCTGGAAAACAGTAAAAGTACCCTTCCCACTTCTTTATTTTCCAGAAAATGGGAAATGGTTTACTGCAAAGACTCTTCCTTTCCCAATGACTTTTTTTTTTAGGATTTAAAAACAATGTTTTATTTTATTATGTTATGTTAGTCACCATACAATACATCATTGGTTTTCGATGTGGTGATCCACGATCCATTGTTTTCATATAACACCCAGTGCTCCATGCAGTACATGCCCTCCTTAATACCCATCACCGGGCTAACCAATCGCCCCTCCCCCCTCCCCTCTAAAACCCTATTTGTTTCTCAGAGTCCATAGTCTCTCATGGTTCATCTCTCCCTCCAATACCCCGCTCCCATTTTTCCCTTCCATTTCCTAATGTCCTCCATGCTAATCCTTATGTTCCACAAATAAGTGAAACCATATGATAATTGACTTCTCTGCTTGACTTATTTCACTTAGCATAATCTCCT
>NC_138377.1:83927208-84011110 GCF_054177405.1 Leptonychotes weddellii
AAATTACTAGAACTCATACAGCAATTCAGTAATGTGGCAGGATACAAAATCAATGCCCAGAAATCAGTTGCTTTCTTATACACTAACAATGCAACTGTAGAAAGAGAAATTAGAGAAACGATTCCATTTACAATAGCACCAAAAATCCCAATGACTTTTAAGACAAGACTGGACACAGGTCCTCCAAATTCCCATTCTTCGCATTGTAAGTGATTCACTAAACTGTGCTCACTAACCAATCTAGACAAACTACTTGCTACCTTGACTCGATCAAGCTTTGGTTAGGCTTCTCTTTTTCTCCCAGGCCCTAAACTTTGACCTACTCTCAGCCTGAACCAGCATAAAATCCTGCTTAACAGCTGAAAATATGCTGACTTCTGGATAAAACTCTCTTTTTCACTACAAGATCATGCCACTCTGGCTCATCCCACTTCCCTGCTTTCTGTTCTTTCCAGCATTATTTATGCCTCCCTTAGGAGAACAAAAAAGACATTCTAAACCTAACTTTTGAAAGGCTTGCCAATCTAAGGATTAAAGCATTCTACCTATTGCAGTTGTCCCTTATAACATCATTTTGGATGAAGTCTCCTTACCTCAGTCTAATTTTTTATTTGATCTTGTAAAATATAATTTTTAATATTGTTTATGAAGAAAGGGGTCCTGAAAATAAAAGTGCCCTTCCTCAGGTTTCTGTCTGTAGAATGGAAAAGTCAGATTAGATAGACCAAGGTCTTTTTTGGCTCCAAAACTAATGAATGCAGAAGCTGAATTTCCAAAAAAAAGTAAGTCAGACCTTATAGAATTGGCAGGAAGAGCAAGCTGGCAGCTGAGAGCCAAACTGAGGACTTGAGGTGTTTTCTTTGGCTAGCCTGGTATTGTTGCTGTTTTGTTTGTGTTTAACTGAATTTGAATGTCTCAGTCCTCACCACTCCCTATAGTCTTCACCTTTTTATTACCTGTTTGACCACCAAAAAATATTTAAATTTGTGTCCCTAGAAGATTTTTGTGCCCTCAGGAAAGTGAGAATTACAAAATTCCCTTTCCTTCCACCACATCGATAAGGATAGCCAGGCACTGATGTCTGTTAATCTTTATACTGTAGGATTCAGGTGTTTGAATGAAAGGACAATATTTCATTTACAGTTGAAATGTGTTTCTTTGGTGATAAGATGCTGTCTAGTGCAACACTCTCCTTTTTAAGTGCTGAAAGATTTTTACTAGATAAAATGAATATCCCTGGTGGGTGTGTGGTAATTTAACTTCAGATCAGAATAGATTCTCTGACATATTATAATATGAATATGAATAGAAGGAATGTGTAAAGAAATTGGTTTGGCTAATTCTGTGAAATAATAAAAAATACCTTGTAATGGCTTTAATGCATGTCCGAAACGTATATGACACTCCTCTCTTTGGTGGATCCTAATTACCTTCCCCTTGAGTTTTGTCTGTATTTAGTGACTGGCTTCTAACAAATAGAATGTGGTAGGAATGATGGAGAGTAAATGTTAAATGCACATCACAAAATGACGTGATTTTCACCTTATTCTCACTGTCTCTTGGGTCATTCTCTCTGGAAGAAGCCAGCTAACATGTTGTTAGGATATTCGCAACTCTATAGAAAGGTCCATGTGGTTAGGGACTAAGGTCTTCCACAATCAGCCATTGAAGAGCTGAAGCCATTTTTGGAATTGGCATCTTTAGATCAGGCATTTTTAGAGTTGTGGGTTGTTTTTGTTTTTGTTTTTTATTATAATGTCTTATAGATCTTCCCAAACCCTTTTGATAGCCTATGTGGGCATTTGTCTTTCTTCTTACCTGTCCAGTATTTGCTCCTGTTTCCTGTGTTTAGAGAATCCCACCCTCCTTATGAGGCAGAGCCTGTGTCTTTCTGAAGAAGCTGTAAAACAGGGCCATTGCACACCGTTTGGTTCTCCATTAGACCCTGGCACAGACACATGCTGTCGGCTGGCCAGGCAGATTCACCGGCCCAGACAAGATACATCCTGATGTAGGAGGTGGCCGCAGTGCAGGGACTTCTTGTAGCAGCATCCAGTGACCAGCCACGGAGGTGTCAAGGTCTGTGCCCAAGGCTGGTGGCAGTGAGGCCTCCATAGGAAAGTGCTGCAGGATGATTTTGGATTTTGTCATGACTGCATAATATCTAACCTTAGGCTTTCATTTTCTGAGAGAGAGCTAATATCCTCTTACAAAGTCCTTTTCTGTGTGGATTACCAGTTATTGCTATCTTTTACACACAGTGAAAAACCCACACTGATGCAGGCAGATACTATCTCTATTTTGTAGATGAGAACATTGAGGAGCAAAGTTGTTACATGATATGTCATTAGATATAAGCAGTTGTATAAATAGGGGCGCCTGGGTGGCTCAGTCGTTAAGCGTCTGCCTTCGGCTCAGGTCATGATCCCGGGGTCCCAGGATCGGGCTCCCTGCTCAGCGAGAAGCCTGCTTCTCCCTCTCCCACTCCCCCTGCTTGTGTTCCCTCTCTCGCTGTCTGTCTCTCTGTCAAATAAAGAAATAAAATCTTTATTTATCAATGAAATAAATTGATTAGTACAGATTGGGTTAAGCGAACAAACATTTAAATTTAGCATTTAAAAAGTAAAGGGCTTAGATACTAAAAAAAAAAAAAAAATGTTTTTCTTTAAACCGCATGAAAAGCTGGCTCTCTGCCCTGACTCAACATTATAGCGTTGAACCCCTAATTGCTACAAAATGGACCATGTTCTTCCAAATTTCCTTGATATTATACAGATACTTCTGGTAAATACTTTTCTCTGTCCATCCCTGCCTTCCACACATTTCAGTCAATTTGCCTCTTGTTACTTCGAAACCCAGATTTAGTGATGATTCATCTTTGCAGGAAGAGATAATTCTTCTCACCCACTTTTAATGCTCTCCCAGGGTTCTGTTCCTGTCCGTGATAAAATTCTTATTAAGCTTGTTTACCTGTCTGAACAACCCAACCCCATCCAAACAAAAGAAAAAGAGTGACTCCAGACTCTGCCCAAATAATAGAAGAGTCCTGAAAAATAAGGGGCTTAGGACAAAATCTTCTTATTGAACAGGATCCCAGTGCTTTAATGCCATCAGGGGTAACAATGGTGACAGCTAGGGATATAACATCATGCAGGACACTAGAGACATTTTCTCAAAATAGAATTGAATGATTCTAGAAAAAGACTGCAAAAAAATGACATGTGCAAGTTTCTCAGGTAAATCAGTGAGTACCCATCTGACTGTGAATGTCACTACTTGACAAATCCAACTCTGATGCAGAGTGTCCACTTAGATTTAGTATCTTTCACTTTTAATGAAAAACAAAGGATCATCAGAGTTTTATAGGAAGCCTTTAACATGAAAGAGATTAAAACATACCAATTGGAAAAGGGAAAAGGAAGAAACAGAGACAATTCAGGGAACAGAATGAAATTTCAAATAAAATATTCTCAGGGAGAGGAGGAATTGAATCCATTAAGGAAGACTGAGATATTATATTTATTTATTTAATTAATTTATTTTTAAAGATTTATTTATTTGAGAGAGAGAGAGAGAGAACACAAGTGGAGGGAGGGGCAGAGGGAGAGGGAGAGAGAATCCTTAGGCAGACTCCCCACTGAGCGCGGACTCTGACGCAGGACTCAATCCCAGGACCCTGAGATCATGACCTGAGCCAAAATCAAGAGCCAGCCACTCAACCAACTGAGCCACCCAGCTGCCCCCTAAGATACTAAATTTAAAAAAGAAACAAATAGAGAATGAAAAAGTTTGTTTAAATTAAAACAATGTTAAAAAGTATATATTTAAAAAATTTTAATTCCTGTGTAGTTAGCATACAGTATTTTCTTTTTCTTTTCTTTTGTTGCCTTTTTTTTTTTTTTTTAAGATTAAGAGAGAGAGAGAGAGCAGAGGTGGGGGTTGAGGGGTGAGGAGGGTAGAGACAGAGGGGAGGGGGAGGGAGAAGCAGACTCTCCACTGAGTAGGGAGCGGGACGCAGGGCTTGATCCCAGGACCCTGGGATCATGACCTGAGCTGAAGGCAGACACTTAACCGACTGAGCCACCCAGGTACCCCTGTTGCTTTTTAAATTCTCTCTTTATCACTACTTTTTGCCGTTTTAATTACTGTGTGGCTTGGTGTGGACCTCCTTCGGTTGATTTTGTTGGGGGCTGTCTGTGCCTCCTGGATCTAGATTTCTGTTTCCTTCCCCAGATTCAGGAAGTTTTCAGCTATTATTTCTTCAGATAAGTTTTCTTCCACCTTTTCTCTCTCTTCTCCTTCTGGGAACACTATAATGCAAATATTGTTACGCTCGATGGTGTCACTGATTTCTCTAGGTCTATTTTCATTTTTTTTTTTTAATTTTTTTCTTCCTCCCGTTCAGCTTTTGGTTTTCCATTACTTTGTCCTCCAGGACCTGTCTGTTCTGCTTCCTCTAGTCTACTATTTATTCCATGTCTAGTATTTTGTGTTTTTTTTTTCCAAATTTTTATTTAAATTCTAGTTAGTTAACATATAGTATTATACTGGTTTCAGGAGTAGAATTTAGTGATTCATCACTTACATATAACACCCAGTGCTCATCATAACAAGTGCCCTCCTTAATACCCATCACCTATTTAAGCCCATCCCCCATCTACCCTCCTCCATCAACCCTCAGTTTGTTCTCTATCATCATAACAACTACCATTTTAATAATATTTTCAAATTTCAAAAGGCCTAACCTCATATGTAGATAAGTTATATTTATTTATCTGGCTTAAGCTATCAGAAAAAGAAAATAAGATTGTCCTGTTACTTTTTGTGTTCTATTAACAGCCCTGTAAATTGTGGTAATGATCTGATTTTTAATTTGAGTTCTTTATCTCTGATTGGTTCTTTTTATGTTTTCTCTCTTTTTGAGGGTCCCAGTGAAGTCCTCCACTCTTTTCTCCAACCCAGTTGAGTATCTTTATGACCATTACTTTAAATTCTCTATCAGACATATTACACTTCTTCATTTTATTTAGCTGTCTTGCTGTGATTTTTGTCCTCTTCTTTGATTTGGGACATATTTGTCTGTCTCCTCATTTTGTCTAACTCTCTGTGTCTGTTTCTATGTATTAGAAAAGTCAGCTATATCTCCTGCTCTTGAAAGTGGTGGCCTTATGAAGAAGAGATCCTACAGTGCCCTGCAGTGCAGTGTCCCCCGTTCACCAGACCTGGTACTTAAGGGGTGTCCTGTATGTGTGATGTGTGCACCCTGCTGTTGTGGCTGACCTGTTTTTGCCTTCAGTCCAGTGATCTGCAGTAGCTCTCTCTATATGTTGTGATCAGGGTTTGGTGCCTGTATTGTTAGTTGGCCAGTCTGAGGATACGTTGGGCATGAGTTGAGTCAGACCAGGTGTTTATCAAAGGTCCCATGGTACTGGATTATAGGGTGCTCTCCCTGTGTTGTCCCTTGAGAAACTTTTGTTTGTGGGCAGAGCCTATAGTCAGACCAGATGTCTTCCCCCTTCTGGGGCCTCAGTTGGACTGGTGTGAGTGGTTATCTTTCTCTCTTTCTGGGGCAGGAGTCACTTTGGAGTGGTGCTGGCCCCTTCAGGGCTACTTGCACACTGCCAGGCTTATGATACCAATTTGGATGGGCTTTGGCCAAGGACATATTGGAGGGGGCAGGTCCACTGGAGAGTGCAGGGATGGGACATGTGTTGTTAGCAGATTTGTGCAGGTCTGTTGTGGGAGGAGATCTGGAGCTGCTTTAGAAAACTCCTGCTACAGGGATGAAGAGGGTGGGTTTGCAGTAGAGCAGGGGGATTAGGATCCTGTTGCAGGATACCTGCAAGGTCCATGCTGGTCTGCTGTGTTAGGGAACCTACAGTCCCCCTGACTGAGGCTTGCTGTGTTGGACGGGGAGGGGCATGCTGTTAGCAATTTCAGTGGATGGTATTGGTGTTGAGCTTGTCCCTGTGTCTAGGCTCAGAGGTGGGGGAGGGATATGGAATTGACCAGCTCCTTTGTCCTAGAGAAGTATCCTAAAGATCCTTGCCCCTTCAAAACATGTTCTGAGATTAGTAAACAAATCTTTCTATACATCCCAGGTGTTTGTCAAACTGTTGCTTCTGTGCTTTATCTCAGTAGGGCTATTTATTGTGCTGTCTCTTTAAGAGCAAGGACTCAGATTCCTATCACTTTCTAGCCTCTGGACAGCCAAGCCAACTGATTTTTAAAGTTCCAGTTGTTAAGCCTTGCTGATTGTAACAACTTGCAGAATTTGGCCCCTCTGGTTTCAAAGTCAAATGTTATGGGGCTTCGTCTTCCCCGTGCAGGTTCCCCATGCCTGGGGTGCTTGCTGTGAGTATCTCTCTCCTTTCTTCGTGTCTGCAGTGTCCTTACCTCCTGTGGATAGTCCCACAGCTCCATTTAGTTCCTGAAAGCACACCTCTGTACTTCCTATCCTCTTTGATGTGGCCTCTTCTCTACATTTTGTTGTAGAGAGTCTGTTCTGCCAGTCTTCAGGTTGTTTAATGGGTTATTTGCAGTGATGTGGGTGTTATCTAGTTGTATCCATAAGATAGGTGAGCTTAGGATCTTCCTAGTTTGTCATCTTCTCCAGAAGTCCTAAAATGTATACATTTTAATAAAAAGGTTGAAAAACAAAGTTAAGTCAGTATTTCTGAAAGTGAAGAGATGGACAGTGGGAAAGAAAAAAAAAAACCAGAAGTTAATCCAGGAGTTCCAACACATTACCAATCATTCTGAGAAGAAAGAACAGTGAAAAACATAAAATGAGACTGATAGATCCAAGAAATAACAGAAGAAAATCTAAAAGAAATAAAGGACATACATCTTAGATGGAAAAGCCTCCTGTGTGCCCAGGAAAATAAAAATAAAATCCTGTATGCAAATATTTGTTGCAGTTTTATTCATAAGTAGAAATAACTCAGATGTCCTTCAAATTGTGAATATACAAACTCTGATATAGCCATATGTACATACCTCTAGGGAAAGACTCAGTATTGTAAAAATTCTCCCAAATTACAGTATTGATGTAATCCCAATCAAATTTGCATGAATATTTCCATACAAATTGGCAAACTCATTCTAAAAATTATATGAAAAGACAAAGGAACTAGGATTCAACAATTTTGAAAAAGAAGAACAAATTTGGAAGATTCAGAGTCTCTGATTTCAAAACTTATCAAACTACAGTAACACACTATACTGTAGTAGTAGTGATGAAAACAAAGAGACATCAGTGAAATGAAGTAGAGAGTACAGAAACAGAACTGCACAAACATGGTCAATGATTTTTTTTTTTAAGGTACAAGGCAATTAAATGGAGAAAGGGTAGTCTTTTCATCAAATGGTCCTGGAACTCTTGTCATCCCTATGTTAAATGAATAAATGAATGAATGAGGAGCGAATAGATAAATAGGTAAGTGAGTGAACCTTAACCATGCCTTGCATTTCGTACAAAAATTAAGTCAGAAATTATATCTAAACTTAAAACACAAAACTATAAATCTTGAAGAAAACATAGGGGAGAAATCTTTGCAATCTTGGATTAGCAAAGGTTTCTAGATATGACACCAAAAGCATGATCCCTAAAAAGAAAAAAAAGATGGAACAATTGGGGGCGCCTGGGTGGCTCAGTCGTTAAGCGTCTGCCTTCGGCTCAGGTCATGATCCCAGGGTTCTGGGATCGAGCCCCACATTGGGCTCCCTGCTCGGTGGGAAGCCTGCTTCTCCCTCTCTCACTCCCCCTGCTTGTGTTCTCTCTCTCGCTGTGTCTCTCTCTGTCAAATAAATAAAAAAAAAAAAATAAAAATAAAGATGGAACAATTGGATATCATCAAAATTAAGAACTTCTGGTCTATGATGAACACTGCTAAGAGAAAATAAACAAGAGTCACAGATTGGGAACAATTATTTTCAAATTATATATCTGATGGAGGACTTGTATCTAGAATATAAAATGAATTACTCTCCAAATAGTAATAAGTAAACTAACAACTGAAAAAAAAAATGCCAAAAGATCTGGCCACATTGCCAAAAGAAAAGAAATTACAGATGGAAAATGAACACATGAAACATATGCCTGACAGCAGTGTTATTAGGGAAATGAAAATTAAGCCACAATGGAATATCACTAAAACCCTATCAAAATAATAAAATTTAAAAAAAGGAAATGGACGTTGCTAAATGCTGGTGAAGGTACAGAGAATGTGAAATTCTCCTCTGAAATTCTCTGTGTTGCTAGTAGGATTGTCAAACAGTGCAGAGCTTTGGAAAATCAGTGTCTTACAAAGTTAAACACTTACTTTATGATGTAACAGTCCTACTCCTTGATATTCAGCAGGGCTGAGAGTTCTGCTGCCTGTGCCCAACAGCTTTGGCCTTCACATCTCCACACTGCAGTTCTTAACTGTTAGCGGCTGTACTCGGCAGTGTCCACAACATACTTTAATAAATTAATTTTCTGCTGAAATTTCTAGAATGTGTTTCTGTCATTCACAACTAAACCCAGCAATGGATGATAAGAATATAGCATTTCCTGTTGACATTTCACATGCATTCTTTTACTAGATTATAATCCCCCATACCCAGGCTTCGTGTTCTGAGAACCGTGGTAACACCTACAATGGCAAAAATTTGTAGGGACTGAAACATTGGGAAGGGAAGTCTGGGACTTACAATTTTTATGCTATTCAGCTAAAACTGTAACTATAAGAATTACAGAATTTTAACCATTATCAAGTCCAATATGGTATTTTAACTAGGAAAATGAAAACTTTAAAAAGTTAAGGGATTCCCTCAAGGTTGTCCATTTGTTATGTCAGAGCTGGGCTCACATATCAACATTAGTTCAGTGGTTTTTCCACCACCTCACATCATCTCTGCAAAGATTTTTTAGATCATGCTAGTAACTTCTTGCTCATTCCTCATATCAAGCACTTAATGTTTGGGGAAAAAATGTGTTAAAAAAAGAAAATTGAATAGATAGCCCACTTACTGACTGTGGTGTGTGTGTGTGTGTGCACGCATGCTTTTCTGAACTGGAAATGAGATTGAAGATCCTTGGGTGACTTTTAAAGAAGTTACAAACCTATGAAACTAGAAGCTTAAAAAATGATGGCAGCTTCTTGATTATAGTAATGCCATGAGCAACCTTTAATATCATATTTTAGATGAAAAGGTAATATTTAGACAGGTTATTTTTCTAACACTTGATTTCAAGGTCAAATATATTTCTTCTTCCTGTTTTAGAAGTGCCTACATTGAAAGCAAAATGAGAAAAGTAAATATATTTTTATGGTAGAATTCTTGATGTTAAAAAAGATAGATATTGAAGCAATTTGAAGTTCTTACTATAGCAGTGACCAAACCTAGTTATTTTCCATGCTGTAAACGCTTCATGCAAAAGCAGAATAATTACCTGAGACAGTATTATAAAATGAATGACCCAGATGCAGTTTGGATTTTGCAGTTTTCTTGTGTATTCTCAGCTGTCTATATAAATGATTACAACATTTTGTACTTAATAATCAGCAAATGAAAGTTTCCAGAAGAAAAACTGTCCCATAGATTTTAGCACACTCTGACATGAAGGGAAGGTTAATTCACAGAACTTAATTATGTTAACATCCCAGAAAGGGCCAAGGAACAGAGTAATCTATGGTTAGTATCCTAGTACTTTGTACGTTATTCTGAGAAAATTCATAAGCTAGAACTGAACTCCAGTTTATAACAACAATACCTTATGCTTGGATAGTGCTTCTTTAACAAACTTTCACATACAGATATTTTCTAATATTCCATTTTGTTATGTAATGCTTTTATTTTTTTTGTTCATCTTTAGTTATTTTATATGAGTATAGTTGATGTATAATGTTACATTAGTTTCAGGTGTACAACCTAGTGATTCCACAACTCTGTATGTTAATGCTTTGCTCATCACAATTGTAGCTACCTTCTGTCACCGTACAATGCTATTATATTATCATTGACCATATTCCCTATGTTGTGCCTTTTATTCCCATGACTTTTTCGTTCCATAGCTGGAAGCCTGTATCTCCCGCTCCCCTTCACCCATTTTGCCCATCCCTCCACCCTTTTCCTTCTGGCAACTATCAGGACTGATTCTGCTTTTTGTTTGTTTATGCATTTGTTTTGCTTTTTAGATTCCACATATGAGTGAAATCATATAGTATTTGTCTTTCTCAGTCTGATTTGTTTCACTTAGCCTAATACCCTCTGGGTCCATCCATGTTGTCACAGATAGCAGGATCTCATCCTTTTCTAACACCATGCACAAAAACTCAAAATGGATTAAAGACCTAAATGTGAGATCTGAAACCATAAAAATCCTAGAAGAGAACATAGGCAGTAATTTTTTTGACATCGGCTGTAGTAACATTTTTCTAGATATTTCCAAAGGCAAGAGAAACAAAAGCAAAAAATTAACTATTGGGACTACATCAGAATAAAAGGCTTTTGCACATAAAGGAAACCATCAACAAAACAAAAAGGCAACTTACTGAACAGGAGAAGATATTTGTAAATGATATATCACATGTATATTTTAACTGATATGATGTAAGGAGACGTACAAATAACAGAGAAAGAAAATCATTTACTTTTCACTTTGCATTTTGCTTTGGAAATTCTGCATAATGTCATTTTGAAGTGAATCCTAGTTGTCATCCTAAGCAGTTGTTTCCTTTAGATTATCTTTCATGTCTTGCTCCCTTTAATTGAATCCAGCTCAGTCCATGGATGATACGAACTTCCCTCAGTTCTTAACTTTCCATCCTCAGAAATAATCCAGACCACTTCCCATTTGCCCACTTTTATCTGTTGGCCCATCCTTTCACTGGTTCTTCAGTCTTCTCTATTTCCACCATGATGCTCTGTTTGGTTCTAAGTGTCTCCTCCACTCTACTATTTACCTCCTTGTCCCCATTTTTTCTCCTTCCAATGGAATGCATCTGCTCCTAAAGTGGGGGGAGGAGGGATGGATTTAAAATGGGGGAAAGAACCATGGTGATGTATACTTCTTCTGTGGGATTTAATACCTCATCTGCCTAACTCTAAAGTTAATGCTTAGTCCATTGATTTATAGGCTTTCTCTTCTGTTAAAATGCATTGCTGTCATCAATTTAGAACTCCCAAAATAACATTAACGAACATCTCAAATCTCCTTGGTTACCACAAAGGGACATTGCCCCAAATGGTTTACTAACAGGTCTGGCTACTGACAAACTTGTCAAGTGGGAAAAGTTGGAGAGCCTGACTCTTTGGGAGCTTTCAGTCAGTTTATTTGTTCTGGCTGTCACTTCAACTTGTTACCTCCAGAGAGCAAATTATTCCTAATTTCCCCCCTCCTAAATCTCATTTTATCGGAAAGGGCATTGTGACCCAGTTTATCAAATTAACCTCTGCTGATGGGTCAGTGGTGCTGATGGGTTATCCCATGTCGTTGTGCATTCAAATACACAATCAGGAAATGTTTAGGCTCTTATTATTCACTCAATAAATATGTAGTTAACATCTATTATATTTTAGGTTCTGGGGGGGAAAAAAGCAATGAATAATCCATAAGACCTTGGTGCTATGTTGTAGACTTCAATACATTTTTTCAAACGGACAGTGTGAACACCTAGGAAGAATATCTCCCCAGTCAACTTCTTGATTCTAGCGCTTCTTTTTTCTTTCTCCCCTAGTAGTTGCTCTCTATTTTTATTATTAATTCCCCATTATGTGTCATAGGAAAGGCCAGAGGTATTGAAGTTTTTTGTATCCCTTAGCATGGATTAAGGTATTTTTAGCTTGTACACTAATTGATCACTGTGCTTACTACCTTTATCTCTCTTCCTTAGAGGGAAATATTTTGATTCCCAAAACCTTATCAAGATCTTCCCAATTTAGGCTATATTCATTATTGATTAGTCCTTTCTTCTCCACTCATTTCCAGATAACAGCTAAGCCTCACTTAAGACAATGTGTGTCTCTCAGGGATCTCATGTATGTGCAAGAGTTCTAAAATGTCATTTTTTAACCCAGATTAAGAATGTATTGATGAAATTTCAGATATCCTAACAGGGCCAAATAATGAGAAAGATTCACGTCCAGGAAAGGAATCCAGTTGGCTGAACCTCCTAAGACCTTTCCTGGAAACAAATAAAAGTAATGGCTGTAAAAGACTAGAGAAGTTAGAAGCCTGTGCTTCTTTTGTAGGATGATAGCACAGCAAAGGACCTGGAAAGATCATAAAGCAGCAGTAGTTCTCTGCTGGGGGCAGTCCTGCCACTTGGGGGCATTTTTGGTTGTGACCCCCCAATGCCTGGGGTTGCTTCTGGCATTTAGTGCCAGGGGCCCAGAATGCCCACAGCACATTGCTTACCACAGAAGTATAAGCAGCGCTGTTAGTTCATTTCTTTGTCTATGGCCAGGAAACACATGGTGGAATAGTTTCCCCAAGGTCATATGCCCAGTTAGTGGCACAGCTCGAGACAACTTGGAACTCCATTCCAGGATTTTTCTCACTAGACCAACTTGTGTACATGACTGCTCCTTATCCAGCCAAAGGAAAATTGTCCTGTTCAGAAGAGTGTAATCTCATTCTCCTCAGATGTATTCCTCACATTCTAAATCCTTTGGGATGATTTTCAGTGACATTTCAAAAACTACATAAGAAAACCAGTCTCATTCTGTAGTAGTAACTTTTTAAAATATATTTTTGGAGAGGGGGAGGGAAGTTATATTGTTTATCCTCTCAAAAATGCTTTTGTTAAAACTTGATCATTTGCTTTTTTCTCTGCTTAGTCCAAGTAACTTTTGACCACTTTAGGAAATCAAACCTATCTTCAAATGTATATATGATGTATTGTTTTTAAGCATTGAAAGGAATGAACATGCAGTTCTCATTCAACGTACGGCATTCATTGCAAGTGTAGCATGTCCCAGATGTTGTGTTAGGTTCTGTGGGTGCAGGAGATACACTGTGAGAAGAAAAGAAAAGCATGATTCCTACCTTAGACATGTGAGAAGGTGAATCCAATATAGTGGTTATAGTGACATTATGGGATGCTATATGAATGTTGAGAAAGGGCACTTAAATCCCAATGTTGGCAGTCAGATAGGCCTTCTGGAGGGTTGATGTCCCAGTTGAGAATTGAGGGGTAGCAGGTGATAATCAGACAGGTGGTAGTAAGAAGGAGGTTGGGGTAAGAAGAATAGGAGATGGAAATCTAGACAAAGAATAGCATCTGAAAGCTTGGGTTAAATAGGGAAATGTGTTGCAACTGTAGAAAAGCAAATAGTTCACTTTGGCAGAAACATAGATAAGCTTGTCTGTCAGTTGAGAAATGGAATGGAAGGGATAAAGAGGCAAAGATGAGACTGGATGAGACAGATAAGCCAGGCCAAGGAATTTGGGTTCTATTTTGAGGGAAATCAGTTACCATTGAATAGTTTTAAGAAGAGATTTGGTAATTATAAAAATAGAACTTTCAATAAATCATTAGCTTCTAAAAGTCAGAGCTTCATAGGATACACTCTTAGATGCAGTATATTCTTGTTGACATTCTTGTTGAAATCATCGCCGCCACTCCCATTGATGTTGTAAAATGTGTTTCTGGTCTTGGAGTGAGTTTAGCACAGATCCTATCCTTCTACTCTCAGTGACAAGCCCCTGTTCCCAACCAATACTCCTAATTAGTGCTCATCATTGCTGGGGACAGATGTTGTCATAGTAAAGAATGAGGAGATGTTAGGTCAGAGTGCACAAGGACAGTGTCAAAGAGGGAGGATTGCATTATCATACACACAACACAATTAAATATTAATGAAAAAATGGCACTTTTCCTGTCATTACCAGGCTTTTGTTTTGCAAAGATAATCTATTAGACCAAATGGTGGAAGATATATAGCATTACTTCTATCTGAATGAATGTTGGAGATGTAATTAACAATGTTTTTTTAAACAATGTGTTTTCACAAATTGCTAAAGGATAGGTAGGCAAAAAGTGTCCACTGTATATAAATGCAATAATTACAGAGGTATTTTGATTGTTAACCAAAGAATGTTTTTTTATGTGTAACAATAGTAGCACTTTATTGACTTGTTTCTACATTAAATTAAAACCCCAGCCTTACTCACATGTTTACTTTGTAGAAGTTGTTGAATTTAGCATGCTGATATACAAGCAAAAATTCAGTTTGAGCCTCAGTAAAACATTCTTCAGAAGATTGACTATGAAAAAAGTAATAAACATGGTAGGAGTGAAAGAATAAAGGTTTTCACAAGATAGAAGACCTTTGTACTCACTTAAAATCAGATGGCAAGTAGACCGGTGGCAAGAGATTAAAGATACTGGAGAAGGGAAAAGAAATGGGACATTTGTTTTTTTCTGAGACAACATGAGGGAATGAAAGGAAATAAATTGAGATACGAGAACATAGAGGCAAATGGGTGAGAAACAGAAAATCATTGTTTATTTATATCTCTGTTTTCTAAAAGAATTTGATTTTGAGGCAACTTATAAAAAAGGACACAGGAATAATAAAGTTAACAAACAGGAAAAAAAAACTGAAGACTCAGAAAGGAGGAAGAAGCAAATATGATATCATGAGGTCTAATATAGTTTGGGTGATGGAGTATCAAATTTGGCTCTGAAGTTTTTGGCAGTTGAAGAAAAGGGGGAAAGTGATATGTTTCCAGTTATCTCTTGCTGTATAACAAGCCACCTCACACCAGTGACTTATAACTAACAATTATTTATGATTAACTCTTATAGTTCTGTGAGTTGCTTGTAGTTCAGCAGGGACTTTCTGGCTCTTGGTCTTTCATGCAGTTGTAGTCAGTGGCTAGGGTTTGAATCATCTGAAGACTTGTTCATTCACATATCTGGTGCCTGGGCTGGGAGGACTCAAACAGATGGGCTAGAATAGCTACCGGGAAGACTCAAACAGATGGGCTAGAATAGCTAAGGCTCCTCAGGTGTCTTCTTCTCCACTTGGTCTCTCTAGCATGGCAGCTTCAGGGTACTTCCAAAGGTACATGGTCCAAAAAGAGGCAAGCAGAAGCTGTATTCCCTTTATGACCTAGCCTTGGAAGTCACTCAGCATTACTTTCTCTGCAGTTCTTTAGAAGCAAGCATCTAAAGTTGATACATGCTTAAGTAGAGGGGAATTAGACTTACCTTTGTGAAGAGAACCAATGCCAAATAATTTGTAGCATTTTTTAAAATTACCACATGATGCAACAGATTTCTCATTGTCAAAAAGGCAGCAGTGTGTCAATTATCCAAGTTCACACCTGATGTTGTCAGTCTGTTTTAGACATAGTAAGGGGGAAGATCACCAATGGTAAGAGTAGAGATGAACAAAGAGTAACATTAAGGAGAAGGGTGTGTGTTTGGAATTTCTCTACATAGAAGCATGTGACCCTAGCACAGTAGAGCCTTGCTTCTCAAAGCATGGTCTAGGACCAGTAGCATCTGCACACCTAGAGCTTGTTTGAAATGCAGAATCTTGGCCCCTACCTCAGACCTACTGAATCAGAACTGCATCTTAACAAGACCACAGGGGATTCCTATGCAGAATAAGGTTTGAAAAGCACTGCTCAAGAGGTTGAGAATTGTTGGGTCATGGGGAGGAACAGATTATTCCTGTATACACACTTAGAGTTGGCTATGTGTCCTCCTTAATAGGACAGTAACAGAATATGAGCGGGATAAAAAAATACTAAAGAGAAGTCATATGATTTTGAGAATTCCACACATTCATTGACCATTATGTCTAGGATGGATGTTAGGTATCTGGGTGGAACGGAAATGGAAATAAGGGGAATAAGGGAAGAGAGGTGCAGTTATGGAGGAGGAAAGCTGAAATAAGGCTAGGGAGCTGATTTTGCAGAATTATAAATAATGGTATTTAAATAAATGGCAGCCAGAAAGGGAAAATACCAAGTTAGTTTTCAGAGTGCACTGAAATTGTGTTAGGTGGAATGTTAGTTGAAGCAAGTAGGTTATTGACTGAGACATAACCGTTGTTTTACAGAAACATCTTAAGTAATGACATTTATTATTCTGATAAAGATCCTATATATAGTTAAGGGCAGACAACCAGCAGAATGGTATAAAATATTAGCAAATTTCAGTCCATCATCACTGATATTTCAAACTGTGTTTTGTATTAAGAGTGTAGAGCTTGCAGAGTGTAGAGATCCTTGGAAAAATGGCTGATACCAATTCTGGGCCGGGAAATGCATAAAATGTGTCTGGAATATCTTGGCATATTGAAGGACAAGAGGGTTATTAAAGACAAATGGGTTCATGTCTAATGGACACCAGAGCCAATTTGTAGAGGGTTGCACTTGCCAAAGATGGGATAATATTAGCAAAAAAAGAATAATAATGATAATGGATTGAGACACATCAAATATATTAAAATCCATTAGTTCTTAATGCTACTTGCACACAAAAACTCTCATTAGTCACCTTTGAATATGCTATGGAACCAACACTTTATTCTGAAAACTGGTAAATGAAGTGAAACAATCAAGCATTTATATCACATTTCTTGTACAAATAGTATTTAAAGGTGCCAAAGAGTTAATTAGGGAAAGACTTTCCTAAAAGAATTTCAGTGAATAAATGTGGAAGCAATGGCAGAATTAGAATATCACCATTGAACTCCTAATGAAATAATGGATTTAGGCCATGATCATCAGTGGCTATTAAAACTATTCAGTGAATTGCTTATGGGGAGCTTTGTCATGGTGGAGCTGGCTGATACTGCAAACCCACTGCCCAGTCTTAATGTCCCAAAATGAGAAACAACTAGGTATGATGTGTCTCCTAATGGACTACACAACACTGCTATAAAATGGTCATGCCATAAATCTAGGCTGAATCTGATCAAGCCTTTAGCTTCCCAGAAAATATAAGAGCCAGAAGAATGTATGAAAAGTCCCCAGAGGGAGACAGTCAGCAAAGTTTAGAAGGTGGAAATCTACTTTCTTCAACAAATAAATTATGAGGGAAGAAAAGCTGTGAGGGAAAATTTACAGATTAAAATATATGTGAGAGATACTTTTGGGGTTTCCGTTCTGACAAGCAGAGAGCTGGAAAATCATCACTTTCATTCTTACAACAAGATAAAAATGCTGAAAAAAGACTCATTAGAGAACTGAGGTTACAGGGCAACTGCCACCCCCAAATCTGGAGAAACAGGTGAATACAGAGAATCTTAGCCAGGATCAGCCTACACGGAGCAGAAACCACTGGAGCCATAAAAAGGTAAAAGCACTTAAATGGTAATTTTGATGAATTCCTGGAGGCTTATTGTGGACAAGGTTAAGAGTGAGAAACTACGATGGTCCCAATTTCCTTAAAATTGTCCCCAAACTTTGGGGGGTTTTACTTCCAGAAATCTACCAGGTTTTCTAGGTATAGATCTGAGAAAAAAAACACTTTGGATAGAAAGAGGGAAAATTAATGATTCTGAATTATGCCCATGGGAAAAGTAACCATTTGAAATACTCCCAGTGTAGACTCCATGACAAACAACTGTCCTTCTTAATATAAGTGAAAATACTTTATCAGACCCGCATTTGACCCAGTGGCCAGGCAATAAGCCAACGTTAGCTCCTCTAGCTTTCTTTCCTCACCTAAAAGGAGAAAAAAGAGACTAAGAAACATTTATGAAGGTCACAGCCCAGGGACATGTATTCTAAAAAGCTCCTAAAAGGACTAAAAGCCTGAGATATAATCATAGGATTATAGAACACTCTCCCTTCCCATACCTTACCATCACATCAACAGGGCATCGGTATAGGAACAGTGGATTACAGATGAGAAAGCTGGAAGACACAGACTCAATTTAAGAAATTGCATTTAAAGAACCACTGCCCCCCCCCAAAAAAAAGAGAAGAGGGGAACTTAGAAGACACTAGAAGAAACTAAAGCCTTTGTCACTTATAGCTATAGCAAACTTTCAGCACAATCCAACTCCTTGCTAGATCAACATAAAACCTCACACTACAGGGGCACCTGGGTGGCTCAGTCATTAAGCGTCTGCCTTCGGCTCAGGTCCTGATCCCAGGGTCCTGGGATCGAGTTCCGCATCGGGCTCCCTGCTCGGCGGGAAGCCTGCTTCTCCCTCTCCCACTCCTCCTGCTTGTGTTCCCCTCTTGCTGTGTATCTCTCTGTCAAATAAATAAAATCTTTAAAAAAAAACAAAAACCTCACACTACAGGCCTGTTAATTTCAATTCCCATTTCTCAGTATATCATGACCTGCTTTCAACAAGAAATTGCAAGGTATTCTAAAAGGCAAGAAAAAGCACAGTCTGAGGAAACAAAGCAAGCATCAGAACCAGGCTCCAATATGGCACAGATTTTAGAAATATCAGATAGGGAGTTCAAAATAACTATGGTTCATTGATTAATATATGAAGTGGTCCAGTGGAAGCAGAAGATAGCATGAAAGAAAAGTAATGTAAGTAGAGAGATAGAAATTCTAAGTAAAAATTGAAAGGGAATGTTAGAAATCAAAAACACTGAGAGAAATGAAGAATACCCTTCATGGGCTCATCAGACTGGACATGGCCAAGGAAAGAATCAGTGAGCTTGAAGATAAATCAGTAAAATTTCCCAAATTGAAATGCAAAGAAGAAAAGAATAATAAAAGAACAAAATTTCCAAGAACTATGGGACAATTACAAGTGATATAATAACATAGGCATAATTGGAATACTAAAAGAAGAGATAAAAGAGCAGAAGAAATATTTGAAGTAATGGCTGAGGTTTTTTTGAAATTAGTGACAAAACAAACCACTACAGATCCAAGGAAACGTAGAGAACACTAAGCAGGATACACACACACACACACACACACACACACACACAAGACATATCAAGTGGCATAAAATCAAAGATGAGAAGAATTTGAAAGAAGTCAGAGGAAAATAAAACACCTTACCACTAAATAAACGATGATAAGAATTACAGTGGCATAAACCAGAAACCATACAAGCAAAAAGAGTTTGGAGTAAAATATTTAACATGTTGAACACTTAAATAGTATTTAAGTATGTTTTATGGTCTAGGACATGACCTATATACCTAAATACTTAAAATACTATATTCAACAAATTTTTCCTTCAAAAGTGAAAGAGAAGTAAGTACTTTCTTAGAAAACTAAAAACTGGGGAAATTTATCAACAATACACCTGCCCTGCAAGAACTGTTAAAGAAGTCCTTCAGAGGAAAGGAAAATGATATAGATCAGAAACTCAGATCTACATGAAGAGCCGGTACAACAGAGAAGGAATAAATGAAAATAAAGTAATAAATTTTTTTTCTTATTCTTAATTGATATAACAATTAATTGTTCAACATAATAATTGTAACATTAGATGATTATGGCAAATGGATTAGTAAAATGAGTAACAGCAATGTTATAAGGCATGGGAGGGAGGACTCAGGAATACTCTTATAAGGTACCTGCACAACCTGTGAAGTGGCATGATGTTATTTGAAAAGTAAACTTAGATGAGCTGCAAATATTGTACACTGTAGGGGAACCACAAAAAAGGGGAAAAAGTAGTGTAATTTATTTGCTAACAAAGAGAAAAATGAAATCATGTGAAATGCTCAATTAAAAACAGAGAAGGAAGAAAAATATTTTTAAAAAAGGAGCAAAGAACAAATGTAATATATAGAAAACAGTTAAAAACATGGTATATATTAATTCACCTATATCAATAGTCACTTAAAATTTGAATGTTTTTAATACACCAATTAAATGACAGAGATTGTATGGTGGATAAAAGCACAAGGCCCATGTTGTCTTCAAGAAACTCACTTCAATTGAAGAGACACAGATAAGTTAAAGATAAAGAACATGAAAGGACATACTTGATAACACCAATCAAAAGAAAGATGGAGTAGTTATTGTTAATTTCAGACAATCCAGACTTAAGAACAAGGAAAATTACCAGGAATAAAGAGGACATTACATAATGATAAATCATTCAGTTCTCTAAGAAGACATAATGATACTTAACATGTTTGCTTCTTGTAACAGAACATCAAAATATGTAAAGTAAAACTGATGCAATTACAAGGAAATATAGATGTCCATAATTGTGTTTGGAAACTTCAACATCCCATTTTCAGCAATTGATAGATCCAATAGGCAGAAAATCAATAAGGATGTAATTGAACTAAACAGAGCCCTCAATCAACTGCATCCAATTTATATTTATAGAATGTTTACTCCCATAACAGCATTATGCATGTTCTCAAGCTGATAGAACATCCACTAAAATAGGTCATGTTCTAGACCATAAAACACACCTTAAATTTTTAAACAATAGAAATAATCCAAATTATGTTCTCAGACCAAATGGAATCAAACTGGAAATTAATCAAAGCAATACAAATATAGATTAAACAACACATTTCTAAATAAATAACACATATCAAAGAAGTGTCTTAGAGATATTAAAATATTTTAAACTAAATCAAAATGAAAATATATCTTATCAAAATTTGTGGTTATAGGAAAAGCAATGCCTAGAAAGAAATTTATAGCACTGAATGCACATATTTTTGAAAATAAGATACATCTAAAATCAATTTAAACTTCCACATTAGGAAGATACAGAAAGAAGAATAATATAAGCCTAATCCAAGTAGAAGACAAGAAATAATAAAAGTTAAAAGAGATATCAAATTGAAATTGAAAACAGTGCCTTTATAAAGAAAATTCTTGTAAACAAAATAAAAGCTGATTCTTTGAAAAGAACAATAAAATTGTTAAACCTCTAGCCAGACAGAGTAACCAAGAAAAGAGAGATGATGCAAATTACTAATATCAGAATGAAAGAGGGGTATTACTACTGATATCATGGACATTACATGGATAATAAATATTATGAACAACTCTATGCCCACAATTTTGATAACATAGATGAAATTGACCAATTACTTGAAAGATACTGTAGGGGAGGAAAAAGATTTACTCATTTTAGGTTCTCAACTGTAACAAAACACAGATTAAGAAGAGAAGGGCAGTAAACTTTTTCACACATATACCTCATATTTACGGGGAAAAACTCAGAGATGAGTAACTTAAAGAAGTGGTTTATATAGCTTTGACTTTTATAACATCTTAACCAAATAACAATACATCTTTAGAGGAGTGATAAGACAAAGGAAAATAGTTTTAGGCTTCCAATGGTGGCAAACTGTGGGAAGGTAAATATATAAGGGGAAACTAATGGAGTAGGGGTTTTCTTCTGACTCCTATGGTGCCATTCTGGGCTGATCAGAGTCTAGGTTCATCTTCAAAAAAAGCAAATATATACCCTGCCTTTAGCAAGGAAAAAAAAAGAGCATAGAGAGAGCTTTTCCTATGTTTACTGCTTCTTACTTGCCTTCAGCTCAAAATAATGTTTATGTCAAAGAGGCATGTTTTAGGGTGAAATATTCTGATTTTCTTCAATATGAACTACCAGAATGCATACAAAGACAAATAGATAATCTAAAGAGGCCTATATTAAATAAATTGTATCAAGAATTTATAACCTTCAAAAAGGAAAGCTCCAGGCCCAGTTGGTTTCACTGATGAATTCTGCCAACTATTTAAGGGAGAAATGATACCAAGTCTCTACATTCTGTATTAGAAATAAGCAGCAGAAGGAATAGTTCTTAGTTTATTCTAAAGGCCAGCATTATCCTGACATCAAAACCACATAATGGCATTACAAAAAGATTGCAGACCAATATCTCTCATAAACATAGATGCAAAAATTCTCAACAAAGTATTAGCAAATTGGATCTAACAATGTTTAAAAAGAATTGTATACCATAACTAAGCAGGATGTATTCTAGTTATTTAAGGCCAGCTCAACATTCAGATTTCAGTTCATGCAGTCCACCACATCAGTAGGCAAAGGAAGAAAAATGTTATGATTCAGAAGACATATTTGACAAAATCTTATACCCATTCATGATAAAACTCCTTCAACAGGGGTTGTTGGTAAAGAACATCTAAAAGGGTGCCTGGGTGGCTCAGTTGGTTAAGCGACTGCCTTCGGCTCAGGTCATGATCCCGGAGTCCCAGGATCGAGTCCCATATCGGGCTCCCTGCTCGGCGGGGAGTCTGCTTCTCCCTCTAACCCTACCCCCTCTTGCGCGCTCTCTCTCTCTCTCAAATAAATAAATAAAATCTTAAAAAAAAAAAAAAGAACATCTAAAAAACCTACAATTAACATCGCACTTATTGGTGAGAAACTGAATGCTTTCCCCTAAAATTAGTAATAAGGCAAGCATGTCTCTTCTCACCCCTCCTGTTCAACATTGTGCTGGAAGTCATAACAAGTACAATAAGAAAAAAAAAAAGGAAATAAGCACTACACGGATTAGAAGGAAGGAATAAAACAGTTTTGGTTTGCAGATGATATAATTGTCTGCCTAAAAAGTCACAATGAATCAACAACAACAAAAAAAATCCTGGAACTAAGTGATTATAGCAAGGTCATAGGACATAAGGCTAATCATAAAAGTCAATTGCTGTCCTATATACCAGCAACAAATAGGTGGAATTTGAAATTAAAAACAGAGTGCTGTTTCCATTAGCACCAAAATAAATAAATAAAATGAAGTATTTGGTATACAAATAACAAAATATGTATAAGATCTAAATGAGAAAAACTACAAAACTCTTAAGAAAGGAATCAGGGATGCCTGGGTGGCTCAGTCATTAAGCGTCCACCTTCAGCTCAGGTCATGATCTCAGGGTCCTGGGATGGAGTCCCACATCAGGCGCTTCCTGCTCAGTGGGGAGCCTGCTTCTCCCTCGGCCTGCTCTGCCTGCCACTCCCCCTGTTTGTGCTCCTGCACTCTCTCTGTCTCTCTGACAAATAAATAAAATTAAAAAAAAAAAAGAAATCAAAGATCTAAATAAATGGAGAGATATTTCATGTTTATGAATAAGAAGACTTAATATTGTTAAGATGTCAGTTCTCAACTTACCTATAGATTCAATTTAATCCCAACTAAAGTATTAGTACGTTATTTTGTGGACATTGGCAAAATGGTTCTAAAGTTTATCTTGAAAGACAAAGACCCAGAATAGCCAATACAATACTAAAGAAGAACAAAATTGGAGAATTGACATTATCCAACTTCAGGACTCATTATAAACCTACGATAATCAAGACTATGTGTAGTATTAGTGAAAGCATAAATAAATATATCAATGGATGAGTATAGAGAGCCAAGAAATAGACCCACACAAATGTTGTCAGCTGATCTTTTACAAAGGGGCAAAGACAATTCAAGGGATAAAGGATAATCTTTCCAACAAATAGTACTGGGACAAGTGGACATTCACATGCAAAATAATTTAGACACAGACCTTGCATGTTTCAACAAAATGGATCATAGACCTAAATGTAAAACATAAAACTAGAAAGTCTGGATAATTTTTCTCCTCAAAACCCATAACCCTTGCCTAATCATGATTAAAACTTAATTTCGAATAGAGGGGCATCCTGCAATATCTGACCAGTACTCCTCAAAATTGGCAAAATTGTAAAAACAAGGAAAGTCTGAGAAACTCACAGCTAAGAGGAGCAATTTTTGTTAAGTGTTGCCTTTTATTTATATATGTTACTGCAAAAAAAAAAATTATTTCTCCTAATGGAACTGTTTGTGTCATTTCAATTTGGACTTGACTTTTGTTCTTAAGTATAGATCACATGTTTCTATTTCTTTGTATGTCTACCAAGTTTTTTTTAAATTTATTTAATTTATTTTTTTTTATTATGTTATATTACCATACATTACATCATTAGTTTTTGATGTAGTGTTCCATGATTCATTGTTTGTGTATAACACCCAGTGCTCCATTCAATACTTGCCCTCTTTAATACCCATCACCAGGTTAACCCATCCCCCCACCCCCCTCCCCTCTAGAACCCTCAATTTGTTTCTCAGAGTCCATAGTCTCTCATGGTTCGTCTCCCCCTCCAATCTCCCCCCCTTCATTCTTCCATTCCTACTATCTTCTTTTTTTTTTAATTTTTTTAACATATAATGTATTATTTGTTTCAGAGGTACAGGTCTGTGATTCAACAGTCTTACACAATTCACAGCACTCACCATAGCCCATACCCTCCCCAATGTCTATCACCCAGCCACCCCATCCCTCCCACCCCCCACCACTCCAGCAACCCTCAGTTTGTTTCCTGAGATTAAGAATTCCTCATATCAGGGAGATCATATGATACATGTCTTTCTCTGATTGGTATGTCTACCAAGTTTTGACTGGATACCTTCTATAGTAGACACGTGGAAGAGTGACTTTTATTCTAGTCAACACTTACCTTGGCTCCATACTCAAACTCATATTCTTTCCCCTCTGTAGTCAGTAGCTGACATTTCCCTCAGATCAGTGATTTTCAGACTCTGGGGTTTTGTTTTGTTTTAGGGTAGTTTTTTGTTTTTAACTAGTTCCTCCGTGGTCTCCCTGTGAATGTTGGTTTAGTGGTTGGCCAACACTTCAGGTCAATATTGGATGCATATTTGGGGACTCATTCCCTACGTGGTTCTTCCCTTCCAACCTCTCTTCTGTAGTTTACTGTTTGCTCCTCAGGCCCTGAACTCTGACCTCCTACCCCTCAGAGCAGTAAGGCTTTGGCATTCTGCTGCCTTAAACTGCTGTGCGGATTGGGAATTGTCCTCAGGCAAGAAGCTACAAATTCCCCATTGACACCAGGTGCAATTCCTGTTTTACCAGAGTAGATTTTCTTCCAGTTTCTACTTGCTTTTGGTTGTTATCCAGTGTCTCCAAATGGATTTTCTTCTTAAATAATTTTGTTCAAATTTTAAAACTTTAATCTGTGGACCATTTGGTCTATCCAGGCTACTCTACCATTATCAGATCGAAGAGCCAGTCCATGAACTCCTTTTGGAGGTTCAGCTAAGTTTAGCTAACTTTAAAATGAGAACTCTGTCTGCCCTATTTCTTGCTCGTTTTATTCCATAAGCATTTATTTAGTGCTAAGTACCAGGAACTTTTCTGAGTTCTTTGCAGATACTAACTCATTTATTTCTTACAGACAAGCCCTATGGAAACTGCTATTATTATTATTCCCATTTGCCAACAGAAAAACTGAAGTAAAGAGAGGTTGTTTCTTGCCAATGTTTACACATCTGGCAAATGGGCTAATTGCTGAACCCAGTCCACTGTTTAGCCAGAGCTCATTCTTCTTCTCTATGAAAAAAACCAAAGGTTGATGCAGGGATTCTGAATGCCCCTCAAATCATGCCATCATGCTGCCCTTTATAATTTATGGGAGTAAATAAAATAGAAGCCTATATCAAGATATCCTGATTGTAGGGCTGGTTCTCCCATTAGTTTTACACATGACTTTGATATATCATGTCTCTTATCTCTCAGCACCAGTTTTCTTATCTATAAAGCGGAGTGGTAGTAAATTTAACTCTAGCAGTGTATTCCAAAACATCAGAAGACGGTGTCATCCACCTGATACCAGAACCTGCATGTTATACTACTCGGGAGTATACCATAGGTGGAGAACTTCTGTGGCATGAAGGTGAAGGTCATTGGTTTTGAGAATTTTGAAGAATTGTAATGTCAAGGTGATAAAAGGAATACTGACCTGGATTTTTTAAAAAATATTTTATTTATCCATTTGACACAGAGAGAGCACAAGCAGGGGGAGTGGCAGGCAGAGGGAGAGGGAGAAGCAGGCTCCCCACTAACCAGGGAGTCTGACATGGGCTAGATCCCAGGACTCTGGGATCCTGACCTGAGCCGAAGGCAGACGCTTAACTGACTGAGCCACCCGGGTATCTCTTGATCTGGATTTTGTAATTGCCTGTTAATTGTCTACATTCCCCCACTAGAAGGAAAAACGCCATTGGAGAGAAGAACCTGTCTCTCTTTTATGTGTCCTACCTAATGCCTAGAAAGTGCCTAGAAAGCATATATCAATAGTAGATGCTCCATAAATATTTATGGAAAGAAGTAAGGAAGAAAGGAACTACAAAGGTCTATCAGAATTGCAAAAGATCTGTTTCAGGCATTACCCTCATTTTATCAAATGTATTTTAAGTTCCTTAAGTGTATGTGACTTTCTTTTCTTTTCCCCTCAGTTATTCTGGCATTGTTTGTAATCGGTGTTTAATAAGTAATTATTGATTGTTTGAAGAGTGTCAGAAAAATTAATGAAAGACTTTGAAATGGGCACTCATTCCAGTTGTCTCCGCCTTTCAATATATTTGGCTGTTTTACAACTCAATGAGTTATATAAAATTAATAGTAGTACAAATGATTTTGTCCATAGAAATGAAAATTAGTTGTGTCTGGTGGAGTGTAATTAACTGTTGATCCATTTTATTTTGGCATTCCTTATCTGACTATACACATATGGTCTTTGAATTCTTCTTTGAACAAGTTTTAAGAACTTACTGGTGGGCGCCTGGGTGGCTCAGTCGGTTAAGCGACTGCCTTCAGCTCAGGTCATGATCCTGGAGTCCCGGGATCGAGTCCCGCATCGGGCTCCCTGCTCAGCAGGGAGTCTGCTTCTCCCTCTGACCCTCTCCCCTCTCATGTGCTTGCTCTCTCTCATTCTCTCTCTCTCAAATAAATAAATAAAATCTTTAAAAAAAAAAAAAGAACTTACTGGTTTTCTCATTAATTAATGAGTTAAGTAAGATCTTTGACACAGGATCATTTTATATCTGTATGAGTCATAATTATACCCTCTTTTAGCAACTATCCTTTAACAAGACAAAACACACAATTTCCTTTTTGTTTTGTTTTTTTTTTCTTTTTTTTCATTCACAGCCACATTTCTTCTTAGAAATGAGCACTGATAGTTTGTGGTATCTCAAGATCCAATCATTCAGTTATGAGGACCCACCTTGAATAGTTTGTGTTTGGGGTTAAGCATTGTGTTTCTGCCTAGTTGAGGTACAACTTCCTTTTTAAATTTCAACCCTTCCACAACTTTTAAAGAAGTGGGGAGTCAGGTAGAAATTTGTGCTACCTTGCTAAACATGTTAGGACTCTGTCCACCAGATGTCACCCTTACATCTTAGGAGCCATAGAAAACAAAGGCGCTAACTTTCCTTTTGAAAGTAGGTTATTTTTGATAGTGCATATATAAACTGGTGGTATTTAATTTCTTAATATACTGAGGACTGAGACGGGCAGGATTGGAGGCAAAACTCAGGTCTTCATGTTTCTCCACATTCCTGCTTACCTGACAGACACTTTTCCATATAATGTTGCAAATTTTTCTTTCATTACTTAGTTATGATACACCCTTTTATAAAAGTACTCTCCTAATAATTAAAATATGGTTATTTACAAATAAGCCTAAAAAGCATGGTTATTTTCTGGATCATGTAAGAGTCCTCTTAATTCTAGAGTAGTATCCATTCAGACATCATCCATAGTGACAGTCTTTTAGGATTATGATGAAAATTGTCTTCTGGATCAAATGTTAGTCAGACTCCTCTGAGCCACTAGGCTTGTCCTGGGGCCTTGTCTTTGCCCCATCTAGTCCATTTGTATTAAGAATCCTGCAAACTCGGGATGCCTGGGTGGCTCAGTCGGTAAAGTGTCTGCCTTTGGAGCAGGTCATGAACCCAGGGTCCTGGGATTGAGTCCCCCATGGGACTCCTTGCTCAGCAGGGAACCTGCTTCTCCCTCTGCCTACTGCTCCCCCTGCTTGTGCTCTCTCTCTCTTTTTCTCTCTCTCTGACAAATAAATAAAATCCTTAAAAAAAAAAAAGAATCCTGCAAACTCAGTTTATCGAGAATCCCCCAAATCTGATCACCTTGACTTGACTTCAGCAAGAATCCTATTGGTTGGTTTAGCAAAAATCCCTCTACGCGTGATGCCTCCTCTTAGTAATTTTTTATCCACTGACACCTCACTCTCTTCCCTTGCTATAAATTTCCAGTTTTCTTTGCTATATTTGGAATTGAGCCCAGTCTCTCTCCCATTTTGTTATAGTCTTGACAACTATTACAGTAGTGCTGAATAAAGTCTTGTTAAAATGTATATTTTAACAAGCATGTGTGCTCTGTAATGAGAAACTAAGATGGGCCTTCCTCATCAGACGTTTTCCATCATTTTCCAAAATTTGCATTTCAGTATTTTAATTTTTTACATTAATTTTCTGGCTTTTCAAGGCAAATGATACCAAAGATAAACTAATCCATTTATTTATTAGAATTCATTTATTAGGAAAAAAGGAAGTACACATGGACAGAGAACCAAAACTTTTTTTTTTTTAAGATTTTATTTATTTATTTGACAGAGTGTGACACAGCGAGAGAGGGAACACAAGCAGGGGGAGTGGGAGAGGGAGAAGCAGGCTTCCCGCCGAGCAGGGAGCCCGATGCGGGGCTCGATCCCAGGACCCTGGGATCATGATCTGAGCCAAAGGCAGATGCTTAACGACTGAGCCACCCAGGCGCCCCAAGAACCAAAACTTCTTTTTTTTTTTTTAAAGATTTTATTTATTTATTTGAGAGAGAGAATGAGATAGAGAGAGCATGAGAGTGGGGAGGGTCAGAGGGAGAAGCAGACTCCCTGCTGAGCAGGGAGCCCGATGCGGGACTCGATCCGGGGACTCCAGGATCATGACCTGAGCCGAAGGCAGTCGCTTAACCAACTGAGCCACCCAGGCGCCCGAGAACCAAAACTTCTATAGCATTTACTCTATGTCAGGAACTTTACATGTGTAAGTTATATGTTAGTTAAATTCTCTTGAGTTTTTTGAGATTTGCTTAAGATGTTAGAAAACCCCATGCCATGCACAGTAAGGAATACCACCTGTCTGAGGATTCTTGATGGGGGAGGGTCCAAGATGTCTCGCATTTCGTTTCTTCACCTCTGGCTCTACCCTCCTCAATTCTTTTTTTTTTTTTAAGTTTTTATTTAAGTTACACTTAGTTAACATGCAGTATATTAGTTTCAGGTGTACAGTTTAATGATTCAACACTTACATACAAAACCCGGTGCTCCTGAATTCTCGATCTTACTTGTATTTTTCTTTCTATGATTATTCTTCTCTGTGCTTCCTAAAGACCCAGTATGGAACACAAAACGTTTTCTTTTATTTCCCTTCAAATGCTAGTCATACAGAGATTCAGAAAGTTTAATAATTTGCTTTAAATATATTGATGGCACAGAGACATATCTTCAAGGTTGTCTGCCTTCAAAACCAGAGCTATTTCTATTCACTTTTCTTTCTGAAATATTTGCCAACTACATATGGTGGGCAGGGAAACTAATAACATAAAATGGATTTGACTTACTGTGAGATAGGAAGTCACATGAAATGATGAAAATTTATATATATGTGTGTGTGTGTGTGTGTGTGTGTGTGTATAAATTTATGTAGGCTCCATGCTCAGCTTGTAGCCCCACATGGGGCTTGAACTCACGACTCTGAGATCAGGCCTGAGCTGAGATCAAGAGTCAGATGCTTAACCTACTGAGCTACCCAAGCACCCCATATAAATTTTTATTTCAAAGGGAAACTTCTATTGTTTAAAGCAGTGATTCTTATATAAGTATCCCTTAATTGATGTGGTTATTCTTACCATAGGTTTTGTAATAGTTAATTGTATATGAAATAATCTAACCTTGAAACATGTGCAAAAAAATTCTGTAGTCCCTAATTCTCTAAGAATTGGTCACCTCTCTACCAATGACTATACCAGAGTGGGCCACTAGGTGTCATTCTGGCACAGAAATGATCGAAAACAAGTGAGCTCACTTTCAAGGTAGGAAGATGCTCTATTTTGCCTTTTAAAGTACATGAATTTTGTGTCCACTCAGCCCTGGATATCCATCTGCACTAGGGAAAGATTAAAATTATTTCACTGAAGTAAAATTATTTTACTGCCAAAAGAAAGGTAATAGATAGCTTTTGATATCCAAGGTAGGGTTAGTCCTAACAGACTTAATAATAAAGAAAAATCTCTTTGAGAGTAGTAACAAAAAAGACAATATAATAGGAAGTAAACCTAACAAGAATGTGCAAAACCCATGTGAGAAAAACTTCATGGCAGTCTTGAAAGACACAACAATAGACTTGAGCAAATTAAAAGGCTTCCCTTCTTTATGGATAGGATGTGTCAATGACATGTAGATGTCAGTTCTCCTCAAGTTAGCACTTACATTTAGTGCTATCCCAATTGAAATACCACAAGTATTTCTGGAGAAAGAGAAATTGATTCTAAGGTTCATATAAGAAAATAAGCTTGCAAGAATAGTTGTGAAAGTCCTGTTTAAATAAAATGAGGGAAAAAAAAATGGGTCTAGCCCCACCAGATATTAAAACATACTATAAAGTCTCTGTAATTAAAACAGTATGGTATTGGTGGATAATAGAGACTAGTGGAGAGAATATCAAGTCTAGAAATATACCAAAGTGTATGTAGAAGTATATTGTATATTACATGTGGCTGCTCAAATCTCTGGGGGGAAAGATGGGTTTTTAGATAAATGACAGTGTGGCAACTTGAAAGTCATTGGATCACCCTATGTCATACAAAGAATGAACTCCAAATGGATCAAAGGTATCAATGTAAAAATATCATATAGGTTAGAAGGAAAGTATAAGTTAGAATAAAATATGAGAAGAAAACTACCCTAAAGAAATTTACCCTGAAGTGCTCATCTATTAATATGAAACAAAATATACACATGGTTACGTATTCCAGCCTTTCTTCTAAGCACAAGAGATTGGAAATAACCTTACTGCCCATCCACAGGAGAGTGACTAAAGTACGGCACATCCACACAATGGAGTTATTTGTGGCCAAAAAATAAAATGAGGAAGATATCTAGAAATGGAAGATCTCTGATATGGAGTGTTTCCAGACATATTTTTAGTTGAAAAAAGAAGTATAAAAGAGTATATATAGCATACTAACTGTTGTATAAGAAAGAAGAGGATATAAAGATAAATACACCTATTTTTTGTTAAGGAGGAGGAGGAGGAATAATAATACAGGAATTATAAACTAGAAACTCTTGAAAAATGGTTACCTAAATGGGAAGAGTGGGAACAGGATGAAACTTCTCTTTGTTCCCCCCCTTTTTTAAAATATAGTTTTGGACCTTGACCAAATTTTTGCAAAACAATTGCTCTGGCCTCTAAAAATATTAATGTCATAAAAGACAAAAACAGTTGGGGAACTATTCTAGCTTAAAGGAAACTAAAGAACTTTTTTTAAAAAAGCGCACGAGTTATAAAGAAAAGCTGTGCACTTTTGATGTTTGCACTTCAATGAAACTTTAACCTTAAAAGTTGTAAGTCTCTATGATGCTTTCAGAGAACACTATGAAAGAGCATCCGTAACCTTTCTCTGTCCCACCTCATTTTGCTGATACTTTTGAGTAGTCATCAGTACCGTATTAACATTAGAAGACAGGGAAAATAATCCTCCAATATGAAAAAGAAGGGAAAAAAAGCTTGCTATTGCTGTGAGATGCATCGTGTCCTCTTTTCAAATTTGATCTCAAATCTTTGAAATTCAGTAGATTAACCTAGTTTTTAGAAGGCGATTCGCTTCATTTAAACATAAAAATCATGTTGGAATTATTGCTTAAATTGAGAAAAGAGGTGTCTGGGTTGTAGGAAACAACATGTTAGTTACTTTAACGAAAGTACCTGCGAAAATTTTTGACTTTCCTCAAGTGAAAAAAATGTATCTCTGTGTGAAGTTGGAAGGTAAAATCCATTACTGGAAAATAATTTGAGCGTATATTATTTGTTTGTTAAACTGCAGATGGTATTACCTGATATTTTTGCCTGTGACTTGAGGTAAGGACAAACTTATTAGATGATATTTGTGGAAGAAAATTGGTCTTTTAGGAGAGCATGAGAAATCAATGTGTTAAATACTCCTGTACAATCCCTCATCATCATAAGATAGATCATTTTTAGTTATCTAATCCATCAAATTAAATTTAAGAAAAATTTGGTTCTTAATTAATCATATTAGGATCCAGAAAGGAAAACCATTAAGTCCATTGAAGAGTTCAAATTATATATTAATACTTATTGTGGTAAATTTCAAACATGTACACAAGTAAGGGGAATAATATGATGAATAATAATTTTCAACCCATGTCTAATCTTGTTTTATCTATACTGACCTCCATGTCCCCTCCTCTGAATTTTTTGAAGCAAATCTCAGACATCATTTAAGATTAGATTATATATTATTAGGATCTTTATAGCTATTCCTACTATTATAAAATGGATACATCTAAGATACTAGCATTAGTAAACCTCAACACATAAAGTAATACATTATGTTTCTATAGGTCTTTAGTTTATCAAACTCTACTAGTACCTTGTGGCATATGTCACATGAACTTGACAGCTTCCCATAACCTAGTTTTTTTTTTACAAAGATTTTTTTTTTAAGATTTTATTTATTTATTTAGTTGACAGAGAGAGAGAGAGACAGTGAGAGAGGGAACACAAGTAGGGGGAGTGGGAGAGGGAGAAGCAGGCTTCCCGCGGAGCAGGGAGCCCGATGTGGGGCTTGATCCCAGGACCCTGGGATCATGACCTGAGCGGAAGGCAGACGCTTAACCAACAGAGCCACCCAGGCGCCTAGTTTTTTTTTTTTTTTAAAGATTTTATTTATTTATTTGACAGAGAGAGACATAGTGAGAGCAGGAACACAAGCAGGGGGAGTAGGAGAGGGAGAAGCAGGCTTCCCGCGGAGCAGGGAGCCTGATGTGGGACTCAATCCCAGGACCCTGGGATCATGACCTGAGCCGAAGGCAGATGCTTGATGACTGAGCCACCCAGGCGCCCAGTTTTTTTTTTTTTTTAATGAGATCTTTTTCTATAACAGTAAGGATTTGTTTTATTGTATAATAAAATGTCAATTTTGGAATGTCTGCAATAGTTTTATGGACAAATATTTTACAAATGATCAATGTGTGATATTACAAAGTCATGCATGAGGGGTGCCTGGGTGGCTCAGTTGGTTAAGCGACTGCCTTTGACTTAGGTCATGATCCCAGAGTCCCAGAATCGAGTCCCAGGATCGAGTCCCGCATTGGGTTCCCTGCTCAGCAGGGAGTCTGCTTCTCCCTCTGACCCTCCCCCCTCTCAAGCTCTCTCTCTCTCTCAAATAAATAAATAAAATCTTGAAAAAAAAAAAAAAGTCATGCATGAGTAAAGGATCTGTTCAAAATATAAGATAGACGAATGGATTTTAACACGATAGAGTATGAGAAGTTCAGTGATATGGCTTCATATTCTACATTGTAACTAGCCTAAAAAACTGCCATCTATTGAGTTTTGATATAGTGTCAAAGAAGAATATTTATAATCATCTAAAAGACTATTAAAATACTACTCCCTCTTCCAACTACCTATCTGTGTGAGGCCAGATTTTCTTTATATACTTCAGCCAAACAGCATATTAAAACAGATTGAATGCAGAAGCAGATGTGACAATTTAATTGTCTTCTGTTAAGCCTGATATTAAAGCATTTTCAAAATTGTAAAACAATGTCACAGTTTTTTACTTTTGAAAATATAATTTTTGAAAAACGTTTTTCAGGGTTAAAATGTATTGATATATTATTATTATTTTAAAGTAAATAACAAATATTTTTTAAACTCTTAGTTTATTTCCTTATTAAGGTAAGTGTTGATAGTTATAACCCATATCAACAAAAGTTCTTTGTGGTCCTCAATTGTTTTTAGTTGTAGAGGATTCTTGAGACCAGAAAGAATTAGAATCGCTTATCTAGCTTATCTCTCATTCAAGAGAATGGAAGGAAATGGGTACAGGCATACTTGGCTTTATTTTGCTTTGCTTTATTGTATTTTGCAGATACTGCATTTTTTACAAATTGAAGGTTTGTGGAAACTCTGCATTAAGCAAGTCTGTCGGTGCCATTTTCCCAACAGCTTTTGCTCACATTGTGTCTCTGTATCACATTTCGGTAAGTTTCCTAATATTTCACACTTTTTCATTATTATTATTGTATTTGTTATGGTAATCTGTAATCAGAAATCTATTTTAAATGATTTAAAGCACAATGAACCATGCCCATATAAGAGGCAAGCTTGATCGTTAAGTGTTTTTTGTGTTCTGACTGCTCTACCAACTGGCTATTCCCCTGTTTCTCTCCCTCTCCGTGGGTGTCCCTCTTCCCTGAGACACAACAATATTGAAACTGGGCCAGTTGATAACCCTACAATGGCCTCTAAGTGTTCAAGTGAAAGAAGAGCTACATGTCTCTCACTTTAAATTACAAGCTAGAAATGATTAAGCTTAGTGAGGAAGGAATGTTGAAAGCTGAGATAGGCCAAAAGCGGGGCCTTTGCATCAAACAGTTTGCCAAGTTGTGAATGCAAAGGAAGAGTTCTTAAAGGAAATTACAAGTGCTACTCCGTGAACACATAAATGATAAGAAAGCCAATGTTGCTGATAGAAAGTTTTAACGGTCTGGATAGAAGATCAAACGAGTCACATATCCTCTCAAGCCAAAGCTTAATTCAGAGCAAAGCCCTAACTATCCTCAATTTTATGAAGGCTGAGAGAGGTGAGAAAGCTGCAGAAGAAAAGTTTGAAGCTAGAAGAGGTTGGTTTATGAGGTTTAAGAAAAGAAGCCATCTCCATAACATAAAAGTGCAAGGTGAAGCAGCATGTGCTGATGTAGAAGTTGCAGCAAGTTATCCAGGAGATCTAGCTAAGATAACTAATGAAGGTGGCTACACTAAACAACAGATTTTCAGTGTAGGTGAAACAGCTTTATATTGGATGAAGATGCCATCTGGGACTTCCGTAGCAGGAGAGAAGTCAATGCCTGGCTTCAAGGCTTCAGAGGACAGGCTGACTCTCGTGTTAGGGGTCAGTGCAGCTGGTGACTTTCAGTTGAAGCCAATGCTCGTTGACCATTCCAAAAATCCTAAGGCTCTTAAGAATGATGCTACATCTAACTCTGCCTGTGCTCTATCAATGGAACAACCAAACCTGGATGACTACACATCTGTTTACAACATGGTTTACTGAATATTTTAAGCTCACTGTTGTCACTGACTGCACTGAAATTTATATATATAAATACATATATAAAATATATATATTCAAATATATCTCAAATATATATATTTCAATATATATTTCAAATACATACATATATATATATTTCAAAATAATACGGCTCACTGACAGTGCACCTGGTCACCCAAGAACTCTGATGAACTGTACAATGTGGTTAATGTTTTCATGCCTGCTAACACAACATCCATCCTGCAGCCCATGGATCATGTAAAAATTTTGACTTGTAAGTCTCATTATTTAAGAAATACATTTCAAAAAGCTATAGCTGCCATAAATGGTGCTTCCTTTGGTGGATCTTGGCAAAGTAAACTGAAAACTTTCTAGAGAGTATTCACCATTCTAGATGTCATTGGGAACATTTATGATTCATGGGAAGAGATAAAAATATCAACATGAACAGGACTTTGAAGGAAGTTGATTGTAACCCTCATGAGTGACTTTGAAGTGGTCAAGACTTCAGTGGAGGAAGTAATGACGGATTTGGAGGAAATAGCAAGAGAACTAGAATTACAAATGGAGCCAGAAGATGTGACCAAATTGCTGCAAGCTTATGATAAAACTTTAATGGATAAAGAGCTCTTACTTATGGCTGAACAAAGAAAGTGGTTTCTTGAGATGGCACTTACTCCTGGTAAAGGTGCTGTGATGATTGTTGAAATGACACCAAAGGATTTAGAATATTACATAAACTTAGTTGATAAGACAGCAGCAGGTTTGGATGGAATTGATTCCAATTTTGAAAGAAGTTCTACTGTGGATAAAATGTTATCAAACAGCGCCATATGCTACAGAGAAATTGTTCATGAAAGGAAGAGTCAATCCACATAGTGAAGTTCATTTTTTCTTACTTTAAGAAATTGCTATAGCCATCCTGATCTTCAGCAACCACACCCTAATGAGTCAGCAACCATCAACATTGAGGCAGGACCTTCCAGCAGCCAAAAGATTATGACTCTGAAAGCTCACGTATTTTCAAATAGGGCTCTATTCTTTTTTTCTTTTTCCAGTTTTTATTTAAATTCCAGTTAGTTAAAAAAATAATAAATAAATTCCAGTTAGTTAACATACAGTGTAATATTAGTTTCAGGTATAGAATTTAGTGATTCATCATTTACATACAATACCCAGTGCCCATCACAACAAGCGCCCTCCTTAATACCCATCACACATTTAACCCATCCCCCCCATCCTCCTCTCCTCCAGCAGCCCTCAGTTTGTTCTCTATTGTTAAGAGTTTGCTTTCTGGTTTGCCTCTTTTTTTTTTTCTCCCCTATGTTCACTTATTTTATTTCTTGAATTCCACATATCAGGGAAATCATATGGTATTTGTCTTTCTCTGACTTATTTCACTTAGCATAGTACTCTCTAGCTCCATCCATGTCATTGCAAATAGCAAGATTTCATTTTATTTTATGGCTGAATAATATTCAAGTGTGTATATATACTATATCTTCTTATTCCAGTGAATGGACATCTGGGCTCTTTCCATAATTTGGCTATTGTAGATAATGCTGCTGTAAACATTGGGATGCATGTATCCCTTCAAATTCATATTTTTGTATCCTTTGGTTAATTACCTAGTAGTGTAATTGTTGGACTGTAGGGTAGTTCTATTTTTTATCTTTTTGAGGAAACTCCATACTGTTTTCCAGAGTGGCTGCACCAGTTTGCATTCTTGATTTTTAAAAAAATCCTGTTTGGGCAGCACATGGGTGGCTCAGTTGGTTAATCATCCAGCTCTTGGTTTCAGCTCAGGTCATGATCTCAGGGTCGTGAGACTGAGTCCCACCTGGGGCTCTGTGCTGGATGTGGAGCCTGCTTAAGATTCTCTCCCTCCCTCTTCCTCTGCCCCTCCCCTCCCTAAAAAAAAAGCCTGTTTGGAATAGGAATTCAACTTGGTTGGTTGCATTTTGGGGCCAGGAGGACAAATAAAAGACCCAGATAGTACTTTTATTTCCTTCCATTTCTCACCATAATTTACAGGCTACAGATTGAATTTGACCTGCCTTGGAATTAATTTTTTTTTTTTTTCATTCTTCCCATTAGGAAAACCTTGCTGACTCTTATCCAAGGTTGTCACTTATTAAAAAATATTCTCCTCCATAACTTAGACACAAAGAAACTTTTATATTTTAAATTCTTTTTATATTTTAAATTCAGACACAGCTTGGTGTTTTGGCCTCCCTTCTCATAATAATTGGAAAAATACATAGCATATGAAAGGAAAACAATATGACTGAAACAATCATAGATAGAATTAGAAATTACCTATTTAGAAATTAAGACATTTCTACTTGGAATTAAGACATTTCTACTTGTTACTATTTATGTATACGAAATTAATTAAAGATGGAAGAGTCTCTTCCCAGCTAGACTCTGAGCACCTTTGAAACAGTAGCTATCTTATTCTGTTTGGTTAGCCCATTGCCTACTCAGCAAGTGAAACACAGAAAGTACTTAATTCCTACTTGTTTAATTGTAGAATAAAATTGACTTTCTTTAAAATGTACTTTTCCTCTAATTTAAAAACCTTTATTCTGCTCTATAATTTATCTCATTATATAGCATAGATACTAATTACCGTTTTACATAATGTATTAATTGGGGAAAAAAAATAAGGATCACTATCTCATCAGGATTGATGCATTGGAAATCCACAGAATTTCCTTGTAGATAATCCACCTTTTCTAACAGTTTTTAATTTTTTTCCCTTTATCATTTGGTAAGAACAGGAGGATTTTTGTTATTAATTTTAATTAAGGAAGATGGTTAATTTAAATGGTAAACAGGTATTGTTGGGGAAATATAAACACAATCTCCTCCAACCCAGAAATCCTCTTCACAAAGTTAGTTGAAAAAGAAGATACTTTACTATTGAATAAGCATTAAAACAGATGTGATTGCACACCTTAGGTAATCAACTAAGAGACTGCAAAGATGGGAAAGCTGCCCCCACACCCCGCTTTTATATAGCCAAGCAAATACAACCCATTACATACATGTTCTTAGAATAAACAATAATCCTCAAGTAGGAGAACTTGACAACGCAGTTTGTCACACACAGTTCATCCTAACCTTACTTGGAAATTGGGGTGACCATCTGTGATATCTACTTAGCCTTATCCAGAGGAAAACCAAACTTTTCATGTCTTTATGACAAGAGATAGTTTCGCAATGTGAAGCAAGGTGCACAGGGAAGTTACCCTCCTACAGAAACTGGGAGATAGTGGTGCTATCTTCCTTGATTTTTACATTTCAAACAGATGGCTCCCAAGTCCTGGAGAAATTAATTTCTCTTTTTTTCCCTCCCTTTACAAAATCATTCTTTATATTTATTTAAAATTTTTTTCGCATTGCAGGTATGAACCGCTAAAAGGCATGGTTCAGATAATCATGTTAGTGAATGGGTCTGAAAAAGCTTTCTTCTCTTCTTCTGGCAATGTTGCACTCTTGTGGTTTTCCTCTTGTGTCACTGGCTACCACTTCTTGGTCTTCTTACAGGCTACTTTTCCTCCACTTGACCCCCAAATGAAGGAGAGCATCTGAATAGAGTCAAACATTCTCTCTCTTTGTTCACTATCACTCCATAGGTGGTTTCTTCTCATCCCGTGGATTTAATACCATCTGATATTGATGAATCTAAGTTTATATCTCCAGCTCTTATACCTCCTATTAGTTCTAAAGTTTTATACCCAATAGCTTACTTGAAAGCTTGACTAAATAGCTGAAAAGCAGCCCAGACTTTACATATAGTAGTAGAATCTTGATGTCTCCCTTCCTCCAGCCTTAATTCAAAAATGACACCGTTATTCATTCAACTGGTCAAGCAAAACGCAAAACAAATCAAAGACCTAAGAGTCATTCCACTGACTTACATGGTTTATCCTAAGTTTTATTAATTCTACTTCTAAAATGCATTTCATATCCACTTCCTCTCTCAATTCTTATAGCCACCAACCCCAGTCCATGTACCACCCTTTCTCAGGAAAGAATGAGAAACTGGTTTAACCTCTTCTCCCATTTATCAGCCACCATGATCTTTTGAATCTGAATCTTAATACTTTGGTAATTTTATGATAAACCTTTAAGAGCTTTCCATTGCACTTAAGTTAATTCTTTTTTTTCTTTTTAGTTTTTATTTAAATTCCAGTTAGTTAGCATACAATGTAATATTAGTTGTGGGTGTACAATATAGTGATTTGACATTTCCATACTATACTTGCTGCTCACCACAAGTGCACTCCTTAATCCCCATTACCTATTTAAGCCATAATCCCAACCAGTTCCCTTCTGGTAACCATCAGTTTGTTCTCAATAGTTATGTATCTGTTTCTTGGTTTGCCTCTCTTTTCCTTTTTTTCACCTTTATCCTTTGTCAGAGAAAGATAAATACCATATGATTTCACACATATGTGGAATTTAAGAAACAAAACAAATTAAAATTCTTTATTGGGATGTTCTTCATATTTTTATTCAAGTGCCCTTAGGTATTTAAAAGTGGACAGCTAAGAACAAATATTGGAGAAAATTTCCTTGCATTATTAAAAACAATAAACATTTTAAAATAAAAAGGCTATAAGTTCTAAGTATATTTAACTACTCAGCTATTAAATATAACAAGCAAAATTATTTTGTAAAATCATCCCTTAGTGAGATAACACATGGGAATTCTCTTCAATTAGATCATATTTCTGTGGATTGTAACATTTTTTTACAGCTAGAATAAGACAGGGTTCAAGATCCAGCATGACTGCCATTCTTATTGTATACTTTAGGATTTTTTTGCATAGCCAAATTTCAATTGTATAGGTCATTCTGATATGCCTTAATAAGTGTGACTGAGAGATGTACCCTTAAGTCATTATATATGGCTACAATTGTAATTTCATTTCATGGTTAAAACTATTAATTTATAATTATGCATTTGATGGAACAAGCATATCCTATCAACATCTGAGAGGGAGGAATCCATCCTAATTGACCAAAGCTGGTTTTCTATATTCAGAACATGTAATTTGGGAACATTTTGTTCTACGCCCATACTTAAGTGGATATTAAGAGTGCAATTTAATCAACTCCGCACAAATTAACAGCAAAGAGACAGTATTAGTCATCATTAAGTGTGTGTTTATAAAATGTGTACTATTTACAGGAGAGTCTATAACATATTCCTGTTAATTTAATCTAATATATGAATCGCAAGAATATATAAAATACTGGATAAGTGGCTGAGTGACAGCAAGCGGGAGGCTTTCAACCAAGTGAAGTAAATATGGCTTTATAGTACTCAGTGATCTTTTGGCAAAAGTCAGTGAGATGTGTCTTTTCCAACTCTGAATATATATTAAGAAAATATTTTTAAACCTCTATCTTATTTCCAATATATGTATATTTTTCTTTATAATGTAATGTTGATTGGAAGTAAACTTTTTAAAAAAAATCTTTGACCTTGGGGTGCCTGGGTGACTCAGTCAATTAAGTGTCCCACTCATAGTTTCGGCTCAGGTTATGATCTCAGGGCTGTGGGATCAGTCCCTGATCAGGCTCTGCACTCAGCTTGGTCTGCTTGGGTTTCTCTCTCTTTCTCTGCCCCTTCCCCCACTTGCACTCTCACTGTCTCTGTCTCTCTCTGTATCTCTAAAATAAATAGCTAAATCTTAAAAAAAATCTTTGACCTCTTCCTTAAGATCATGCAAAACATGCAGCTGAGACACTGGATGGTAGCAGATATCACTTCGGCTATACTAGCAGATTCACCCCAAATTATGGCCTTCTTTAGATCTGGATCTAAACTACATCAAAAACTAATGATGTATTGTATGGTATGGTGATTAACATAACATAATAAAAAAAGGGGGGGGGAAGCCAAAAGGAATAAAATACCATATCTTTGACAGTATGTGTATGGTAGGAAAACAGATTTTAGTGTTTAATTGACTAGGTTCAAATCTCAACTGTGCTGCCAACTAACTATATGATGCTGGGAATGTTACTTTACTTGTCTGTGCCTCAGTTTCTTTATTTGTAAAATAGAGGTGATGTTAACAGTAACTATGCTCTAGGTTTGCTATGAAATGAAATGAACAATTCAGAAAAACCTTCTGATTCCAGGAAGTATTCATTAAGTATTAGCTGATATCATCCAAGACAACCACTTTTGATGATTTGCTATTATGCTTTTTTCTCATGTATTTTCAATGTTTATTATAATAATAATAAATGTATGTATATATGTGTATCCTGCTTTTCTTTTGAAATTAATTTTTAATAATTTTTTATGACTACAAAATTGTTACACATTCTTTGTAACAAAAAATAAAAACCCTATAGATAACTCATTGACTCAAATATTGCTCTGATCATGAGAGCCATTTAAAATGCTTTTTTCTAGAGTATCTTAGAACACTGATATAAACAGCTGAGGACAGCCCTCCTCATCTGTGAGAAAGCATAATATAACTGAAAATTGGATGCTTATCCCAAGGGAAATTAGACATCCTTCCCCACAATGTGTCTTCAGAGGGCACTTATAATGGGATCCTTATGCTGGCTGCCTCAGTGATGGATATGTACCTAAAGCCACTGTCTCCAAGGGAAACATTCCCATTTACCACTCATCACCAGTTGCTATCTTGTTTCTCTCAGGATAGCGTTCCCAGAAGACTTCTTCAGCAGGAAAGAAGCTCTAACATATTAGGGAACAGAAATATCAGAAGATTCCTACCTTAGTCAGCTCAGGTGCTATAACAAAATACCACAGGCTGGGTGGCTTCAACAGCAGAAATTTACTTTTCACAGTTCTGGGGGCTGGAAGTCCAAGATCAGGGTTGTTGACAGATTAGGTTTGTGGTGAGAGTTCTCTTCCTGGCTGGCAGATGGCCACCTTTTTGCTGTGTCTTCACATGATAAAGAAATAGAAACAGAGAGACAGAGGGACACAGAGAGATATCTCTTCAAAGGCTATATTCCTATCTGATTAGGGCTATACCATTATGATCTTGTTTAATCTTATCTCCAAATATAGTTATATTTGGGGCTAGGGCTTCAACATATGAATTTTGGGAGGATAGCAGTTCAATTCATAGTAGCTCCCATGTACTGTGCAGGTGAAGAGGAATTCAGGGAATGTCAATCCTACATTCTGAATGTGCATTTTCTTTGCACGATCATGTGACAGAAAAGGACTTCTCTGTTTTGTTTAATATCTATCATCATCATGAAAACATTTAATGAACATCTTCCTGTGTGCTAGGAAGCACACAGTATGCTGTGTCCTGGGGCGTGAACTGTTCTTCGGAAAATCCGTTGCCTCCATTTGTAAGCTCATGCTGTGTTTCAGGTCTCCTGATGACTCTTACCTCAACCATTTGGCCAAACTTACCTCTCACATAATATTCCAGTATGAACCACTCACTGTACTTCATTTCTTCATTCTACAAATGCTTCTGAGTGCTAATCACGTGCTGGGTATGTTGTAGGGATTGTGGAAACAGAAGCAATGTAACCTAAGTTTCTGCTTTCATGGATTTTAAAGCCAATATGGGGTTCAGACAATGAACAAACAAAATAACATGCTATCGGTTAGTAACCCTTATTGTGAAGAAATAATAATAAGGATAGGAGGCAAGAGAGCAATTTAGGTGAATATATGTGCTATTTTGGATAGGGTGGTTAAGGAAGCTTTCTTGGATCATGTGGACATTTGAATAGGGACTTGAATAATTGAGGGAGGAAGCTGTGTGACTATTTAGGGAAAGGGCATTTCAGAGGGTAGAGCAAGTGCAAAGTTGTTGAAGTGGGAACATGCTTGAGGTATTTGCGTAATAGTAAGCTGGCCAAAGGGGATGAGTGAAGTAAACTAGGGAAAAGAAAGATTGAAGAATTTAATTGAAGAGATAACCAGGGGCCAGAGCATGTGAGACTGGGGGCAGAGCTTGGTAAGCATTTGATTTTCAAGTAGGTAGGAAACCCTTGGAGTAGGGGACGGAGATTGGTGGCTGTGTTTAGAGTAAGAGGTGGCAGGCCAGTGTGGAGAGAAGAGGTACTCTTGCTTTAGCAGTTGTCCAGTCTAGAAGACCCATCTCTGCCTCACTGGTATGCATCACTGCATTCCTGCTTCCTCATCTCTACTCTCATCTCCTTATTCAGCATCATTCCACTTCTCTCCACTTAATCAGTCCTTTGTGATTCTCAGCTCACCTCACTGACTGATTTCATTCATGTTTAACATGTTTTACATTTTATTTAATATTGCAGGTGACTTCACATCTTTCAAGTACTTTAACATTCTTGGTTTCTGCCAACTAAATCCATTAATTTTGAGGATGATTTCCTAAATTTGTATTATTCTACCTTACTGAAATAATGTTATTCTTACTTGGAGATTTCTGACTACAAAGTCTTATCTAAATGGAATGCACAAGAGAATCCAGAAAAATAAGCCTCTGGTCTGCCAGAAAAGATGCCCCAAATCCGTGCCCTAAAGTTTGCATGTTTTCCTCCTATAGTCTCATCTCCACAAATGACCATTAGAAGAGATATATAATAAATGTCCCTGGCATACTGTGGCAGGAAGTTTCCCTCCTTTGTTTCTGGGAATCCCACTTATTATCCCACTGAGTGTGAAGGAGAATTTGTTTTTTCCCAGCTGACAGGATAGACCACTCAGCTCCGTCAACATGATGTAGGGTAAAGTCAGTCCCATATATCTAAACAACTCCATCAGTAGGAAATAGTTGGGATACCCAAAGGAACTGAATAGGACATTTTGACCAGAAGGAGGAAGGATGTACCTGACATTTTTTAAAGTTTAGAAGTGAGAGGTCCTAGGAGGGCTATAGTTGACAGATTAAGAAGAATTTCTAGCTCTTAAGTGTTCTGTTATTTTCCTCCACTTCCATTTCTTTCCGCTGTCCACCTTCCATGTTGTCTAACTCATTTCCATCTCTCTACCTGGGGGAAAAGAGGGTAGATTTTGTATATCAGTCTAATCAGTTTATTATTTAAGAACTAGAGAGAAATTTCTGGAAATAATGAAAAAATAAGACAAAATGCATAGAAGTGTCTTAGGAATGCCTGCTAACTCATTAGTCTTTGTAATGGTGACTGCATAATACATTTATTTAACTTTAGCATCTATTTTTTATGTTGAAGAGTTGGTACCTGAATTAATCAAGAATAATGAGCTGGCCCTGAAAATAATGAGCAGTGTCTAAACAACTATGGTGTAGGTTTTCAATGAATGTCTCCTGAAATGAACTCAATTTCAATACTAATCTGTCCCATTAAATGAATTATATAATCTGTCCCAATAAAATAAATTATATAAAACTTGTAAATCCAGCTCATAATTATGACAGCTGTGAAAACATAAGAAGGCCCTTGGTAGACTCCTTAAAGAGAGTGAAATGGATGCTTTACTCAGTTTTCCAAGAGGCTGTTCCAAACAAAAGGTTCATGGCAGCCATACTCTCAGTTTCGGAGGGGAAAAAAATACTTTACTTATATAAAAATCCAATAGAAACAGAAAGAAGGAAAGGAAGTCTGCATGGAGATGAGGGCAACAGTAAACAGTGAAGGAGAATAAGTCAGAGTTACATCAAATTGGGTACCTACAACATCCAGCCTCATCAGTTGGGGAAGCCCCACGAAGACAGCTATGTTGGAGTCCTGATTGGGAGACCTGGGCAGTGTCCTCCCTTCGAGTGAGACTTCCAACTGACCATTCCCATAAGGGCCTATATTTATAGGGCAAATGTTGGGGGTCTGAACTTAAACATTTGTTTGCCTACCTGCAGTTTGGAGCAAGCTGCATTCCTATGTTATCATGTCTTTTTACATATTAAAGCCTGGGCTAGGTATGCTTGCATCTCCTCCCAGGTTCCATTCTGGCTGGGGGCCAGCCCAACCTGGAGCGAGAGGAGATGCAAGGCAAAATTTACTGCTCTTAGCATCCAGACCAGAAGGGCCAATTCTGACCCGGAGGCCAGCTAATGTCAACTAACCAGGCTCCCAAGGTCACTTATGCTGCAGAAGTCTCACAAACAACATTCTTCAGCCTGCCTGCATATGTGCAGGTCTATATGGACGGTTATGCAGGACAAATCACAGAAACCTCCATCCATACAATACAGAGGCCCCTACACTTGGAGAGATCTGGCTTGAAACCTGCTACTACCAGTTATCAGTTTTACATGAGGCATAATTTTCCTAAGTATTTTCTTATCTATAAAATGGTAATAATGATTGATACCCCTCTTAGACTTTGACAAGAAAGTTCCCTGGCCTAGGCCCCACCCAGTTCCTTTTCTGACTATGCCCCTCCACAAGGTGTGAAGAGTTAGCAGGGCCAAGGAGAAATGAGTCCACAGTGCCCCAACTCTGTCCCATAGCCCAGCCCTGAGCATGGAGGCCTCCAGATTTTCAGGCTTGTGGGGCTCTGAGCCTGCCTGAGATGACCAAGGAGGGGCTGCTTTAGAGGTGGAAGGGGTATGTTCTACTGGGGATCCACAATGTGCATTTCAGGTGTTTTGTGCAGGGTAAGTGGAGTCTGAGGTAAGAAAAGTGGGGTGCACCTGAGATGGGTACCCTAGTTGGTAAAAAAAACCCCAAGGAGTTAAGAATATGAAAATGGAACCTGGAATTTTAGATAGTTATGAAGCATGTTTTTTAAGGTAGGGGATAGACTGTATTGTATTTAGTGTGTTGTTAGCTTGATTCAGTATTATTTTTAAAGATTATTTATAATTTGAGAGTTGCAGATTCACATGAAGATGTAAGAAATAATACAGAGGGGTCTCTTGTACACCTTGCCTAGTTTCCCCCAAAGGTAACATTTTGCAAAACATAGCATAATATCACAACCGAGATATTGACATTTATATGATCCAAAGATTATATTCTGATTTCCCCAGTTTTACTTGTACTCATTGTTATGTATGTGTGTATTAGGTTCTGTACATTTTACCACCTACCTAGGTCCATGTATTTGCTACCACAGTCAAGACACTTCTCATACCACAAGGACTCCTTGTGGATTTATTACTTTTAAAATATATAGACAGAATGTCCTACCAAATGAGGGGAAGTAGTATTGAAATTAAATGTTTGGTCTAGGCTAAATTAAGAATAAAGTAATAGAACACTTCTGAAAGGGAGAATGCTTCCTGAGACAAAATGCTATTAACCCCATCATTCCTTTAGGACAGGTTTTTCTCCCACCTACACTTAGAGATGGGATTGTGGGAGGGTTGTACTTGAAACCGCTGCCTCTGATTCTTAGGACAGGCTGTTTCTCTGTTCCTTATTGCTTAACACTCCACATCTAATATTGTTTGCTCAATACTCCTTTTGTTCTTCATTGCTCAATACTCTGTGTCCATGAATACAGGAAAGCTGACATGTATAACCCTCATATTTACAGCAAAGCTCTTGGGCTTCCTGGGAGCTATGATTTCTATAGAGTTTATAGACGCATTGAGAGCCATCCTGCTAATCTTATTAGGACCTGTAAACTTCTCAGGCTTACACCCTACCCTGGATATAGACTTCTTGGACAACTCATAAGGCATAACTAATAAGGCTAACTCATGTTCTACCGGGGCCATTAAACAAGGCAGAAAGGAAGTTTATTACCTGTTAATAGTGGGAATTACTGTTGAAAGGTGTAGAAAAGGAGAAAACACTAGGAGAGGAAGAGATAAAAAGTAAGACCCTTATGGAACATAATCAAGTGGAGTTAGGTTATGTCAGGACTCAGGTTTGGAACAGTTCCACCCTTGAACTCCCTGTAGCTTGTCCCAGAGGTTCTGTGGTCTACCCTGAAATCCCTGTGATGGTTGGCAAGAGCCCCCCTCCATCAGATACAGCCTGTTGGATAGCTGACAGGCTGACTCATTCTTCAAGTTCTTCTTTTCCAGTTCTTTGGCTTCTAAGTCTTTGCATTTTCAGCAGTTGGTTGACTCCTAACAGGAGCCAAGACCTAATCTGGGAATGAAGCCAGGACCCAGGGCATCCAAAAGGCAAAAATTGGCTGTGAAAATAAACCTAGCACTTCCTTGGGGACTCTGGTATGTTAACAGTGTTATAGAAGCAAACCTGTTATTTATTTTGGGGTCTGAATTTATATACACACACACAAATTTATATATATATATATGAAATTAAAGAAGTTTAAGAGAGATAATTTCTGATCTTCTAGGGAAGGAGCTCAATAGATAATGACTAAAATTATGAAATCAAGAAGTAGCAGTGATGTGAGTTATAAATAGGGCCTCCTCTAAGGTATGTCGGATACAGGATAATACTTTCAAGTACCTTTTTTTACATAAATAATTCAATTTAAAATGTGTGATAAAGTTCATGCGCCCATGTAAAATATCCGGATTTGATTAATTACAGATGTAGAGAAGAGATATTTACATTTAGCGTTGTGTTCTTTATTGTCAACCGTGACATCCTTGCCTAATTTTATATCTCCCCACCCCCCTGAGAAAAAAGATAGCAAGGCAATATATTACTACTCACAATGCAATATTTCTTCAGAATCTGTTTGTATTGAAATAATATAGATATTGCTCTACAGTTCCCTAATTCCACTTATTTAATGGTGGTTAAACCATTACTTTCTGTGAACACTGGTTTCCAACGACTCTGAAAAGCTGCTGGTGTGTTGCACTGATAATGATCACAAATGCAAGTCTTACCTAAAGTACCCAGGAGTATGTGAATGAAAAGTAGTTTTCTGGTTTTGTTAAATTTACAGTTCAGAATTTCATAATATAAATGTGTAATAATATCCTTCCAACTGTCTTTTCTGAAATGCTTTAAACTATAATGCCCCTGTTCCTAGGATGTGCTCTATTTTGATGTTGGCCACATCTCTACTTTCTGTCCACCATCACCAGCAAATGGTAAATAAGGGGAGTTGCATGGAGGACGAAGAATAGTCCCATTCATAAAAGGACACTCTGTCTCTTGTCTAGCACAGCTGAAGCCTGACCCTGGAGCTTGATATCTCTTCATCCACTGGAGACAATTAGAGAAAATGGTTGAGAGGGGCCTATTGGTAGTATGGAGCGATAGTGCCAGGAAGTCTGGAGGAGATGGCACAGCAGTCCTGCAGGACTGCCTGACAGTGGACAGCGCCAGTGGCGAGGGCATCCAGGCTAAAAAATCCGTGCCATCACCACCAACACCACACACCCCACATTTGGGTGCTATCTTCCTGAAGTGGTAGGATAATTGGAACATGGATGGCTGAGATCCCTGGCACAGACCTGTATATGCGGCTCTAGGGCGATGGTCAACAGTGGAAAGTTGGTAGCCCAGGGTCTGAACTCATTCTGTGTCTGACATAAATGAAAGTGTCACCCCAAATCAGCAAGTAAGCACCATCCCGATGGTTCAGTCTTCTAAGATCCCAAGAAAGAAATACTTGTGTTGTCCAGCAGGAGTGATCTGATGTTAGGTCACTGTCCTGGAACTTGACCCATGCCTGGTCTAATGGTGGTAGTGGTCAGAAACTTGAAGAAGAAACAGTTAAAAAATGTAAATATTCTTTATTTCTCATTTATACTTAGAGAAGAGCTAGGGAGGAAGAAAGGTAGGGTCAAGGGATCACTGTTTTTCATAACAAATCTTGTACCAGTATATTACTTTTTAAGTTCTATACATGGATTACTTCAAAAATAAAAATTAGGAAGAATATATAAAAACAAAATAAAATTGAGTTATAGCATGTTGGCTTTTTTATAATCTTCCTTTTCTATCTAATGATGTATCTCGAACATTTCCCCATATTCTTATAAAATATGACTTGATGATTAAATTGTATTCTACCGTACAGATGTGCCATAACTGACTTAACAGTCTTCTTATTTTGGATATTTAAGTGATTTCCAGTTTGTCTTTGTGGAATGAAAATCAGCAGGAATTCAGCACTTCCACATTCAGAGTCAGACGGACTTGCTAAAAATGACTTTTCATTCTGTCTGTTGCTTCCAGCCCTTGCTGTGTCTGGAAACTTGCTGTATCAACCCTCTCCCCTTTTTCCATTAAGAGCACAGACCTTATTATATGGCGGTGTAGCTAAGAGTGTGACTGCAGCAAGGCCAGGTGGACCTGGATTCAAATCATAAACCTCCCATTTTTCAGCTCTCAAAGACTCAGTTATCTTATATTTAAAATAGGGTTACTATAAGGGTTACATGAGACATTGTATCTAAAATTATGGAGCCTACTTAGTTGATAATAGTATTATCGTTTACTGACTCCTCTTTGACACCTCTTTATTGAGTGTTTTAATGTGGCAGACATTGTGATAGGTGCTGAAGATGCAAAGATGGGAGAAATGGGGGAGCCCTGGCCTGTAGCTTTTACAGTGTTGCATTATAGAAAATCATCAAATGATCATGTTTTAAAAAATTCAAATTGCTGCCTTGCCAAATGCCGAGAGAGAGAGAGGGACCTGGTGCAATGAGTACCTGTCAGAGGGGATATGATATAGTCAGAAAGGGGCCTTGTGTTCTCACAGGGGTATCAGTCTTTGCCCTGTGATTCTGGACAAGCAGAGGGAGATTGGCATCCACCAGAAGACACAGTAGTTGGTTTAAGATTTTTTTTTTTTCTTTTTTTGAGTCCCACATCGGACTCCCTGCGCTGTGGGAAGATTTTTTTTTTCGGTCTTCACTCTCACCTGAACAGAAACTCTATGAATGTGACTTTGCAATGAAACACTGCAGACTGGGATCTGCGGGACATGTCTCACTCTTTCCTGCCCACTGTGCATGGCCTTTGGTCATCTTTCCAGTTAGCCTTTGCACATGCCTCCAGGATGGACCATTGTTAATGTGCTTCCTTGACGAAGGTCTATCGTCTTCCAACTTCTTCACTGTGCCACCCTGGCAGTCTTTGTATTGCCAGGGCTTAGCAGGGTACCTGACACACAGTAGTTTCTCACAACATGCAGAGCAGGTGGGCTTAAATCTAATATAATATTTTAGGGCAGGAAAGACGACACCTGCCCAGGAAGATGTAGGGAGGAAGGAAGAGACTTTCTGGTCCCTAGAGCCCTAAGACAGTTCAGTGTGAAAAGAAGTGGGAGGAAAATATAAAGAGGCAGTGCTAGAAAGGTTCAGTGAAAAGGTGGGGGTGGGTTCCCCAGATAGGAAGAAGTGAGGTACCTAGGGAAGAAAGGATGTGCAACGTTGTCTGCAATAGGAGTATCCATTTATGGCTGTGCCAGGAGCAGGGAGAGGCTGGGGTGAGGCTGGTAGGTAGATCAGAAGACGATAACACTGGGAAAGTAGTTGGAGCTGAGTTCTGAAATGCCTTCTGTCATTAATATTAGAAACAAATTTTTTTTAAAAAAGAACACAGGCTGGAAAAAAGCAGAGAGCTTTAAAAAGATAGAATTTAAGTACTGCTAATTACCTGACAGCACAGAAAAATAACACAGAGCAAAACAAATCCTCCCAACGGTGACTAGCATGCTTAAGGATCTTGAACTTCACAGGCCCCTCAGGAACTAAAAATCCCAGGATCTGATATCCTTGTTCCTGACCTTGTAATCCTGAAGTTAATATCATCTTCAGTGTGTGAAGGTAAAGGGATCTCTAGACCCGAGAAATATTGCATCTTATTATTTGTTTAAATTTGTGGTTAGTTTTTGCATCTTTATTTTTAAAATATGTAAACAATAAGGTTTTGTAACTTTACTTCATGAATAAATTCCTCATATTAACACATTTCTTCATACACCGAGAGCTTCGAAAGTTTATTTGTATAAACTTTCAAGTTTATGCAAGAAAGTAAGAAATCTATTACTGGAATAAATAGGGGCTTAGTATGCTTGCTTCCATTCCATGGTCTATGGATTGCATGTAAGTGTTATGTGTACATATTCTGGTGTGTAGAACTGTGGTTCCCAGGAACTCACTTCATTACCTGTCATCCTAATTTCTAGAAACACACATTTGGGTTTATATTGGCTGGGCTGTGAGGCTGCTGGCTATCTAATTCTGGTCCCTTCTCTGAGGATTCAGAATTTAAGACCTTGGCCAGAACAGGTTTTTACCAACCAGTGGACAGTCATAGAGATTTTGCCATCAAACATTCTGGTTTGGTGTCAAGCCTGGAAAAAAAAAAAAAAAGGTGTATGAATCAGAGTCCTAGAAAACAGAAGACACAATTCAAATTAGGATTATTTGACAAGGGTTTATTTACAAGGGCCTAACTACAAAAGTTCAAAGGACTGAAAGTCATATAAGAATTTCTGAGAGCTGAGTAAGTCCTTTCATGCCCAGCTTTGCATATCATTGTCTATTTGGAACATAAAATGCAATGAACCTGTGTGCATATATCAATTATCTTACATACAATTAAAATGAATCAAGGAGTGGAAAATAAAAGACTAAAGAAAACCTATCATAGCAGTCAGAATGTGTTGAAACCAAATCGTGGTTCTTTAGAATACTTTGCCTTACGTGGGAGCACAGTTCTGGAGAAAAGTAGCAAGTTCTTTCTGCTTACATGCACACTTGTCTGCTGCTGGAATGTACCAATGGCATCTTCATTCTCTGTTTCCAGCTCAGCTCTGTCTGCCTTATTGATTGGCTGCCCACCAAACCAGGAGCTGATATGCCTTATTGAAAAACCCAGTTGTTCACAATAAGTTTTCAGTAGTTTACTAAGTGGTATAAATATTTTAATCTTAAACAGCACTATAGTGCCTGCCCTGCCACTTCAAATTAACCTCACTCTCGTTCTCAGTCCTGAGTCTGGGCTTTTCATCGGCTGAAGTGAATGCTGTAGTTTTAGCTGCCCTGTTTTACAAAAAAGGTGCCAGGCAGCACCAACTAGCACACAGCATTAGGAGACCGTGGCAGAGGGAGGTGACAGTCTCTTCTGAAAGTTTTAACGTTTTGCTTTTATAAAAGCAAATTTACTTGTCTAATGTTACTGGGTTTTGTGTAAAATGTGAGGTAGGGATCTGATTTCACTTTTTTTTTATATGAAAATTTCCCCCAGCACCGTTTGTCGAAGAGCCCACCCTTTCTCCACTGATTTGCAATGCCACTTTGTTAGAGATCACTTTTCTTTATATGTGCTGGTAAGATTCTGAGCTCTGGATTCTGTTCTACTGGTTGTTTTGTTTTATTTCTAAATCAGTGCATTCCTATCAACTCTCTAAAGTAACTTGGCTTAATAAACCTTGCTATTTTATTTTGTTAGCTAATGTTTCCTCCTTTAATCATCAGGTTTTTGTAATTTTTTTTCATTTTTTGCTGTTCTAAGAAAATTATTAAATTGAGTTATATTTTTTTCCATGAAAAAATGGTTTTAGGATTTTCAGTGGAATTACATAAATTTATAGCTCAATTTGGAAAGATCAATATCTTTAAATAGTATCTTCTTATTATAAGCATGATATATTTATCTATCATTTATCTTCTTCAATACTTTCAAAAGTTTTATGATTTTCTTCATAAAATTGTCCACATATGTCATTCATTCATTTACTTACTATTTTTTTTAGAAGGCTTACTTTTCAAGCCAACAAATTTGCTAGCATACTTGTATCATTCTTGATTTTAAAGAAATACGGGTTTTTGTTTTTTTTTAAATCATTACTAGTGATGTTTACTATAGGTTTTTTTAGGTATGTTTTTGTTAGGTTAAGTAAAGTTCCCTTTTAGACTTAATTTTTACTATGACTAGATGTTAAATGTTATTGAATGCTTTAACTCATCTGTTGAGATGGCTATACGGTTTTCTTCATCATTTGGAAAATTATGCTAATAACTGACTTTCTAATATTAAACCATTCTAACATCTCTAATATACATCTAAGTTGATTATGATGAACTTTTATATATATATTTATGTTTGTCTTGGTATTTTATTTCAGATATATGCATTATTTTGTGAAAGGGATTAGCCTATACTTTTTCATTCTCATACTGTTCTTGTCTGATTTTAGGTCAAGATTTTGCTATCCTTATAAAATAATTTAATAAAGATTTTCTCATTCTTTGTTCTTTGGAAAAGTTTATAAAAACATTTGAACATTTGGTATAAATTACTAGTAAGTAATTTTTTTTTTAAAGATTTTATTTATTTATTTGAGACAGAGAGAATGAGAGAGAGAGAGCACATGAGGGGGATAGGGTCAGAGGGCAAAGCAGACTCCCTGCCGAGCAGGGAGCCCGATGCGGGACTCGATCCAGGGACTCCAGGATCATGACCTGAGCCGAAAGCAGTCGCTTAACCAACTGAGCCACCCAGGCGCCCTACTAGTAAGTAATTTTATAGGAACTTTAAAGTTTGTCTAGGTTTTCAAATTCATTGGCATAGTAATTAAAAACATCCTCTTGTTATCTTTGAAATGTGATTATATCTCTGCTATGATGTTTTTTGATTCCAAATATTTTATATGTGTCCTCTTTTTTTCCATGATTCCTAAAATATGTATGATATGTATATGCATGTCTATATGGGCATGTGTATATGTGTATATGTGTGTGTGTGTGTGTTCTTTTACTGTGAAAAACCTGGCTCCCAACAATTCCACATTTATCTATTTGTTCAATTCTATAATACATCTAAAGTAATATTAGAACACTTCACTATACTCTCTAGTGACAATTTTTATTAGTAAGAATGCTTTTGTTCCTAAAGATGGTTTTGTCTGGGGGTACCTGGGTGGCTCAGTCAGTTAAGCATCTGCCTTCGGCTCAAGTCATGATCCCAGGGTCCTGGGATCGAGTTCCGCATCGGGCTCCCTGCTCAGTGGGGAGTCTGCTTCTCCCTCTCCCTTTGCCCCTCCAGCCCTGCTCATGCTCTTTCCCTCTCTCTCAAATAAATAAATGAAATCTTAAAAAAAGATGGTTTTGTCTGACAAAATATAGCTTCGCCAGCTTTTACCCTTTTTTTCCTCACCCTCTCAATGTCTTTATGTTTTAGCTTTGACTCCCGTAAACAGCTTGTGAATTTTATCTACTGGGACAGTCTCTGTTTTGAACCTGTTATTTTAGCTCATTTACATTAATAATGATTATTGTGGGTATTTGGGCTTATTTCTAATATCTTATATGGTGCTTATCATGGTTCCTATTTGTTCTTTTTTTTTTCCCTTCACTTCCCCCACTCCTATCTTGCCTTCATTGAATTGATATACTTTTTGCTCTTCTTGTTTGGAAGTTATATATATTATGTTTGTTTTATATTGTTTTTTAAAGGTTGCTAGTCAAATTTTGATATACATATATAGTTTAATAATGTCTAATATTAATTAATAACTCTATATGAGAACTTTAGAACACTTAACTCTAATCAACAGCTTCTCATTCTAAAATGTTATTGCGGGCGCCTGGGTGGCTCAGTTGGTTAAGCGACTGCCTTCGGCTCAGGTCATGATCCTGGAGTCCTGGGATCGAGTCCCGCATCGGGCTCCCTGCTCAGCGGGGAGTCTGCTTCTCCCTCTGACCCTCCCCCCTCTCGTGCTCTCTCTCCCATTCTCTCTCTCAAATGAATAAATAAAATCTTTAAAAAAAAATTTAAAATGTTATTGCTAGCAAGTATTTTATTTCTGCCCTGTCTTTTACTGTTTCCTCCCATCCATTGATTCATATCTCTAGGTTTATGAAAATTTCAAGTGCTTGCTGTGATTTGTTACTTGCCACCATATGAACTTTTAAAGGATGAAAGAGCAGCTTGTCCAACTTCACAATTGGATATCTCTGCTAAGATCCCACTCCCTCAACACTATGTAAAAAACAGTAATTGATATTATTTTTATTATTAGGCATACATAATTGTTTTTGTATAATGAAATTATATATATTTGAATGCATGTTCAATATTTTAGCTATAAAGATACCAACTATATGCCTGAGAAGTTTTCCTCTTATTCTAAATTTCAGAGAATTCTCTCATTAGAATTTCAATTCCACCAAAGAAAGATGATGTGCTGAACTAAGTAGTTTATTGATAGCTTGATGTGAAGGAGTTTATCAGTATTCTATGGAAAGACATAAAGTGAGATCTGCTTCTAGCCAAGTGAACTCTAGATCTAGAGTCACACTGGAAAGGAGCATGGAGAAAAGAAAGCCTGGCATAGAAACCTGTGAGACTTGAACAGCCACAACCCAAGGTACTAGACACCAGAGGTGGAACCTGAGGACAGGGTTCAAAATTGTGATGAGCAGCAAATGGTTAACATTACCTCATTCTGCCCTGTTGTCTAGGTCTATAGCACTGTGTGATTCTTCCATCAGTTTTATGGATCCCCTTTTGGCTATGAATCAAGGCACTGAGGAAGTGTCAGTGTGAGCCCTCAAGGCTGGGATGGGAGGGCAAAGAGGAACAGATTTGAATGAGCAGGATCCATAATCTGTGAGCAGAGTAGAGTAGGGAGCATAGCCTCGCCCAGCAAAATGTATTTCTAGATGCCAGTATTCCAGTGTGATAATCTTAAGTGTCAGATTCAGAGGGTCAGTCCAGGCTCAAGCCATCAGAAGTGTGCAAGAAGTCCAGAAGCTCAGGTGTTGGTGAAAACAAAGTACAGATGGTCTCTTAAACAGTGATGGTTTGCTTTCCTTTGGCTTTTTTGGACCACCTAGTGCATGCCAAGTAATTCATATATATTATCTCTAATGTTCTCAAGAATCTTGGAAAATTAGGGTATTCCAATCCCCATTCTACATGAAGAAACTGAGATTAAAAGCTTATTAAGAGATGATCATTTTACATCTATCCGTCAGCAGAACTAGGGTTTAAATACTAGTTGTTTTTTTTTTTTTTTAAAGATTTTATTTATTTGACAGAGAGAGATAGCGAGAGCAGGAACACAAGCAGGGGGAATGGGAGAGGGAGAAGCAGGCTTCCTGCCGAGCAGGGAGCCCGATGTGGGACTCGATCCCAGGACCCTGGGATCATGACCTGAGCTGAAGGCAGACCCTTAATGACTAAGCCACCCAGGCACCCTAAATACTAGTTTTTACTTTAGCATCTGCTTTTTCCACTACAGCCTCCCTGCCCCCCCTGCCCCACCGCCACCATCTCTCAATGAAATGAAGTTCTGTTCTTTTCATCTGGGTCTTGACTCCAACCATGGTTAGACTGAAAAATACACATTTTTCTTTCTTTAAAATCTATTGTGAGCTTTGCACAGTGGCAGTATCATAGTCAATGAGGTTTATCTGAGGCGCGATTATTGCTAATTAAAATATATTGTGGATGGATTTTCTTATTCTGCACTCATTTCACATCCTATTTCTCAAGACTTTTTTATTATGCATAAATCTGGAGGCAACTAATAGACATTTAAAAAGTCAGGTCAAAAAATAAGATAGCTGAGAACCAATATGTGGAAAGATTACCTACTGTATTCAATTAAAAAAAGTTTATAGTCTGTGATAAATGGGTATTTTCCACAAGATGCCCTAGGAATAGGTTTGTGATTTTGGTTTGGGGAAAATTATTTTCCTAATAAGATCTGTGGTCTTATTTAATAGGAATGAGCACTGGAAGATTGTCACAGGTCTTATGTAGATTTGCACCACTTGCCAGAGACAGTAAATAAGATTGTCACTGCAGCCTGATTAATTTTCAGGACAAAATTTGCATCTCCTCTCTTCAGGGATATTGTTACCATGGTGATGTTATGACATCAAGCTTTGCACAGAGGGTTGCTGTTTCTTACCTGTAGACTTTGGCTTGTGCTATGTAGGAAGAATTTCTGGCCATTTGGGGAAATTTTTTATATATGTCAAAGCCAGGGTAAGGATAGAGAAATGTCCATTAGGATGTGGACTCAGTGACTGTCATAATACCTCTTTCTATTTTGATGTCTATTGTAATATTCTGAATGAACGTAAGTGAGAACATCAAATCATATACTTGTATTTGCATAAATTTAAGCTTCCAGTAGGGTGTTTTTCTTTTACACTCTGGAAAATGTAAAGTGTGAATAATTTCTGTTGTTGAGAAGATAAAAAACCACTTTCCAGGTACAAAGTATCATCATAAGTGAATTTTCTGACAACACAGCACCCTGATTTACTGTTGGGAAAACTATTCTTTGCTATTCTCAGTCCATGATGTTCAGATGAGACTGACAATTTCCTCAGCCCTTGATGAGATTGTGACTCAGAATTGGCCAATTATAGTACTGTATCTACTTGGTCATAGTAAATGATTCAGGATGGACTCATGACAGAAGCCAAGCCATTGAGAATCCTTCTTGAAACTTCTGTTTATCAAGAGAACTATGCTCTGTTTCAGGCATAGTTGCTTAGCTGGTAGGATATAAGCCTGAGTTGATAGACATCTCTGTTACCAGTTGGGGATATTCAGTCTAAAAATGAAGTTGACATAGAAAAACAGCTGAGAGAGAAGATGGCACATTTTGACCACTTGAACTCAGTAACATTTACTCCTTAACTTTTCAAAAACTATATGAAGTGACTTATTGCTTAAGCCAATTTGAGTTGGGTTTCTCTTGCTTGAAACTGAAGAAATTCTGAATACCAGAATCATCAATCTACTCATACATATATACAGGTTATTTTTAATTTAAAATTTTGCTAAATACCTGGAATTTTGCTCATAACTAGCATGGTCAGAGATCAGCCATCTCTGACTTTTATGTCCTATCCCTTTAGATGTTTTTCAGTTGAATTTTTGTTTTATTTTTGCTATTTTAATATTTCTATTTTAGAGAAATGAATTGGGTCAGTTATTTGGTAAATATAACTTTTTTTTTTTTTTGCTGTGTCTGTGTTTTACTGATTTTTTTTTTTTACAATAAGTAATGAAACAATGGGACTAGTGATATTGTTCATGGAGAGACCAATGGGCGAGAAGAGGAAACCTGATGTCAATGTTATACATATATGGAGAAAGAAGAGACCATAATGGAGAATGAAAATGAAGGCAAAGTGTGTAGTCTCAGAGTCAAGAGAGGAAATGAAAGAGTTCAGGAATGAGTTAAAAGTCTGCATATTTAAATATAACACAGCAATCTTTGCATTTGAGAAAGTTACTTAATTTACACTTTATAAAAAGAGAGTTTTAGTATTTACCTTATAGAATTGTGTGGAAATTAAATGAGATAGTATTCTAGATTGCTCACAAAGCCAGGCATATTCATATATTAGTATGTTGATAGTTATTTGCTTTCAGATGCTTTTAGGAAGTTTTAAAGAATGGCATTTTTTTGTAAATGTACAGAGTGTACTGTATAGAACAGGTACCTTATATTGTTTACATCCTAATCCAGTTCATTTTCAGAAATAATGTTTCCAGGAATTCTAAGTTCTTCTAGGAAGAGCCTTTAGTTATGCCTTGATGATATATAATATCCATACTGAAAGAGAGTCAGGAACATCTCAGAACATCTTATCAGGAGAACAAGGCTCTGCGACTGTGAATGCATGAACTAACTCCAGAGAAGTCCAATCTCATAGGGTAGGGCCCAACTATAGAGCTGAGGGTTGAGAATAGTAGTACTGGAAAGACCCAGGCAGAGCCATTGTCCTAGCCTACGGGGACTTGAGTGCCATAATGTTAGGACCAACGTAAATGCCTAAGGAAGGCGTACCTGAACCCAAAGTCAAAAAAGAATACTCAGCTGAAGAGACCTCATATTAAAATTTTTGAACTGCTTAATTTTCCAGTGACCAAGTTCAAGACTGATCTTAGAATTTGGAGCAGAGTTGGATTTGCAGGATTTTAACTTTTCAGCAGTTATCAATTTGTGTCGAGAACTATGGAAGATGTCAAATGAACCTGGCTAGCAGAAAGAGAAAGATCATAGTGCAGGAAGTAGGCAAGGGATTTCATTGGCTAATTTTCTACATTTTTCTCTGGAGGAAGGCATAGAGAAATTGACTTAAAGACAGAGACTACCCAATGGTACAAATGGCAAAGATGAAATAATAAGGTTAAACATGGACCATGTGGTAAGGTAGACATGTGTTTTCTTTGCCTACTCAGTATCTCTTGCTTTCCTAATCCACGTGGTTTGAGCGAGTCTGAACCTCCAATGAAAGAAGTAAACCTAATTAAAGTTGGGCCAATCAAAGCACTTCATAACCTTAAACTAATTGATTGAGTATGGGCACATGACATTTCATCTAAGTTGTATTAATTTGTTAATATTAATTAAGTTGTCATAAATTTGTTTATAATTTATCTCTCTTTCAGTGTCTGTAGGATCTCTAGTGATGTTTTCTCATTTCATCCCTGATGATAATTTGTGTTCTTTCCCCCAATCTCTCTCTCTCTCTCTGTTTCTGTCTCTCTCTCTCCCTCCCTCCCTCTTTCCTTCATCCCTCTCTCTCTCTCCCTCCCTATCCCCTCACCCCATTCCTTTTTATTGAACAGTCTAGTTAGAGGTTTTTAACCATCTTTTGGACTGATTTTCTCTGTTATATTTCTTGTTTCTGTTTCACTGGTTTCTGTTCTTATGTTTACTTTTTTCCTTCTTTTTACCTTGTTTTACCTTTACTTTGTTCTTCTTTTACTATCTTCTTCAAGTAGAAGCTTTAGTTATTCTTTTCAGTTCATGGCTCTGCCCCCAAATTATATTATGTTGGGCTTTCATTTTCATTTGTTTAAAATATTTTCTTCTGGTACTCGTTTGTGATTGAAAGTAGAAACCAAGTTACCTGCTTTTTGGGTGGTTAAGGGTGAAATAGAGAAAAGAGTATTATATATCTGAGTAAATTTTTGGAAAACTCATTAGAACTTTAAAGGAGTCTTTTAGAGAGAGGAAAGCAAACCATAATTCTCTTAAGAATAGAGAACAAACTGAGGGTTGATGGAGGGAAGAGTGGGGGATGGGCTAAATGGGTGATGTATATTAAGGAGGGCACTTGTTATTATGAACACTGGGTGTTGTATGTAAGTGATGAATCACTAAATTCTATCCTGAAACCAATATTACACTGTATGTTAACTAACTAGAATTTAATAAAAATTTGAAAAAATAAATAAGGGGCAATCTTTTAATACCTGATTTGCCCTACAACCCAGTGGTTTAGTATATAAAGGAAAGGTAAGAATATTTGACGCAGATGAACATACATATCTAGCACATCCAGGCTCATGAACCTTGATTTCTGCTTATATGCTGTAATGTGGCTTATGCCTCCAGCTCCCTCAGATATGTGTATTTGGTAGGAGCTACTTGCCTGGAGTCATTTCCAGAAAATTAATTCCCCATCATGGTCATGCAGCAAGGGATATTTGAGTTGCAGCAACTTAAAGTTTTATTAGACCAAGTAATTTTGAATTTTAGATGGGAGCCTTTAAACTGAGGAACACCTTTAAATCCTAAATGATCTACTTTGATGTTGCTTTTATAATTACTGTCATAAGCAGTGTTGTTAGGAGGAATTTGAACTAATCTGCATTAAAAGATGAGCTATTTTCTATTTTACTTGCTTGAGGGTCAAAGAAGACAGGAAATAACATAGAAGAGGGAAAAAGGAAGCTAGAATAGAGGATGAAATAGCATGGTGGGAGGCTGGAGTCCAGGTTGTAGATTTTCAAAAATCAGGAGCAGTGATAAGAAAGAAGGAAGAGGGAAAGAATAAGGAAGGAGGAGGTATTTGAGAAAGAAAGCTCCCAGATATTGAGTATTAAGTTATTTGTGTTTCTGTGATGTAAATACTTCCAATATCTCAAATCCTTAGTAGAGATTGCTAGACACAAAAGTAAATGAATTAGTAAATTTTGCAGAAATTAAGGAAGCGTATTGGTTTCCACATCTGCATCGGCACCAGGCACAACAGAAGTAGCATGCATGAGATGGAAACCGAGCTAAAATTAGGAGTAGAAACCTGGAGTCAGATTTGGGAATGTAAACTCCTGGGAATTTTCAGAAATCTGAGAGAAGACATTAAACTTTTCAAACTCCATGGAAGAGAGATCCAGCCGAATACTATTGTAGATTTATTGAGCAGAATGACCCTAAGTGACCTCTGTGTTAACCTCAGGGCCCTGTGCTGCCAAACACCAGTAATACTCTCACTGAGCAGCTATTATTAACCTACTGCTGCTGGCGATGGCTGTCTGCTGGGGAAAACTATGCCAAGAAAAGGTTCCATTTCTTCCTCAGCTTTTGGTAGAGGACTAGGAGGAAGATTATGTGGAAAAATGGAATGATTTCATTTAGATGTTATAGGATAAACCAGCTTTTTGGGGTGACACATTATCAGGCTGAAAGTACATGGCATGAAGGTTTTATTCAACTTATTTAAAATAATGAATGCAAAGTTATTTTTTAAAACAACTTAGTCACCCAGAATTTATTTCATTCCCAAAGGCAGTTCATAAATTAAGATTTACACTTAACATGCTGCTTTCTTAATTTGGAACATGTTGGTATGAGAAAATGACACACATTATTTTAGGGCTTCTAATTTAGCTCTTAAAGAAATGCTATTTTTATGATTTATATGAATGTTATATATCATATTTTCATGTTTAATTTCTTAATTTTTTTGATATGCACATCTGATATATTGGTGGTTATATAGAAATAAGATGAGGCAATATATTATCTAGTATCCTGTCAATCAGAACTCTCTTTTATAGCATGATTACACAGTGAAAATTAAAGATAACAATGTAAATAAAACACTATAAGATTTTGATATGTGTGAATCATCTTCTTAAGGATATTATTAAATTAAATTATGCTTGGGGGCGCCTGGGTGGCTCAGTCATTAAGCGTCTGCCTTCGTTCATGACCCCAAGGTCCCGGGATCGAACCCCGCATCAGGGTCCCTGCTCGGCAGGAAGCCTGCTTCTCCCTCTCCCACTCCCCCTGCTTGTGTTCCCTCTCTCGCTGTGTCTCTCTCTGTCAAATAAATAAATAAAATCTTTAAAAAAATAAATAAATTATGCTTGATTTCTTCTTAGTATTTTGATATGACTGATAAAATTTTCAATGATAAAAACAACACAGTTGTATATTATCCGTTGTCTCATTTTTTCCTCATGAGATTTGGAAACACGTTCAGAAAAATAATGCTTGTCTGTGGCATAATGGCTGACGCACTACCTCTTAAATTCTACAAGTGTAAGTATGCATAGAGCTGATATTCATGATTTATTTCAATCCTCAAAAGAGTTGATATATTGGTTTGAATAAGTACCCAGTAGGGCTCCGTCAGAGTTTATGATTCAAAACTGTAATTTTATGCCATAGATATATTTTATTTAAGATTGAAATATTGTAAGAAGTTCTTATATGCGTTTAGAAGTATCTATTGGTAATGTTGTTTAATATTTGAAGTCTGCTAATTTTAAACATTGAAAATTATTAACTTTGATTTTTTCTTTTTCTTTGTATTTTGGTAAATGAGTATATACTACTCATAGAACAATAAAGCTAGTTAACATGCATTCACCAAAGCAGTTAATAAGCACAGAAAAACAACAACAATAACAACAAAAAGAACTCCAGGTACTCTTTATAATATTTTAATGTTATTTTAAAAATTTGAATATTTAGGGGTGGCTCAGTCCGTTAAGTGTTGGACTCTTAGTTTCAGCTCAGGTCATGATATCAGGGTCCTGAGTTCAAGCCCCAAGTTGGGATCCACAGTGGGTGTGGAGTCTACTTAAAAAAAATGAATATTTAAACATTAATATGGTTGTGTGGTATGAAGGAATTAATTTGTACAGTTATTGATTTCACTTGCCAAATAATTATTTTCAAACTTTTTATTTTCTTTTTTCAGTTCAAACTTAACATATCACCCTGACTGCCTCACAAAATCAGATTGCAAACACAAATAGATGTTCTGAGTGGTTGTTTCCAGATTTTTAAATTTCACAGACTGGTGAAATTAAAAGGAAAGCAAATGAAAAGATTGGCTCAGGTTTGTTAGTATTTTCTATTGCCAATGACAGTGTTAAACAAAAGAAAACAAAATTATTTATAATTATCATTATTTCATAAAAGAGAGGATATAATAAACAACTCCTCACCTAAAAAAGGAAAGAAAAAGGATGGTTATAATCTCATACAGAAGAAGTCTTTGAGAAGAACAATTTATAAAACAAATTCTGTCATATTTATTTTTCATTTTTCATGCTATGAACTTCTAAACTCATACTCAGAAAAGTTTATCTAAATGGTATCAAGGGAACATATTTCTCGGCTGTTACCCAAAGCCTCTTTTTATCTCCCTGGCCAGATTCTTGGCTCCATGCCTCATTCCTGATACCTGTTTGTGTTGTCTTTCCATTGCATAATCCTTTTAATTCCACTTCTGGCTTTGCAGACCTGTCTTCTGTAAATGTTTTGGGCCATGCACACTCCCTAGGTTTTATCATTCTCTGCTGCTTTAGGGTGAGAAATCCCTGTGCTACCCTCCTGCCATTTGGAATTCCCATCTTAGCTGTGCTAGTCTCAGCTTTGATAAAAAAATTCAGACATATTTTCCCCAACCCAAATCAAATTTCAGTTCTGCTAGTTATAGCAGCACAATGCATCTTCTCTTCCTGGATATTATTGTTCCTTGTTCCAATGACATTTAAAATAAGAACATATTTTGTTCAGTTGTATAATATAGTTGTCTTAAACTTTGAAAATGTGTGTGTTTTTTTTTTTTTCTTTTTAGAGAGGAGAGGAGATGGGGGAGGGATAGAAAGAGAGGGAGAGAAAGAATCTTAAGCAGGCTCCATGCTAGGGAGCAGCCCCACAATGTGGGGCTTGATCTCATGAAACTGACACCATGACCTGAGCTGAAAGTAAGAATTGGCGCTTAACTGACTAAGCCACCCAGGCGCCCCTATGTTTTTTTTTTTTTTAAGACGATTTACTGAGGTGAGATTCACATAATGATATGTTTTAAATGATATATTTTTAAAAATTTTATTTATTTATTTATTTGGCAGAGAGCGCAAGAGAGCACAAGCAGGGGAAGTGGCAGAGGGAGAGGGAGAAGCAGGCTCCCCGCTGAGCAGGGAGCCCGATGCAGGACTCGATCCCGTGAACCTGGGATCATGACCTGAGCTGAAGCAGACACTTAACTGACTGAGCCCCCAGGCACCCCTTAAATGATATTTTAAAGGTTGTTTGTATGACCTGAAATTTTCAAAATTTCAAAATAAAACGGGGTGTTTTGAGGATCCTCCAGCAGGTAGCTTAGAGGTGAAGGGAACCATAGCAGTCATGTTCCACCCATAATGCAGTGTAACGATGTTTGAATTAAATGGTCATCCAACCTGTATTTGGACACTTCGAGTCAGGAAGAGGTCATTGCCATATAAGTTATCTCATTCCATTGTTGAGCACCATCACTGGAAATTTCTCTCTGAAAATGACCTGAAATCTGCACCTCTGTATCTTTTTTCTAATAATAGCCCTTAAGCTATTTGGAGATAGCTATCAATTCCCTTTAGGAGTCTTTGCTTCTCTAGGTTAAATATTCTTAGTCCTTTCAACCATTCACTTTTTATACATGTTTTTGGGACCTTAATCTTTGAAACTGAATTTTCCTAAATAAATTCACCATTTTCAAAGTGTTTGGATTCATGTCAGCTCCTAGAGCTGGTCACCACGTTCCTGAAAAAATCAGAAAACAGAGCATTGTTGACTATTTCTTTTGGATCAGTTGGACGAAAGTATTCCTATTAATACAGCGTGAGACTGGGTTAGATCTTCAAAAGTGTTCACATGAATTTTGTAATAAAAAAAAAAATCCCAAGATTTCATCTTTGCTGCTGAAATAGGTTCTTTCTATCCAGTTTTTGTTTGAATTTCTGAACCAAAATGTAGGGCTTCAGACTTTGTTAAAATTAACATTGCCAATACATTTTAGCACACACTGTAAGATGGAAATACTTTACATTATTTAAAGAAAGATCACATTAAATCTTATTTTATTATTTATAATATATGTATTTCTCCATTTCCTCTTATTTTCACATTCAGCTCAGCTTTTTTTAAAAATAAATCTGTGTCAGTGATAAACAACAAGGTGAATCTGCTCAAGGACTGTATTTTTGAGACTTCTCATCAAGTTTATACTCTGTCATTAATTCACATTAATTGGATATAATTTTCTAAAAGCCATGAATCCAATTAAATATATTTTATCATTCAGCCCATGTTTTATTCAAGGACATAATTGGAAATTAATTGGAAACTTTATTGCTTACTTTCTAAAAGATAATAGTATCTGAATAGCCATCTCAAACTTAATAGTTTTGCACATACTAGTTTTGTTCCCTTGGAGTTCATTGGACTTTTTTTTCTATTAGAGTAAAAATATAGGGGCACCTGGGTGTGGTAGTCGGTTAAGCGGCTGACTCTTGGTTTTGGCTCAGGTTGTGATTTCAGGGTCATGAGATCGAGCCCCACATAGGGCTCCGTGCTCAGTGGGGAGTCTGCTTAAGATTCTCTCCCCCTCTACCACCCACCCCCTGCACTCTCTCTCATCCTCTCTGTAAATAAATAAATCTTAAAAAAAATAAAAATACAGAGTCTTTCTTTCTTTTTTTTTTTTTTAAAGATTTTATTTATTTATTTGAGACAGAGAGAATGAGAAACAGAGCACGAGAGGGAAGAGGATCAGAGGGAGAAGCAGACCCCCCGCCGAGCAGGGAGCCCGATGCGGGACTCGATCCCGGGACTCCAGGATCATGACCTGAGCCGAAGGCAGTCGCTTAACCAACTGAGCCACCCAGGCGCCCAAAAAATAAAAATACAGAGTCTTTCTAAGAAATGTGTTTGTGAGCATTGATCCTTCAGAAAGGAGAGCCTGAGGTAGCAATTAAAGTGTGGTACAGGCACATGTGTGGTAAGATAAAGGAAATAGAAGAAGGGAGGCAAGGAAATACTGGAACAGAGTGAGCAGAACAGAGACAGTAGGTTGCTCAGTGGGCATGTTTGCTTAATATTCAGCACTTCCCAGAAGATTAAGGAGGAATCCCACCTCAGATTAGTCCATGAAAGAGAGTTAAAAAGGGGGAAATATATCTGCTTCGCTCTGTGCTGTCTCCTGCTTTGCGTCAGTCAAGGTTCACCCACACTAACTCCCCACATCCCACCAGCTCAGTTGTCTTGTCCTTCCAGCTTCGTTCTCACCTGGTATATCTGCGCCTGCCCATACGTGGTTAGGGGGCATCAAATCTCAAACCTGAAATTAAGCTGGATGTATTAGTCTGCTCAGGTTGCCATAACAAAATACCATAGTCTAGATGGCCTAAACAACTGATTTCTCATAGTTTTGTTGGAGTCTGGGAAGTCCAAGATCAGAGTGCCAACGTGGTCAAGTTCTGGTGAAAGCTCTCTTGCTGGCATACAGATAGCTAGCTACCTTCTTGCTGTGTCCTCACATGGCAGAGGGAGAGAGACAGACAGAAAGCTCTTTGATAGATCCCACCCTAAGGGTTTCAATATATGGATTTTGATGGGACACAATTCAGTCTATAGCATCCACCTCCTAAAATTCATGTCCTTCTCACATGAAAAATATGTTCAGTCCATCCCAACAGCCCCAATACATTTTTAAATGTTATTTTATTAAGATTTTGTATTTGTTTATTTTGAGAGAAAGAGAGAGCAGAGTGAGCGAGAGAAAACACGAGTTGGGGGAGGGGCGAAGGGAGAGGGAGAAGCAGACTCTCCACTGAGCAGGGAGGGGCTCAATCCCAGGACCCTGGGATCATGACCTGAGCCGAAGGCAGATGCTTAACTGACTGAGCCACCCAGGCACCCCAGCCCCAATACTTTCCCCCCACCCCTTCATTTTTCCCTTCCTGCTATCTTCTTTTTTTTTTTTTTTAACATATAATGTATTATTTGTTTCAGAGGTACAGGTCTGTGATTCAGCAGTCTTACACAATTCACAGCGCTCACCATAGCACATACCCTCCCCAATGTCTCTCACCCAGCCACCCCATCCTATCATCAAGTCTAAATTCTGGAGTCCAGAGTCTTATCTAAACATCATTTAAAGCAGATATGGGTGAAATTCAAGATTCATCCTGAGGCAAAATTCTTTTCTGTGAACCTGTGAAACCAGACCAGTGATGTGCTTTCAAAATACAATGGTATTCCCATTCCAAAAGGTAGAAATGGGAAGGAAGAAAGGGGTGACAGTTCCCAAGCAAGTCTAAAACCTAGCGAGGCAGGGGCGCCTGGGTGGCTTAGTTGGTTAAGCATCTGCCTTTGGCTCAGGATCCTGGGATTGAGCCGCGCATTGGGCTCCCTGCTCAGCGAGGAGCCTGCTTCTCCTTCTCCCTCTGCCACTCCCCCGGCTTGTGCTCTCTTGCGCCCTCTCTCTGTCAAATAAATAAATTAAAAAAAAAAAAACCAAACCTAGCAAGGCAAATTACATTAGATCTTCAGGTAGGGGAAAATCCTCTGGTATGATGCTCTGCCCTTTACATCCATGAGGGTGGCCGCATACCTACCGCACCATCACCCCCATGACCCTTTGGGGCAGCCCTGTCCCTTTTGGTCAATATTAGGCAGGAAACAATAGAAATAAAATGCATTGTAATCATGTAAGTTAATATAATCTTTCTAGAGAGCAACTTTGTGATGCAAATTAAAAGCCATAAAGCTTTGCATATCTTTTGGAGCAGTGATTCCAAGTTTAGCTATTTATTTATTATTTATTTTTAAAGATTTTATTTACTTATTTGACAGAGAGAGACACAGTGAGAGAGGGAACACAAGCAGGGGAAGTGGGAGAGGGAAAAGCAGGCTTCCTGCTGAGCAGGGAGCCTGATGCGGGGCTCGATCCCAGGACCCTGGGATCATGACCTGAGCCGAAGGCAGACGCTTAACAACTGAGCCACCTAGGCACCCCGCCCCAAGTTTAGCTATTTATAATAATAATATTTCGATACTTGCACAAAATATTTCAGTACAAGAATGTTTATCACAATTCATATATTATTTAAAAAATATTTTATTATGTATTTATTTATTTATTTGAGAGAGCGAGTGTGTGCGTACATGCGAGCTGTGGGGGGGTGGGCAGGGAGAGGGAGAGAGAATCTCAAGCAGAGTCCCTGCTGAGCATGGAACCAAAAGAGGAGCTCTATCCCATGACGAGGAAATCATGACCTGAGCCGAAACCAAGAGTTCGTTGCTCAACTGACTGAGCCACCTAGACACCCCCACAATTTTCATATTATAATGAAACATGTAGAAACCCCAAATGTCAACATATAGTTTCTCAATAGCCTAATATGCAGAGAAATGACAACATCATATTCAGACCATTTCATGTCATATAAGAAATCCAAGGTATAATAAATAAATGAAGCAGGTTACCAAACAACATGTGAATTGTAGATGCTGTGGGTGCCATAGCCATGTATCTTCACCCTCACTATTTCAGTGTATGCTTGCTATACTTCCAGTTGGCAGCATCTACTTCTGTTTGCCTGAGTTTTTTTTTTTTTTTTTCTTTTTGTTCGTGTGCTTAGCAGGCCAGGAGTGCTAAAGAATAATGCTCCTGAATGATAGTAATTGATAGAGTTCATGTGTGAACAGCCCAGGTCATTCACTCCTTTGTTGAGATGACTTAGAGAACAGTGCTACATACTGCAGAGTTCCTCATTGGGATCAGCTTCAGGGATCCACAGTGATGCCTTCCCAGGTCATGTACCCTCTATTGGCTGCTTTCTCTTCCCTGTCTCACTTTTCTACTCTCCTACCCGTGTTTCCTGATGTCATCTCTCAAGTGAACAATTAACACTTAAATCATTGTCTCAAGGTCTTCTAGGGACATTCAACCTAAAACACCAATTCAAACAATTTCAATTAAAAATAATATGTATATGTATATATGTATATATATTAAATATAAAACTGACTGGAAATATGTACATTGAATTAGCAATATTGGTTATTAGTGGGGTTGGTGAGATTATAGATGGACATTTTCTTCCTTTTTACTTAGTTACATGATCTTTAATGAACCTGGAAGAAGTAAAAAGTAATAAAAGTTATTTTAAACAGGAAAAAACAACAAATGCTTTTTCTCTTGTTCACTCTTTCTCAATCCCATTCTCATTTCAGTCCCTTCAAAGGAAAGCTACTTAATATGAGTTCCATTGATTTATAGTGCAAGGACTTATTGTGTAATTATATAATGGCTTTTAGTCAAAGGAATATTAAACTAACAGGCCTCAAGCAGTTCCTGTAGCAAGTGAATTTCAATTTTAAACTTTCAGTATTCTCTCTGCCTTGGCCACATCTTTAAATATTTCAGAGCTAAGAAATTCTTTTTTTCACCAGAAGAAGATTGACCTGGATAAGTGAATAGTATTCTCAGAATTGCAGGTATAGATATGCCTGAAAAATACCCTCTCCCTAGATTGTGTTATTTTAAAATAATACTGATTCCTTTTAGATGAAAAGGTATCAGACCTCAAGATTTCAGACGTGTTCATTTTCAAAAAAGCTTAAAGGACAGTTATGCTTATCATACAATTCTATTTGTAGGGTTAGAGAGAAAAATAAATTCTTTAGACAAATCTTTAAGTCTTTGAAATGAGTAGTGTAATGAGTGGTAATGGACATTGAACCAAGAGTTTGGAGACCTGAATTCATAGCCTTAGACCAGCTAGTAACCTGTTTGTTCAGCTGTGGATTTGATAAACTTCAAGCAGAGAGAAAACAATGAGCAAATTGAAGGAATGAGTTAATTTCTATTGGGAACAGACAAGTTACATAAGTAAAGTGATCTAATTTGGACCTTTTTTTTTTATGTTTGATAAAGACATGAGTACTAAGAAATATTTCTTTACCCTAAGAAAAGCAATGGTTGCAGGTGTGATTGATGAATAGTAAATGCACTTGGCCTCAGCTATAAAAGGTGTATGGGAAGTGTGGTCTGTGGGTAATTGTATTAGTTTGCTAGGGCTACCATAATAAAATATCACAGAATGGGTGGCTTAAACAACAGAAACTCTTTTCTTCCAATACTGCAGACTGGAAGTCCAAGATCAAGGTTTCTGCAGGTGTGGTTTCTCCTAAGGCTGCTCTCCTGGTGTTACAGATGACCACCTTCTCACTGTGTCCTTTCATGGCCTTTTCTTTGTACATACACTCCTGGTTTCTCTTCTTCTTATAAGGATACCAGTCCTATTGGATTAGGGCCCTACTCTAAGAGGCTCATTTTAACTTAGTTATCTCTCCAAAGGCCTTATCTGCAAGTAGGGCTACATTCTGAGGTACTAACAGTTGGGACTTCAACTCATGAATTTTGGGGGGCACTATTAGGTCTGTAACAGTCATGTAGGTAGGAAGGTGGAAGAATGATGAAAGCTCAGATTTTGGGACCACTAAACTCCATAATCTATTTTGAATCTCAAGCTATATTTTTCTTGATACAGCTTTGAAAATCTGTTTCTAAAATTATATTTCTATTTATCTATTTCTTTTATTTTGATAAATATAGAAAATTGCTAAAAATTGGCTCCACGTAAGTTCATTATGAAACATTCACATACAAAAAAATTGATTACATATTAAGGCAGAAGAAAATTGTCAACAAATCCCCCAAACTGGAAATCCTGAAACTACAGCATGAGAACAAGAAATCAGTGACTAAGATATGGTAAAAACAAAACCAACAAAGTAAAGGAAGACAGTAAAGTAACAGCAAAGAAATATTTTTTTTTTTAAGATTTTATTTATGTGTTTATTTGAGAGAGAGAGAGTGGGGGAGAGGGACAAGCAGACTACGCTGAGTGCAGAGTCTAATGCTGGGTTCCATCGCACGACCCTAGATCATAACCTGAGCTGAAATCAAGAGTTGGATGCTTAACCAATTGAGCCACCCAGTTGCCCTGAAATCATTTTTAAAAAGAAACTCTTCTAAAAACTTGGGTTAAAGAGGCAAGTAAAAAAACTATGTGGTAGACAGGGGTACTAATGAAAACTTTTCAATTATTCTTCTTGAGTACTCTGAAATTATGTTAGTAAATGTTATGATGTTATTAAATAAATTAATGTTTATAAGTAAATAGTAAAAAATAAAACACTAAAACTTTATATTTTTTGAAAACAAAAAAATTTCAAAATGTATGTTATACATTCCACTTCAGAAGGCAGATAAGTTGCAATACTAAAGAAATAAGAATAAAAGAATTAATGACTGTAAGAGCATAAATTAATCAAATGGAAAGGAAAATATTTGTCTTCAGAGCTATTTCTTTTTTCTTTTTTTTTTCAGAATTATTTCTGAAACTGTTTCTGAAACTATTTCTTTTAAAAGACCATCTAGACAACCCAAATATAAAACATCAATTATGAAGAGGTATTTTCTCAGCTAATGAAGAAATTTAACCATTTTTAAATGAATACTAACTATACATTTATATCAACAAATTTAAAAATATAAATCAAATGAATAACTTTCCTGAAAAAAAATTAGCAATTTGGACTCAAGAATAGTTGGAAACTATAACTAAAGGGACTACAAAGAATAGTTAGAAACTATAAATCAGAGCTCTCTCCCCTCTTCACCCCCAGCCCAGAGGTATCAGATCCAAATGTTTGTGCAAAGTCCAATTCAGCTTTTAAGGCACAAAAAATTGAGATACTAAAGCTATTGCAAGCATAAAGATATACAAATTAGTAATTCATACTATGAAATGGTATGTTACTAGTTCCAAAAATGTTGGAGGATAACACCAAAAAATAAATTTACAGACTTATCCCATATGTGAACATAGAAAAAAAGTATTAAAAATAGCCATCTAATATAGTCTAGCACACTATTAGAACAACACTGTGCCATATTTCAGAAATACAAAGATGGCTCAGCATTTGGAAATCTATTTGATTCACAACATCAATAATTAAGAGAGAGAGTATATGATTTTTTAAAAAGACTTTTATTTATTTATTTGAGAGAGAGAGAATGAGAGAGAGAGAGAGAGAGCATGAGAGGGGGGAGGGTCAGAGGGAGAAGCAGACTCCCCGCTGAGCAGGGAGCCCGATGCAGGACTCGATCCCAGGACCCTGAGATCATGACCTGAGCTGAAGGCAGATGCTTAACTGACTGAGCCACCCAGGCACCCGAGAGTATATGATTGATGCTAGAAAGGCCATTTGATGAAGTTTAACATCCATTTATGAGCAACTTCTTTAGTAACTTGTAAATCAAAGAAAATATGCTTAATTTTAAGTTTTTTTTTAATCAGTAGTTAAATAGCAGAAATCATACTCATTGAGAAACAGAGGAATTTCTATAAATTTAGGAAAAAGACAAAGATGCCCACTCATTACTATTATTTAACATCAGGCTGGAGATCAAAGGATACGAACAAAGGAGCAGTTACAGAAGGACATACAAATGAACAATAAACAATAAACATGAGAAGACATGCTCATCTGTAGTAATAATAGGAATGAAAACTAAAACTACAATAAAATATGATTTTTACTTATCGGATAAAACAATGCTTGATTTTGATACAATTGCTCTCATTATATAAGCCCTTCTTATGTGCCTTTCTTAATGCCCCCACTTATCTGGGGATTAACGAAAATCACTTTACAACTATTCTTCACTAATTCCAAAACCTCAAGGCATCCACTGAAAGTCAATGACTTTTCTCTTCTGAAAAAAACTGCAGACAGGAGAGATCTGAGTAGTTGAAGGAGGTGTGGGATGTAGTAGAGGTAGAGCTTTGGTCCTGTGAATGGTGGTGGGTTTTTTTCTAAATTGTCTAAGAATAAATACACCTTGCTATTGTAAGGATTGATTTCCTTCCTGCCCATTAACATGACTTGAATTCTATTTCCTGTAAAATAATAACCCTTACATTATTTTGCTAAGGTGCAGTCTTTTCTTCCTTGTTCAAGGTTATATTATAAACCTTTATCACATTAATCTATCTATGAATAGAAAATGGCCAACTTGCTGCTCTCTAATCCCCAGAAATCTCCATTGATCACCTGACTGGATTTGCAGCAGGCAGGGAAGGGTGGAGGATATTTCAATGCATTCTCACCTCACTAGCAATTGAGAAAAAAATTGTATTACATGATTGCACTGATCGACAAAAAAAATGCAGCCAGAGACCATTTGGACTGCTCGTCTATAGTTCTTAATAACAAAAGGACTAATTTAAATGAAAAGAGGATGGGATGCCTGAGTGGCTCAGTGAGTTAGTGGCTGCCTTTCGCTCCTGACCCAGGGTCCTGGGATTGAGCCCCACCTAGGGCTTCCTGCTCTGCGGTGAGTCTGCTTCTCCCTCTGCCTTCCACTCCCCCTACAAGTGCTCACTCTTTCTCTCTGTCAAAATAAATAAATAAAATCTTAAAAAAAAAATAAATGAAGAGAGGAGGTGCAGTGATTCATCTAAGCCTCTGAGTTATCTTTCCTGGATCTGGAGGCTGAATGCTGGGCTTGTCTTGTTAATTGTGCTGCAGGGGTCAGAAGAAGGATGCTCAGGGAGACCTTATAGCTTGTGCAGCCTGCCCCAGCAGGGTCCTTCCCTCTGCCTAATGTACAAGTTATTCTTGCTTGGGAAAGTGTGCTGTCCACAAAAAGTCATATATCCTTTGTTGTTGAAACCAAAGGCAGTTAGGATTGTTGATTTTTTCTTTTGGCCAAACCATAAAGAGCTAAAAATGACCCCTATAGTCCGGAGGGATGAAAATAAGATAAATTCTAAGTTATAGACTCAATTCCATTACTCAGGGATGTAGAAAAAGTGATGTTTTCTATAGAGACTTTACTGAGACCCAGATTTAACAACAAGAATAATAAGGAGAGAAAACTAACTGATAGCCCAACAAAATGGATCAGAGATAGAGATCTTGGCTCAGAGTTTGGGGTTTGAAAAGTATAAATATTTAGGGCCCGGGATGACCAATGGTTCCTGCAGTCACAGAGGACCACCACACGGGGGCGGCAAGCCTTTGTAATCATGAAGTGGCCAGATCCACTTCTTTCTAGGTTGTGACCACATACATCACGAGCTACCAAAAAGCAATTGTTCATACACTGGTATAAACATGCATGATTTTGTTTTCTTGTGAGGATATTTCATGAGTAGAAGAAAATCATTAATATTTTCTTCCATGTCATGCATTGCTTTATAAAAAGTCGAATCCATAAAGACTGTTGTGAGCTTACTCATTTTTATCTCAATATTAGGATATATTTCCCCTCCCTCCTGAAAACAGTTCATTAAGCATATTTGGGGGTTCCTGTAGCTTTGTTCCAAATATGCTAACTAATTCCCTCAGTATCCTTGTTACATGGAGATCAAATCTTTTGGGTTCCTCATTATTCTTATATAATACAGTTTTATCCAAATCCTTCTCCTTCAATAAAACATTGGAGATATTTTATGTCTTAAGTTCACCAAGTCTCACCCACTAGAAATTATTTTTTCCTACTTTCCTCCTCATTCAAGCAGTTATTTTCTATCTTTACAACATTGACATACATTGAATATTGTTGGCTGCTAACTGTCCCCTGATGTGCATTCTCCCTTTTCTATTGTGACACAACTCTTGCATTTTAGCTGTACTGTACATGCTGTTCTTTTTCACCCTTCTTTCTTCTTTTTTTCCGACTAGCTGGAATGGAAATGTCATGGGCCACGTGCATAAGCACATAATCTCACTGATGGCAGAGCAACAAGATTGAAGAACCTTGACCATCCAGCTTGCTTTCCTAGGACTGCTTACACCTGGATCTAAGAAAATGCACTCTATCTTATTTAAGCCACTGTGGTTTGGGGGCCTCTCTTATAGCAAGTGAACCTATATCCTAACTAATACAAGCATCTAATATGTGCCAGGTGATAGTGGAGCACATTGTGTGCATTATCATATTTAATCCTCATAACCACTCTGTAAGGCAGTTCTTATCGTTATTGCCATTTTACAAATGAGTACCTCAAAGGATAGGGACTTAAGAGGTTTGGCCAAACTCATACAGCTAATAGGTGGGAAAACTAAAGCCTCTGCTCTGAACCACCAGGCCATACATCTACTCAAGGATGACTCCATCCCTTCCCTCATTTCTCACATCTAATTAAGACCAAGTGCCACTAGTCACTCTTGACACTAGTGTTGAAATCTATTCCTTTCTTCCCAGCTCTACTACCACAAGCCATTCCTGTTCTTCCCAGGTGGTTCCCCAGTTGCCAGTCATTTTCTCCTTAATTTGTTCTCATTTAACCTCCAAAGTTATCTGCCCCCAAGATAGATTTGATTGCTTGAATTCCTTGTCAAATCCTTTTACAAAGGCCTTCATTTATGTTATGGCTCCTGGAATGTCTTTTTTTTTTTTTCTTTTTCTTTCTTTTTTTTATTACTATGTCTTTTTAAAATTTTTATTTAAATTTTAGTTAGTTAACATACAGCACAATACTGGTTTCAGGAGTAGAATTCAGTGATTCATCACTTGCATATAACAACCCAGTGCTCATCAAAACAAGTGTCCTCCTTAATACCCATCAGACATTTAACCCATCCCCCACCCACCTCCCTCCATCAACCCTCAGTTTGTTCTCTATTGTTAAGATTCTCTTGTGATTTGTTTGCCTCTCTCCATCCCCTCCCCCACTTCCAATATGTTCATCTGTTTTGTTTCTTAAATTCCACATATGAGTGAAATCATATGCTATTTGTTTTTCTCTGATTGACTTCTTTCACTTAGCATAGTACATTCTAGCTCCATCCATATCATTACAAGTGGCAAGATTTCATTCTTTTTGATGGCTGAGTAATATTCCTGGAATGTCTTTTTTGACCTCCTTATTTTTGCCCCACTTCCTCTGCCAACCCCCACCCCCTCCTTTCTCTAGTCCCTACTAATATTAATTGACTTAACATGCTCATGCCATGTTCAGCCATGTTTATTCTTGCCTTGGAGTTTTTGCATGTGCCTGGAATATTAATTCTTGATTTCCCCTGACTGACTCCTTCTTCTCCCTCAGGTTCAGCTTATGTTTGAATTTTGGAAAGCATTCTCTGAGTCTTCCATAACTAATCACTAATCACTTCCATAACAACCTCTGGTCATTTGTATCAGATGTAACATTCTGCTTTATGTCTTTGATATATTCCTGACAGGTCTGTGATCTCCTTGAGGGCAGATCGATTTTGTTTATTGCTATATCCAGTTGAGATCACAGGACCTCACACAAAGTGGGCCTTTAATAAATATACTCTGAATGACTGAATAAATGGTTGAAATTGGGAGGTGGCAGCAGATGTCCATGAGTCTCCCTAGGTCTGAGCCTGTGGCCTTGGTTCAGGTTTGAAATTATGAATTCTGGAAATTGAAAACATTGATTTTGTGTGGTTTCCTCTTCACCTAGCATCTTGATTAAACCCAGCACTTAAAATGGCCTATTCCAACATCAACCTGTTAGGAGAGTGATTATTATGAAGGTGAGTACTTATGCTTTAACTCCTCAACTTGTAATTATGCATCCCTTTACCCCCCAAAAAATATATGAAGGGAAATATTCCTCTGCTACTGGTTTCTGGAGCTGGAGGTGTTGGAAATGTCCACACAGTGGGTGTGTGAAGTGGATGAAGCCAAAAATCTTCAAGAGAACCCACAGAGCAACTATTATGATGTGTTACAATGACCTCTGATCTAAGCTTCAGGAAATCTGGCTCATTGTTCATGTTTCTGGACTCACAGTCAAATGTCCTAGAGAGCCATGTGTCTTCTATATTTCTGCATCAATATTCAGTACATTCCACCATACTACACCAGCTTCATTCTCAGAGCAGGGAGAACTAGTGGTGATGATAACAGCATCTTTGGATCTTTGGGAGGAAGTTGTGGGGTAGGGAGTGAAGATTTTATGAGTTGGAAAGGAGAAATGACTCTAGACCACATTGATCTCTTCATCTTTTTTCTTAAAATGACTACCATTCATAGTTTTCTTTCTTTCTTTCTTTCTTTGTTTTTTTTTTTTCTCTTTCTTTCTTTCTTTCTTTCTTTCTTTCTTTCTTTCTTTCTTTCTTTCTTTCTTTCTTTCTTCCTTCCTTCCTTCCTTCCTTCCTTCCTTCCTTCCTTCCTTCCTTTTTCTTTCTTTCTTTTTCTTTCTTTCCTTCCAATACAAGATGTTGGGGGGGTGGTAGTAATGGACAATGGTAATCATGATCTAAGTTCAAGAACTTCAAATCAGGTTAGTTATCCTTTATTGTTACTCTCTAGAGATGATTGCCAACATCTTTAAATTCTGCATGTTAAATACCATTGCTGTCGATCCCTTATATTTCCATTTCAGTAATCATAACAAGGGTGTAAGTCCCAGTGACTATGAGTCATCAGAATTATTTTAACAGCTTTTTCTCCAGGCTCCATGTCTCTAGGCTCTGCATCTTTAATCTACCATATGCACTACAGCTCAATTAATCCTCATGAAGGTCTGTACTGACTGGTCCCAAATCTTGAATGTTCTCTATGACCAGTTTATCTTCAGGATAAATTTCAAGTGCTAATAATTTAAGATTCTCACAATCTGGCCTCAGTTTACATTTGCAATATAACATCTCATTGTTCCTCTAGGCTGATTATACCTATAACTGACCTTGTTGGGGGCGCACACACCTTGTGGAGGAGAAATCATACTATTTTCTCTAGTCACTTTCTTCAGCAAGCTAAAGCTCTTTAAATGACAAGTTCATCAGGTTCCATGGCTTTTTGGTCAGTCTAGTTCTTTAAAAGCCTCCTCTAGTACAATTTTTAAATTCTAGTTTTATCTCCTCCAATCCATTTAATAGGCTTCATCTGTGTCCCAGAGATCTTCAGGATAGTAGGCTTGCTATTGCCCTCCTCTTTCTCTTCCTTGCCTGGTTCTAGATCCTTTGGTGTGTTAAGGAGGAAGAAGAAAGACAGGGGGAAGTCCCTTTATCTTTGTGGCCATTGTAATCTTCTTTCTGGGCTTGTCCTTGTTTCTCTACTGTCAACTTGTTGTCAGAGCTTTTTGTGTTTTCCTTACCAAATTGTGGGCTTCTGAGCTGCTCTACAACGACATCCCTTTCTTATCTCCACACCCACTTTGTCCTTTTCCCAGCTCAAAGAGGTTCAGAAGGCAAATCACTTAGTAGTATGCACCAATATACTTCTAATAACAAGATAAAAGATCAGTTACCTTTATGTGCTAAGTAAATCTCTTGGAGGCCACCTCACTTGGCTTTGGGGGAGGACTGAACTCCCCCTCCCCCTTTCATGAAAAAGAGAGGGGATGATAATATGAAACTCCTGCCCTGGCAGATGACTCACATTTTTGACATTTCCTCCACTCCCCTTACCCCCACCATTGTACATTCCTCTGCTTGTGTAGATTGGATAGGAGTGTTGTCATGGGGTGATAGTTTTAGGGTAGATAAGGTAGCTTAGTTGCCACTAAAAAGCCTTAAAGTGGTGTCTGACCTTTCAAGGGTTTTCCGAATGTGCTTGTTGTCAACTGTTGGTCCTTGGCTTTAAGTTCTGGGAAACTAGGAAAAGTGTGACTGACTGTTCTTATAGATTCCTAAATAGGCGTATTTCTTATAATAAAAATAGTAGCTAGATTTTACTGTGCATTTAAAAGGCTAGGCATTGTACAAAATACTTTGCTGTGTTATCTCACTTAATCCTCTGACAGCCTAATGAAGAATGCATTATTAGTATCGTTCTCATTTTATAGATGAAGCACTTGAGGTCTAAATAAGTTATACAACTTTTCTATGGTCATACATGCAAGAGGTGGCAGTACCAGGACAAGCCCAGGTCTGTCTGATTTCTTTGCCCACACTCTTAACCTCTGTGACATATTGTCTCCAAATATACCATGCACTATGCCTTTATCCATGTAGTTGAAATTAGACTTTAGAGATTATCCAATTCGATATTTCCATTATGCAGATAAGAACCTTCACCTAGAGAGGATAGATGACTTTGTCAAGGTCACACATCAGAACTTTCTCTCCTGAAATACTTCCTTTACTATCCCATATACCCAAACCCTATATAGCCTTCAATACCTAGCTCAAATCCCACTTCACCCCACCTCCCAAAGCCTTTCCTGTCCAGCCCAGTCCTCAGTGTTCTCACGTTCCTCTGAAACTTATACCACGTTCTGCTGGTACCACTTATTTGGTACTTCCACACAGACTGTCTTGGCGTTTCTTTAATTCCGATGTGACTAATTTTAAAAATCATTTCATGTGCACATGACTTTCTCCCTCGTATAGATTTTAAATACTGTGAGCAGTATTTTAGAAAATATTCTCTCAGGTTGCAGTTTCAATTCAGTTTGTTGAAAATGTGTTAAGCACCTAACAAGGTTAACACCATGTACCTGGAGATGAGTAAGAAATTCTCTAATCTTAAAGAACTTTCTGCTTTGTAAGGAACATAATTTAAGTGCACACATTATTATTTTTAAAAGAACAAGTAATATAAATGCCAAAGCTATGAAACTTGAAAGGACAGATTATATCTGGTTTGAGAGGATTTGGGAGGTTTCGTAGAGGAAGCAGATTAAAGATCAGCGTTGAAGGTGAAGATGGGTTTATGAGCATTGAAGGCCAAGGAAAAGCAAAGGGAAAGAAATGGTGCTCAGGGAAAAGTCTCACTTTGGCCTCCTTTGCTCTGTGGAGACCCAGCAGGTTGACTATGGACTACAGACTTACTTTGTTTGGCCAATTGTTTTCCAATTATAATCTGAATGTCTTTAGGTGGGTCATGCCTACTCTTACTCTCTATGATTTTCTAACAGGCCTGTCTAGCCCCTGAAGGCTTTTGAGTGAGGAGGTGGCAGGAGGATGCTAGTAAGATGGCTGGAGGGCCAATGTTATGTCAGGGTAGAGATTTTCAAACAAGTCATTGGGGAAGACTAGAGTTTTGGAAAGAAAGAGTAATGTGATTGAAGCTGTACTTTGAGATGGTGGGTATGGCAGTGGTATGTATGATTGAGCAGAAAGAAGTGGGGTTCAAAAAAATCAACATTCCCTGTGTTCCCTTGCAGCCTGTGGCACAAGGAGTTCTACCTCTCCAACAGTTCTTGTGGTCTGTGTCACAGTTTGGCCCTGTCCTATGTTCCCTAATGTTTTCTGTTGCAGCATTCTTTACTCAAGCACTGGAGATCTGGGGTTGTGTCTTGTATTTTTGTGTGTCACACCATGCTGGCCCAGCACAGGCAGTCCATGGACAGTTGTTTGGAGATTCAGTATTACTTCTCTGGAGACAACAACAGTAATGAGGGAGGGACATTAATTGATATGCTGTATCAATTTAAATTATTAAAGAAGTTCTCTCAAATACCTGAGCACAGAGTGTGTGTTCTAAAATGTTTTTGTTTGTTCCAGTCCCACATAATGACCTTTTATACTAAATAATCTTTCCTGTTCAAGATAAAATATCTTTCTTTTTTGAGTCTGACATACGTGATATGATCTGAATTATTCATGATTGTTTTGGCTCATGTTGCATTTTGAAGTCTAATACGCAGAGACATTTTGACATAATGTGGTGCTAAACTCACTCATTAATACATTGGAGTCTTTCCCTAATTCAGTGGAAAGTTAAAACCTATAACCTCAAGTCCAAAAACTTCTATTGAGTCTTAGGCAGGCACCTTCTCACTTGAGTCCTTCTCAAAATCAAACCTTCCTATTTCAGTATTGTAATTAAGAATAAAAGCTTGAAGAACTAACTCAGTGGTATGTTGATCTTTGTTGGAAAACTGGACAGGACTCACAGTGCAGCTGTCCCGTATTATCTACCACACCATAAAACTAGAATGTGATGATATTAAGAAAATGCAATAGACATGGATTGGTTTCTTCCATAAAAAGCCTCAAGTTTCATAGTGCTCACACAGCACCTAGTCTTGGAAACCAAATAAGAAGGGCAGGAACTACTGTTGGGGCCAGAGGTTTTTGTTCCAGTTTTTATAACATTATCTTTGTACAAGTCTCTCCAAGTTTATGTTTTTCACAAAATAATGGGCAACAAATTATAACTTCCTGTTCCCCTCTGTTTCATCCTAGAAGTATTTTTTATTGTATCTGTAGACATTTTTGTGATTATAGAAACAATATGCTAATTGTAAAAACAAAACCACAGACGTGAATGGGATAGAGTAGGCTTTCTATGATTCCTGTCCCCAGAGACAAACACTGCCAACTGTTTCACTTTTTGATGTCCAATAAGATAGGCAGCTAGATAAGGGGGATTCTTGGTACTTAAAAGCAAAAGAGTAAATAATGGTGTTTCTGTAAGTCCAACTTTGGCATATTCTTTAGGAATCATTGAGGCAATTTATTTCCTATTTGGATTTTATCTTGCTCTAAGGTCCAACAAATTCCATGGTGGATGTTTCTTAACTCCATGACTGGGGGTGGCGGGGGGGGGGGCGCCTGGGTGGCTCAGTTGGTTAAGTGTCTGCCTTCAGGTCAGGTCATGTTCCCAGGGTCCTGGGATCAAGTTCCACATCGGGCTCCCTACTCAGTGGGAAGTCGGCTTCACCGTCTTCCTCTGCCCCTTCCACCCCTTCTCCGCTCTTTTGCGTGAGCTCTCATTCTCTCTCTCATGCAAAAAAAAACAAAACACAAAAAAACCTCCATCTGTTAAACTCTTCTACGCTACAATTTAAATCAGTGGCTGAGTTACTGGTGGATAACTTACTGGATCCTAGAGATTCTGGAAGTGGTTTTCCTGGGTAATTTAGGAAGTTGTCAAGGTAAGATCCCTCTGGGATAACATAGTAACATGCCAAAAGTCCAGCTTAGAAAAGTCATTTTAAGATAATTATCCAACTTGATTAGATGAATTATGCAAATGTTTCAGTGGTCCACAGGTAGTTTGTAGCAGAGCTAGAAGAGACTCCTGTTCTTTTACCTTACTCTTACCACTGTGTCCTGTGCCATCAATCCCTTCCATCCAGTGTAGTTCTGAAATCAGTTAAGTAAAAAATGTAAGTGCCCTGTTGCATTGCTGAAAAACTACTATTTTATTCATGGAGTCAGCCAATAAATAATGAACCTCTGGAGCAATTAATGTACTTATGCAAACCATTTGTTATCTGGAGCAGTGATATTCTTTTGAAATTTTGTAATATTATGTGCTCTTTGACTTTCATTTTAAAATAATATTTGCTTTTTTTTTTTTAAAGATTTATTTATTTGACAGAGAGAGACAAAGCAAGAGAAGGAACACAAGCAGGGGGAGTGGGAGAGGGAGAAGCAGGCTTCCCACTGAGCAGGAAGCCCGATGTGGGGCTCAATCCCAGGACCCTGGGATCATGACCTGACCCGAAGGCAGATGCTTAACGACTGAGCCAACCAGGCACCCTCCCCTCCTTTTAAAAGTAATTTTTGCTTTTGAACAATTAAATCAAACCTGGAGATGGTTCTCATTGAAAAGCGTCACCTCCAAACTCTATAAAGAAGACATGCCTTGTACATTTTGATTGCCTTATAAAAGTATATTGAAAAGTAAAAAAAGAAAAGAAAAATAGCAAAGAAAATATTCCTCCATGATTTTAAATAGGTTTCATTTTTCTCATTTTTAAAAATTTTTATTTATTTTTTAATTCTAGTATAATTAACACACAGTGTTAGTTTCAGGTGTACAGTATAGTGATTCAACAATTCTGTACATTACTCAGGGCTCATCATGAGGAGTGTGCTCCTAATCCCCTTCACCTATTTCACCCATCCCCCCACCCACCTCCCATTTAGTAACCATGTTTGTTCTCATATTTAAGAATGTGTTTTTTTGTCTCTTTTTTCTTTGTTTTTTTCTTAAATTCCACATATGAGTGAAATCCTATGGTATTTGCCTTTCTCTGAGTTATTGCACTTAGCATCAGATCCATCCATGTTGTTGCAAATGGCAAGATTTCATTCTTTTTCATGGCTGAGTAATATTCTTTTGTATAAATCCATACTACTTCTTCTTTATCCATTCATCTATGGATGGACACTTGAGTTGCTTCCATGTCTTGGCTATTGCAAATAATGCTGCAATAAATATAGTGGTGCATATATCTTTCTGAATTAGAGTTTTCACTTTCTTTGGGTAAATACCCAGTAATGGAATTATTCGATTATAGGGTAGCTCTATTTTTAATGTTTTGAGGAAACTTCATACTGTTTTCCACAGTGACTGCACCAGTTTGCATTCCCACCAAGAGTGCACAAGTGTTCCTTTTTTTCCACATCCTCGCCAACACTTGTTGTTTCTTGTGTTTTTGATCATAGTTTTTCTGACACGGGTGAGATGATATCTCGTTTTGACTTGCATTTCCCTGATGATGAGTGATGTTGGGCAACTTTTCATGTGTCTATTAGCCATTTGTATTTCTTCTTTGGAGAAATGTCTGTTCCATGTCTTCTGCCCATTTTTTTTTATTGTTATGTTAATCCCCATACATTACATCATTAGTTTTAGATGTAGTGTTCCATGATTCATTGTTTGTGCATAACACCCAGTGCTCCATGCAGAACATGCCCTCTTTAATATCCATCACCAGGCTAACCCATCCTCCCCCCACTCCCCTCTAGAACCCTTAGTTTGTTTTTCAGAGTCCATCGTCTCTCATGGTTCGTCTACCCCTCCGATTTCCCCCACTTCATTCTTCCCCTCCTGCTATCTTCTTTTTTTTTTTCTTAACATATATTGCATTATTTGTTTCATAGGTACAGATCTGTGATTCAACAGTCTTGCGCAATTCACAGCGCTTACCAGAGCACA
>NC_138377.1:84011610-84056794 GCF_054177405.1 Leptonychotes weddellii
GATAAGAAGTTGTTTGAAAAAAGAAAGAAGAGGATTTAAAAAAAAAGAAAGAAAAAGGGGAGAATATGATCAGGCAGGGGAGTAGAAAAAAACCATACACTAGAGATTTAGGGTATATTTTGATCTGTTAGAAGAAACTATCTCAAAATTTTAAAGAGAGAACAACTTATATATATATGCCAAAAACATGGGTAACTACTATGAAGGGATAGAATATGACTCTAAAAATGAAAAATAATGTTTTTTTTAAAAAAAGGGATTGATAAGATGTTGGTTGAAAAAGGGAAAAAGAAAAATTCAAAAGAAAAAAAAAGAAAGTTAAAAAAAAAATTAACTTTGAAAGACTACAGAATCATGGTAAAAAAGCCATGGATTCTATGTGCAGTATTCCCCTAGCACTGGATGGAGTTCTGCTGTTCTCCTTGATGGGTAAACTTGGTCTTGGCTGGCTGTTCTCGCTGATCTTCTGGGGGAGGGGCCTTTTGCTGTGGTTCCCAAATGTCTTTGCCCGAGGCAGAATTGCCCCGCCCTTGCCCGGTCCGGGCTAAGTAATCCAATCGGGTTTGCTCTCAGGAGCTTTTGTTCCTTGCAAGCTTTCTGTACAGCTTTGGAGGCCGAGAGTGAAAATGGCAGCCTCCCAATCTCCACCCTGGAGGAGCCGAGAACTCGGGGCTCTGCTCCTCAGTGCGCCCCCAGAGAAAAGCCGTCAGTCACTCCCGTCTCCCCGGTCTCCGGCCTCACTCCGTGCTCACCGAACCTGTGACCACGTGTTTCTCTCTCTGGCACCCGACCCCGTGTGGAGTCTCCAAACCCAGCAGATCCCTGCGGTGCGCTCCGGCCCCTCTCCCCCCGGGGGAAGAAGGTGAGTCTCCCCGGATCTGCCGCTTGTTGGGTCCCCGCTGGAGGAGCAGTGGCCCGACTGTGCCATGGATCACGGTTTATGGCAACCCCGAGCTGAGAGCCCGCGCCTCAGCTCCGTCTCTGCAGCCGGCTTCCCTGCTCCGATACCTGGGAGCTCGGCTGCACTTAGGCACCCCCAGTCTTTCTGTGACCCCGAGGGTCCTGAGACCACACTGTCCCGTGAGGGTTCCACTCCCCGCTTAGCCACCGGAGTGACATCCCTCAGTGGAGCTGACTTCTAAAAGTTCCAATTTTGTGCTCCGGGGCTCTATCACTTGCCAGGAGCGGCCGACGGAGGCCCCTCCCCCGCCATCTATCCTCCCAAATATCGCCTCAGATTCACTTCTCTGCACATCCTACCTTCCAGAAAGTGGTCGCTTTTCTGTTCAGAGAGTTGTTGCTATTCTTTTCTTCGATCTCCTGTTGAGTTCATAGGTGTTCAGAATGGTTTGATCCCTATCCAGCTGAATTCCTGAGACCAGATGAAATCCAGGTCTCCTACTCCTCCGCCATCTTGCTCCCCGCCTCCTTAAGTATCTCCTCTGCCCATTTTTAATTGGATTAATTTTTATTAAGAGAATGTGTGGAAATAGCATTTATGTTAATGGTGATTTACAGACTCTCTGAGTGAATCAGGAACTTTGTTCTTGTAGCTCTTTTAAGTATACCTGTGACTTTTTTGAAGTAAATCCTGTTTTTTTTTTTTAAATAAAAAAGATATATTCAGGTCATCTAACCTAATGTATAAAGTATGACAAAAATTTTAAATTTCTTATGCTACATGTGCATGTGTAATTTTTCTTCTACATTTGCTTTTAGACAACACATTTTATCAAGGATGACTGGCATTTTTGCTCAAACCATGCAGTTACTCTACAAAACTCTATGAGGTAAACAGGACAAGTACTGTGCCCATTTTACAGATGGGAAGGTAACCTTTCAATATTGAATTGCTAGAAAGAGGTGAGGCTGGAATGAAAATTCACCCTCCTTTGAGAGATTTTCCAGTGTTTTCCCTGCTACACTTTTTTTTTTTTTTGCTTGTCTTTTTCAGTTTTGGTACAGCCACTCAAGGAAATAACCAGGAGCAAAGCCAAGAACAAAAAGAGTTTGTAAATGTCATAATGATAGCTCTGGATGAACAGCAGTTTTACTCAGATTTGAGAATTAGAAAGCTGGCTGAAAAACTATTATAAAGATTGAAGAAACTAGATGGCAAATCAATATTCATTCAGAGTGAACTTTATTGACCAATTACTTAAATTTCAAAGAAGTTAATTTGTGTTGCAGCAGCACCTTTGCAACTGTTTTCTGAAGAACTGAAGAAATAGCCTAATAAAGTTGAAACTGCATGTTTGGTTTTCAGAGAGAATTGTGGGCAGTGCTTTAGAGTACACCTGCAGGTCAGCATTTTGGTGACAGCATGAGCTTCCATGAGGTCAGCTGGGGGCTCTCCTGGGACTAAATCCTGATCTATGATTAGGATAACCCTGTCTGCTCCTGAAATGAGATTTCTAATGGGAATTAACCACAGCAGCTGCTTCCTCTCTTTAAAAGCAAGCTGCTTTGTCATCCTTCCTTTACTGAAATCATCACAAAAAAAAGGGGGGGGGTTGAGAATTTTCTGCTTATGACATTGCAGCAGACAGTAGACAAAATAAGATATAGGCAATTGCTCACTGTCCCCTCCCAACACCAATGCTTCTTACTCCCCTTAGAGATTACTCCAGTGTGTTTTAGGATAACAATGGCTTAGGTTTAATGTTCATGAATAAAACAAGGAGCCTGTGAGTGAGAGTCTGAATTTGGAAGGTAATAAAGAAACATATCAAGAGAGAAAAGAAACTTGGGGCTGAATTGGAAGCGGAATATGAAAGAAGCAATCTTTCTTCTGTATAGCCCCGAGTAATGTTGGCCCTGTCAGATACATCACAGCTCTTAAGTCACGCTTTAGCAGAATTTGAGGCAAAGCAAGGAATAAGCTCATCCTTTAAGGGCTGCATTAACTTCTCTTAGCCAGTTGGAGACGTTGTGTGTGTATGTGTTTGTGTGTATGTGCGGGCAAATTCACAACTAATTGGTTTTGTTTGTTTTGCTCTGTGAAGGGGAAGAAGTGATACTTATTAAGTACTTCTGTTCTTTTGAGCCTCAAAGTAGTCAGGCCAGTTGGAAAGATTGCTGCTTACCCAAGTTTGTATGGTTAGGGAATGTTAGAATTGAAAATCGTGTCCAAGTCTGTGCCAATATGTCCCATCCCTACCCCATTGTCAAAGTGATCATTTTAAATATCTGAAAATTAAAAAGTTTCCTCTTATACTGGGATCATAATTTCTGATTTGAAACATTTGAAATGAAATCTTTGTAAATTATGAAGAAGTTTTGCTCAGTCATCCATCACTTTCAGCCACTTTAAGCCAGATTAGCATGAAGGGGAAATAATGTAGCATGTCCTTGTAGAGGATCGAGGGGCTGCCAACTTCTTCGTCCTCTTCCCTGGTCCCAGTTTAATTATCCAGCAGTGGGCATCTGACTCAAGCCACCAAATGGAGCTTTTAACCACCTGACTAGAACTTCTGTAGTCAGTTTTTTCTGGTCATGGAAATCGTGAGGTTTGAAAGTTGATTTTTTCACTTGTATTCGGAGTTCTGATCAGCACATTCATTTGTTTAGAGAGTATTCAGAAGGCGTATGTTCTCAAAAATCTTTCAGTAGCTTCCAATAAGTAGATTATTATTCCTATATTCATTACATAACATCATAAAAGACCCTGTTAAGATATGAGTATTATTTTATTTTATTTTTTTAAAGATTTTATTTATTTATTTGACATTGAGAGAGGACACAAGCAGGGGGAGTGGCAGGCAGAGGGAGAGGGAGAAGCAGGCTCCCTGCTGAGCAGGGAGTCAGATGTGGGACTTGATCCTGGGACCCTGGGATCATGACCTGAGCTGAAGGCAGTTGCTTAACCAACTGAGCCACTCAGGCGCCCAAGATATGAATATTATTGAGAAGGACTGTACATCAAGCCTCTAACCTCTGTGATCTCTTTAACACGTATGATCTTTCTGATATCTACTCAGCAACCTCTTTGAGTCTTGATAGAAGAATTAGCACAGGTCAATTTCAAAGGGAAAGAAAGGCCAGAAACAAACATCATAGGAGGTAGGGATGAGACAGCTTTGGTGTAAAGATACACAGAATATGCATAATGGTGGGAAGTTAACCTCTAAAAAAGGGTATAAATAGTACTTAGCGCTAAGGGTTATATGAAGATAAATTGGGATAATGCATTTTAAGGTACTGAATATGGTGCCTAGTTCTTATTTTATGGTCAGCAAATGTCAGCTATTACTATTATAATAAAATACTAAAATATTTAACATAATCGAATATGTTTTTAACTTATGAACTACTTCAAAATCTTCCATTGTCACATAGCTATTTTATCTCTATTATGCAGTTCTATGTAAAAATATGGTATTATATTTCAGATTTGCAAGTCTGGAAATTATTTTTTTCTATAGTACTTTTGTTTATAGTAGTTTTGTATATACGTAAGGTTATCATATTGTAATTCATTATTCCTGTGACCCAGAGTCATTACTTCTGCCTGTGTTCATGTGTTTATGTACAATTAATTTTATAATATGTCAGACCTATTATATGTCTCATGACAGGGAATCAGAATTATTCATATTGACAAGACTTGATGATTTGTATTGCCCTTTGAGAAAAGACACGTCAACACTTTTTTCACATTTCTACACTTTTCCACCATTTGCTAATATAACAGAGTTAATTGGGGCATAATTTATATTTGTTGAAAGTGGATTTGGTGATGGTGGGCCACTCTTTTCCTAAAATTTTGTCTAATCAGTATGTCCAAGAAACAGTTTTGGTGGAGAGGTGAGTGTAACATTCCTAAGGTCCTGATTTGTGTATTGGTATGATCTTTACAAAGGCTATTAAGCATTAAATAGTTTGGACAACCTATTCTCTATTCTCTACTGATGATGATATTGACTTTTTTTTTTTTTTTTTTTTAGTATACAGTTCTAGGCTCTGGTTCTCTTTTTTCATTACCCAGAGAATCTGTGAAGAGCTATGTATCTATAGTATCTTAGAAAACCTGTATTATAGGAAGAGATGTAATGGAGAACTAGCAATTGACTTGTTTTAAACTTAAAGTGATGCAAGTTTATTATCTTACCATAGGTGAATGCCAGCCTTAGAAAAGGGCAAGGCAGATGCTGGTGGATCTGGGTTGCAGGCTGTAGCTTTGGGAGACTCAAAAATGAGAGATACGTTTCTTTTCACTTCTGACATCAAATATTGTCACTGTTTGCTTTGAAATATTTCCCCTTGGTATCAGTCATAGTCTGCAAGGGCTGACAAGTAGAGCATATTTCTCAGTTTTTGGGATGGAGTCAAGCAAAACTCTTAAAAGATAACTGTCTTTTTTTCCATGAGATTCAAGAGTTTAATTTTCTTAAACCAAAAAGAGAGAGCCAAATGCCAGTTCGACTCTATCATATGCCCTTTCATAGAGCTGTTGGTAGAGCAATTAAATACATAAAAGACAGAAATGATAGATATTGGTTCTGTTATTGCTATTTCATGCAGACAGAGTATATTTCCCCAAGATTAGATTTTATGACTTCTTTTTTTTTTTTTTTTTTAGTCATAATACAGAACTGTTATTTGTCAAAGAAGTTGTATTTGTTTTTGGCTGTTGGTGAAATCTCAGAGGAAAAATTTCCAGCTCCATTTTACTTTTAAGAAGTACATAAACCTGAAGAGTAAAGTTTTTTTCTTTCAAAATAGGTTTTGTTTTGGCTTTGAAAACCTCAGACTTCCACAGAGCATTATAGTGTTTGAAATCAGCATATAAAATATTTCAGGGTATTGGTATTTATCTTTTTTCATAATTCTGGGCAAAAATTCCTAGGGAAAGTCTGAGGATAGGCTTTTTTCATCTTCTCTCTGCTGTTTTCAGTTTTCCAAGTTGCCTCGATGCCGAGGTCTGGAGGAAATGCTTCAGGTCCTGTGCACAGTTGAGTCTATCTAGGTGTGCACGAGACCGTCCGGGATCCTCATTGTTGTTACAGTGGTTAACACAAGAGATGCGCAGAGTGCTTCAGACTGGAAAGGATTGTCCAAATCAACTATATAATCCTGTCGTTTTTCAAATGGGAAACTGAGGCACAGGGAGATGAAGGGACCTGTCAACATCATCTGATCAGCTAGTGATCCAGACAGACTGACTCTCCATTTAGAGATTTTTCTCAGTAATTTCCCAGGATCCTTTTTGACTTCACTCTTGATTTGTTCTGCTCCAGTTCGTTCCAGCTGGCTCCTGATCTTGACCTGACTGCTATTTTAGCTTCAATCCTGCCCTCTGGCTGTATTGATTGACTAAGATTTCCCCACTAGGAATCTTGGCATTCTCTCAGTGGTTGGGACTTGGACTTACTTGTCCAGAGGCTTTAGTTCCTGGAGACCCTGGGAAGGACTCCTTCTCCACCTGCTGGCCTTTACTGCCCCTGCTGCTGCTACCCCATACCACACAGCTTATTCAGGTACTGCTTTCTGTCAGGCATTGTGCTTGGCATGTCACAAAACAAGTTCATGTCCTCCACACAACGGCTCTTTAAGGTGGGTATTTGATCACCTTGCAGTTGAGGAATCAAAGCTCAGGAATCAAATCATGTCCCCTTCATCTTAGAGCGGTAAGTGCAGACTGAGATTAAAACCCAGGAGTGTCCAAATCCCATTCTCTTTCCATGACACCTCTCAGTTCCAGTCTGAAATGCTTAAAGCTCAGATTTTGAGTAACAAATTGTAAAGTTGCCCTGCTTGGGGGACTCTGGCGCCCATTAATCTGCTCTGTAAAACATCTTTAACTGTGTACTAACTCAGGAGCCTTCTCTATGCAGGCTTGTATGATGGTAGGACTTCCCAGCTTTCTGCTCTTAGAGCTGTTTTCCATATTCTGCCTTGTTTTATGTTCTGGATGTGGGAGTGGGAATAGTTTAATGTCACTCTTGGCTGAAACAGTAACTTCCTGATTGAAACTCCAGCTGAAAACAGACCTTCCAAATGGTAAGATCATAGAATGCCCTGATATGTTCGATGTAACACTATTGAACATTTCCACCTGCTTTCCTACCTCCCACTTCTGCCATTTAAGGGACAAATTCCTTTTTTTAACCATTTCACATTCACTATCATGAAGGCATCATGGTCAGAATGGGTCTGTAGCAGGATTGATTCCAACAGCTGCCAAAGGACATCAGCTGCCTTAGCAAGTTGAATTTGCCTAGTTTGCCCTGCCTTGTTGCAGCTATTTGGATTTAAAGATACTGAGAATCCCTCATGTGACAGCCTTACATTCAGTATTTCCTGGCAGGATATATCACTGCAGGAATGGAAAGGAGGGGAAAATATTCATTGAGTGCTTATTATGTGCATAAAAATATGTTAGAAATTTTCATATGTATTACCTCAATTGATCCCCACAATAAGTGTATGAAGTATGGAATTTTTTTCTCATTTTAAAGAGACATTAAATGGCTTACTTGAGATCACAATATTAGAAATGGATACTATTGGCATTTGAATCTAGGTGAGACTGACTTTATGTATATTACCAGGCTACCCCTAATAGTCCAGAAGCCTGGGGGCCCAGGCCTCCATCATCCTATCTACTATTACTCTCACCCTATGTGGGTTAGACAGGGACCCTGGCTTCAGAAATGCTAACAAGAATCTTCACTAATCTTTGAAATTTTTATCTCCATTTATCAAAGAATGGTGATTTACATGCTTACACAGAGACTAAATTATAAATCTATAGTTTTCATTTTCCCTACCCCACTCAGTGACTAGACAGTTTTTGGTAAAGAATAATACTCCTTGTTGCAGTGTGCCCCTGGTAGGTATGGGAGGGTGACATATTTTGGCCTTGGCAAAGATCCAGCACATCCTTCCACCTGGTGGTTTGACGAAAAACCAAGGTAATATTTATCTATGTGTTGACTCCCTAATGGAGAAAAATCCAGCTGACTCGAGTAGCTGACTAATTCTTTTTCTGGATTGATAACTGCAAACCTAAACTTGAAAAGAAAGTGAATCCATTCCTAACCATCGTACACTCATTTGCGTGCTCTTTCTTTCTCACTCCCTCCTTGTCTCTCCTGCTTTCATCTCCTCCGGCTAGCTCTACCCAACTCAACAACACCTTAGCCCCACACATGGCCAGTATGCACTGACTCTTCTTTTTAAAAGACATTCCTTCCTGTGAAGCTGAAGATAGATTATTTATTTTTATTTTATTTTTGTAATTCAGGTCACCTTCCTAAACTTGAATTTCTTTTTTTCTGAAAAACAAGGAGATTAATCTGGAAATATTTTAAGATTCAATATGTTTGACAATCTGTTAAAATGAAAGAATCTTAATGAGCATTTTTTAATTTATCCTGAATAAGGTTTTAGCAATGGGCCTCCCCAGCCACAGGTGACTTCCTCTGTCCAGCACTGTGAGGCAGAGATTTGTTGCCATTTCTCTCAGGTTCTATCAGCACAGAGCCTCCTTCTTTCCACCTCCTCCCCACGACATCTCATTCTCTCTACAGTTTTCTTATTTGTTTCTCAGTCACCACTAGTTCTCTCTGCCTCCACCTGGGGGGCTTACCAAAGGCAGGGGTTTCTGTCCTCGAATTTCCTCTGACTCCCCAACTAAGACAGGTCCTGTCCATACTTGTTACAGATTTCATCAGACCATATTCAATTCAGCAAATGTTTGTCTAGTGTCAATCATGTGCAAACCTATGATGGTTGCTATGTTTCCATTCTAAGGATCCAACCTCACCAGGGAACAAGTTTCATAGAAAGAAAAACCTGGAGTCCCTTTTTGAAAGACTTCTGTATTTTTCTCAATATTCAAATAAAAAAAAGATTTAAAAAAATAAGCTTTTTTCTATATTTATAAGAATCTTGATAAGAAAAAATATATATACATGTTACTTAAAAGCTTCCAAAAGGGAGAAATAATATACTTATCTACTGGGTTCTGTATCTTATACATTGTTTTCAAGAGTATCCATGTCCTACTCATGAGGATTAGAATTTTAAAACCTCCACTTTGTGTTTAAGGAATTCGATAAGTTATGGAAAAAATGGGATTAGATAATTGAGGTTACTTATGAATTATGAAAGTATTTATTAATATATTTTATGCTTATTAAAATAACACAGTAAAGGCAGCCTATTAAATAAAAAGAAAGTCAATAATAGTTTATATATCTTAAATTAGTAGTAATGGGTAATATATCATTCTTTGCTCAAAGAAACTCATTTTAGGATTTTACTCCTCCAAGTTTTAATGAGATACTTATTAATTTATTTAGTGTTTTTGTGTACTATGTGGGCTTATCCTCACAAATTGGTATTTGTTCCAAAAGAAATTGGAGTGGAAATGTTGACTCGTGACTTTTAGGTCCCCACAGTGATTGCAAAAACACAGAACAATTAATGAATGAGATGAAACAAATAAATAAAGCATCAGGGATTCTTTAGCATAGCTAAGGAAACATTTCTCATCCCTGATAGGTTATTCCTCTTAGTTCTTTTTATGACCACTTTAGGTCAAAGCACATCCTAGAGTCTCCTCTTCCATAAGACCTTTCTTTTTCTTTTTTTCTTTTTTTTTAAAGATTTTATTTATTTATTCATGAGAGACAGAGAGAGAGAGAGAGGCAGAGGGAGAAGCAGGCTCCCAAGGAGCAGGGAGCCTGATGCGGGACTCGATCCCAGGACCCTGAGATCATGACCTGAGCCGAAGGCAGATGCTTAACCATCTGAGCCACCCAGGCGCCCAAAACCTTTCTTTTTCTACTAAAAGACCCTTAAATACAGCTTTAAGGCTCAGTGTTATTTTCCCTCAGATTTCTTTATGTCTCATTGGAATTATTACAGCTCCTTCACCCCTCCAGCTGGATGTCACTTCTTGCATAAAAACATTCTTGAACTTGGAAATTTGGAAATTTCCTTTTTGGAATTACACTCATTCTAACTTCTGGTACAATTACTTTGGTAGTTACCTTATTCATCTTCATTATATTAAAAGCTTGTCAAGCTCTATATTCCCTCATCTTTATTTACCCAGCAGCATCTATCAGGGATCCTGCTGAGAGTGGCTACTTAACAAACATTAGCTGAAATGAATTATTGAGTTACTGTTTGGTACCATTGTGTGAGCAGTACAGAGTTAATATTTATTGTTCAGAAAAGAATGACCAAAGCATGCCCTTTGTCTAATGTGTGATTGTTTCTTTTCAACTTCATAATGTGTTAGATTGAACCATATTAAATTGCTATTTTGTAGTTCAAACTTGACAAAAGTTGAAAATATTGACAATTTCATATACTTCAGTTTATATTACTAATATATTTTCAAATGTTTCACAGGCATTGGTATAACTTTCGGGCACTCAGATAGCAACCATTAATTTTTCAGATTCCAAGGAGGTTTTTATCGTGTGGAATCTAATTTGTGAGGATTCAAACCACTCTATCTGAATACTCTCCCTTTTTTTCCTTTAGCTTTTTTTTTTTTTCAAACAAGCTCTATCTCTTTATAGTGATTAAGATAATTCTCAAAATTTCAGAAGCATTTGGAATTTTATGTGAATAGAATGGAATTTTATGTGAACTCCTATTTTTATTGTTTAGAAAATGTATTTGAGAAGAATGGATTTGTTATCATTCGGTTATGGGTTCCCCCTCCCTTTTTTTGCCTACAATAGAGACTTATTTGGGAAAAATTATATGAGTATCGGGTTTTGTGCCTATCCAGTTCAACATGCAATCCATGTTAACAAACTTAAGATTCATATATCAAAAACTGAACTGGTGACCTGCTCCTCCCCAAAACCTTCCTCATGTCAACTAATGGCAACTTCATCATTCTAATTGAACAGGCCAAAAAGCATGGGATCACCACTAGGTCCCCTCATTTTCATACTCCACATCCAATTAATCAAAAATTCCCTTTTGAGTCTACCTTCACTTCCACCTTTCCCACCGGGATTCAGACACTGTTAACTTCTTATCTGTACTACTACAATGACCTCCAAAAACCTCTCCTTGCTTCTGTTCTTTTTCTTTCATTTTCTATTCTCAAAAATTAGTCAAAGTAACACTTCTAAAACGTAAGTCAGATCATCTTACTCGTCTGCTCAAAACCTTACTGTGGTTCTCCATTTCACTCAGAGAGAAAGCTAGAGTCCTTGTGATGATCTACGAGGCTCTACATGATCTGCCTCCTCCCCCTAACACCACCCCAGTCCTGCCCCAGCACCTCTCTGACTCAGCCACTTAACCTTCTTGCTGTCACTTGAACATGCCAGGCACTCTTGCATTAAGAGCAAAAATCCAAACAAGTGCAATGCTCATAATGCTCAATAAATACTTATTGAATTAAATTGAACTGAAGTTAGCTCACAATTGGTGCTATTATGATAAGATTTAGAATTTGGGATTACCATTCTTTTTTTTTTTTTTAAGATTTTATTTATTTATTTGACAGAGAGAGAGACAGCGAGAGCAGGAACACAAGCAGGGGGAGTGAGAGGGAGAAGCAGGCTTCCTGCGGAGCAGGGAGCCCGATGTGGGGCTCGATCCCAGGACCCTGGGATCATGACCTGAGCTGAAAGCAGACGCTTAATGACTGAGCCACCCAGGTGCCCCTACCATTATTCTTTTGTTTAAGTTATATCTCATAGCATCCACCAATACACAAGTTCTTTTCCTCTTTCAAGTATCTTTTTTTTCTATTTGGTAATGTGGGCTTGGGAGAATTTCCATGGTATATTTTGGAGATAAATACGATTTGGAACAGCATAAGTATCTTAATTATTCAAATTACGGACAAGCATATTGTTGGAGAATTGACCAATGTAGGAGGGCTTTTCTAATTCTATGAAATGATTTGGCATAGTTGCCCATTATCAAATCAGAGATTTATAAGGATGGATTTATTTACAGTTGTCTCCAGGATGCCATCTGCCTAATTTAAATTTAGTGGTGAGTGAAAAAGATATATTGTTAGATAAGTGCATAGCTACAGGCTTTGATTTTTGTAATTCATTCATAAACATGATAGTATTGGCAAATTGCCTGAATGGTAAGACCTTTATTTTGATCACAAATTATAACACCACTTAGAAAAATTTGTGAAAGATTTTCTAAATTTTTTGAGATGACTTTTCATAGCAATAAGTAATTTTGTTTTTTAAAAGGAACTGTAGAACATCTTGGCTTCTCTGATGGCCAGTGTAAAACTATATGTTTATTTTTGCCTATGCTTGCAGTGCTTCACCTGGAACATTGGGTTTCTTAATTTATGAAGTTAGTGTTCCTTAAGAACAATGTGAGTAATATGCAGAAATGCATTGCTTAAAAAGTTTTTATGGTATTGACCAACAATTTGTTCATAATAACTATGTTTTAATTATTAGTATATCTTCCAATTAAGGTAAACAAATTCATTTTTTATTAAAAATTTTCATTTACAGCCTAAAAGGTTTTGTTTGTTTGTTATAAAACAATTTCTATTAGGCTTGAGCAAGATTTCTATACCTAAGTTAAGAATATCACCAGTGACTAAAATACTTGGTAAACAAATTTTGAACTTATAAAAAAATTTGTCAGTAAACACATCTAATTCTACATTTTCTTATTTTTAGAAGAGTTGGTATTTTGTAGGCTTTAAGAAACTGTGAGGATCTAATGATTTTTGAGAAAAGTGAAAATATAAGCACTAATCTTATTTAAGTGTATGCCATACATGCCAATATTTTAAAATTACAACAACAAAAAAGTTGGCATGTTGATTTAAACGTATCCCAAATGAGATTTAAGAACCCCCTTTAGGAATTGTGTTGAAAAAAAAAATAATGAAATTTGGTAATGCTCAGATGGAACAATGCCCTTTATCGTAAGTGAATGATCAACTTCTGGTTTTAACTTTGACATATAAAAATCTTGGAAGTCATCACTCCTATGCTCACAAGAAAAAAAGTAGAACACAGTGAAAATAAATGACTATTTTTGGATCCATCAGATAATTTGGTTTACAAGGCAAACCACACTCAAATCTGTAGGTACAGCTGAAAACAGAAAATCACAGAAGCAACCAACTTATCTGGAGCAGAAGACGCTAGAACCATAAACTTGCATCTTGCCAATTTCTCCTGGTGAAGATCCCAGAAAAATGCTCTCTTGTTTCTGGCAGAATGAGGGGAAAAGTAACCATTTTGAAATATTCCCAGAGGTAAGGAACACTTGTGAAGGTCACAGCCCAAGGACACAGGGCCATTAAAAGTCTGAGATTGAATTATAAGATTATAGAAAACCTTTCCTCCCCAGCACCTTACCACTGCATCAGTAGGGCTCCAATATAATAGCAGTGAATTACAACTGAGGTGCAGATGCTGTTTAAAAAGGAGTTCTTAGGGAAACAAAATCAACAGAAGAGACAAAAAGTCACCAGAGGAAACAGAAGCCTCTGGCACCTATAGCAACATTAAACACAGACCAACTCCTATCCAGATTAACATCAAACATCACTGTCTTAGTCTTCTTGGGCTACCATAACAAAATACCTTAAACTGAGTGACTTAAACAACAAAAAATTGATTTCCTCACAGTTCTGGAGGCTGGGAAGTTAAGATCAGAGTGCCCGCATGGTCCATGGTTGGTTTCTGGTGAGAGTTCTTTTCTTGGCCTGTAGAGCGCTGCCTTATTGCTATACTCTCATATGACCTTTCCTCTGTGTGTGCATAGAGGTGCGGGTAGGGGAAGAGAGAGAGAAGGAAGGCAAGAGGGAGAGGGGGAGAGAGAGAGATCTCATCTTGCAAGGACACCAATCCTCATTCCTATCAGATTAAGACCTTACCCTATGACCTCATTTAACATTAATTACCTCCCTAAAACCCCTATTCCCAAATACAGTCAGATTGGAGGTTAGAGTTTCAACATCTAAATTTCAGGGGTCACAATTTAGTACATAGCAGTCATGATAAAAGCACATTTATATTATATTCTGTTACCCAATGCATTATATTGAACAAAAAACGTCAAGGCATGCTAAAAGGCAAGAAACCTCACAGACTGAAGAGACAAAGCAAGTATCAAAACAAAACTCAGATATGACACAGATTTTGGAATTATCAAATAGGGAATTTGAAATAATTATGATTGTCAAAGCTTCTAATGGAAAAAATAAGCAATATGCAAGAACAATTAAGTAATGTAAGCAGAGAAATGGGAACTCTAAGAAAGAACCAAAAGGAAATGCTAGAAATTAAAAGCTGTAAAGGAAATTCAAATATCTTTGATGAGCTCATTGGTAGATTGGACAAGGTCAAGGAGAAATTCAGTGAGCTTGAAGGTATGTGAATAGAAACCTACAGAACCAAAATGTAAAGAGAAAAGAAAAGCCCAGAACAGAACATCCAAGAACTGAGGACAAGAGACCAAATATAACAAATGATATTCCCATTGCTCTTACAGCTTAGGAAACTCTGAAGGTTTTGGGAGTTGTGAGCCATAAAAAATGGACAAAGACCAAAATATATAAATCACAATATCATGAAAAATATACAGATTGAGGAGGAAGAAATAAAACTGTTTTTGTTTGCAGATGACAAGATTGTCTATGAAGAAACTCACACAACTAACAAAAACAAAGCTTTCTTGAACTAAATAGCAAGTATCACAATATCACAGGATATAAGGTTGATATACAAAAGCCAATTGCTTTTCTATATGCCAGCAATGAATAATTGCAAGTTAAAAATATACCATTTATCTAAGCACCAAAAAAATTGACATAGTTAGCTATAAATCTAATAAAATATGTAAAAGGATCCATATGTGGAAAAAACTCAAAGTTCTGATGAAAGAAATCAAAGAAGATCCAAGTAAATGGATAGATTTTTCATTTTCAGATATTGGAAGACTCACTGTTGTTCAGATGTCACTTCTTCCCAACTTGATCTATAGATTCAGCACGATCCCAATCAAAATCCCCAACAAGCTATTTTGTGGATATTGACAAACTGATATTAAATTTTTATGAAAAGATGAAAGGCCCAAAATAGCCAACAAATGACTGAGGAAGAATGATGTGGGAAGACTGATCAATTACCTTAGTGATCAAGACTTACTATAGAAGTGCAGTAATCAACAGTATAGTATTGAGAAAACAATAGACACAAAGATCAATAAGAGACAATATATGAGAAAATTTAGGTGACCTTGAGTTTGGTCACTCAAACTGATGAGTTTTTAGATACAACACCAAAAGCACAATCCATGAAAGAAAAATATTAATAAGTTGAACATTATTAAAATTAAAAACTTAATTAAAGACACTATTAACAAACTGAAATAATATTACAGACGGACTAGGATAAAATATGTGTAATACATATATCTTATGAAGAAGTTGTGTCCAAAATATATAATTTCTAAAACTCAAAATAATAATTAAAAAAAAACCCACACACCTAAAGAAAGATCTAAAAAGATCTCAATAGACACCTCACCAAGGAAGAAACACAGATAAGAAATAAGCATACAAAAAGACTATCAACATCATTTGTCATTCAGGAATGTAAATTAAAACAACGAGGTATCACTAAGCGCCATTAGAATGACTAAATTCCCAAAACTTAGCTAGCAAGGATGGAGACAAACAGGAACTCTCATTCATTGCCAGTAGGAATGCAAAAATGGTACAGCTTCTTTAGAAGACAAGCGGTTTCTTACAAAGCTAAACATAGTCATGCCATGTGACCCAGTAATTGTGCTCCTAAGTACTTATCCAACTGAGTTGAAAAGTTATATACACACAGAAACCTAAAGGCAAATGTTTATAGCAGCTTTATTAATAATCACCAAAAATTGGAAATAATAAAGTTATCCTTCAATTAAGTGAATGGATAAAGAAATTCTGCTATATCTGTACAATAAAATATTATTTAGCAATAAAAACTGATGGAAGCCATGGTCAAGCCATGGAAAGATGTGTATAATAATAATTATACAATTAATGCAATTCTAAGTGAAATAAGCTAATTTTAAAAGGCTATATAAGATTCCAATTATATGACATTCTGAAAAGGAAAAAAACTATAGAGAAAAAGATCGGTGGCCGCCAAGAGTTCAGGAAGAGAGAGAGAGAGGGATGAATAGATGAAGTTAGATTTTTTTTTTTAAACCATAAAACTATTATGTGTGATGCTGTAATAGTGGAGTCATGAGATTATGCATCTGTCAAACCCATAGACCTTTATAACACAAAGAGTGCACCTTAATATATAGGCAAATTATTACTTTTATTTTTTTTTAAAGATTTTATTTATTTATTCGAGAGAGAGAGAGCACACATGAGAGGGGGTAAGGTCAGAGGGAGAAGCAGACTCCCCAACGAGCAGGGATCCCAGTGCGGGACTCGATCCCGGGACTCCAGGATCATGACCTGAGCCGAAGGCAGTCGCATAACCAAATGAGCCACCCAGGTGCCCTAGGCAAATTATTTTTATTAAAATTTTAATTTAGAAGGTTATGGGATTTCAAGAAGCAATGTAGACAGTGACAAAAGAATAGAAATATGCCATAAACATGAAACCATATCTCTAATGGGGATCGGGGGAAAGGTGCTGATACAAGTAAATTTGGAAATTAGTGGAGTCTAACACCAAAGACACAAGGAAAAACACATAAGAACTGTAGTCTCATCAATAAGGTTTTTCCCATCAAATGCAGGTTAACAAATATGATACTGTTCTACCTGTATATTGGAATTGAATGATTATGAATGAATGATGGGTGGAGGGAGGCAAATTTCTCACTGTTGGGTTGGCAATTTATAGATAATTAAAGAGAGGAGGCTAGAATGATCCATATGGCAATGGATAAAAGTTGGAGACATTAGTAAGAATTCATGTTTAGATGGTTGTGTGTGGAAGTAGTTCTAGATCTGTGTATATACATTTATCTCCTTGCTGTCAGCAGAGAGGGTCTAAAAACAGAAATGACGCCCTAGTGCTAATTAGTACATCTAACACCCAATCTTCATTTCTAATACCATTCAGATAGAAATACTTGATATTTTCTAATACCAAAACTCCTTGGAGAAATAGCTATTTCTAGGGGAAACACATATTCAAGATGAACTTGGAGCTCATCTTTGTAGTTTTAGAAAGTTAGGGAGTGCTCAAACACACACACACAAACAGAAAATAACAAACCCAAACCCACACTGATAAGGGTATGGCAAAGGGGCAGAGGAGCCAACTGAAAGAGCTCCTAATTGCCAAAGCTAGAAAAAACTGACAACAAAATAAAGTAATATTTGATTATAACCTGAAGTATAAAGCAAGTATCTATGAGTTTATACTGATATAAGTAAATAAATGAGTAAGTTAATAAATGGGAGGGGGGGAGACAAATCTCTCATGCAGAAATTTTATAAATAATTTATGAAGATACTCCATTCTAAAGGAGAGGCAGTGTAATTCTCTATTCCTTAAGTATGGCTGTGCATAGTAGTCACATTCTCTCAAAAAATACAGTATCTTAAAGACATTGGGGAGGGTATGTGATATGGTGAGCACTGTGAATTGTGTAAGACTGTTTAATCACAGACCTGAACCTCTGAAACAAATGATACATTATATGTTAAAAAAAAAAAAAAAGAAGATCATAGGAAGGGAAAAATGAAGGGGGGGAAATCAGAGGGGGAGATGAACCATGAGAGACTATGGACTCTGAGAAACAAACTGAGGGTTCTAGAGGGGAGGGGGGTGGGGGGATGGGTTAGCCTGGTGATGGGTATTAAAGAGGGCACGTACTGAATGGAGCACTGGATGTTATACGCAAACAATGAATCATGGAACACTACATCAAAAACTAATGATGTAATGTATGGTGATTAATATAACATAATAAAATAAACAAACAAAAAAACAAAACAACACAAAAAGTAAAGGGGAGTGACCTTACAGTGGAGAAAACTAATAAACACTGTTTGAGCCAGATGATCAAGGTCAACATCACCAGTCATATATCAGGTTGATAGTATGTACCCTTGCTATGATGTGATGAAATTGACACTGTACCTCAGATTTTCCTCCTTAAACCCATAACTCTAGTCTAATCATGAGAAAAACATGAGACAAATTACAGTATGGGAACTCTGTACTATCTTCTCAATTTTCTAAATTCTAAAACTGTTCTAAAAAAGTTTATTTAAAACTTGACTACATTAAAAAATGTCCAATATTATCTACATCCTTATAATTCTTTATTATTTAATATGTTTATTTTTCACTCTCTTCTGCACAGCATTATATTAATAATAATGCTTCCAAATTAAATATATATAATTATCCAGTGAACCTTTTCATGAATAAAGCTTTTTTTTCTCTCTCTCTTTTTGTTTTTTGTTTTGTTTTGGTTTTTTTTAGAGAGAGAAAGAGAAGGGGGGTGGGAGAGAGAGAATCTTAAGCAGACTCCACACCCAACATGGGCTGTCACAGGGCTCAATCTCAGGACCCTGAGATCGTGACCTGAGCTGAAACCAAGAGTTGGATGCTTAACTGACTGAGCCACCCAGGCACCCCAAAGCTTTATTCTGTTATTAGGATTATTTCTTTAAGGTATTTTCTTAGAAATGAAATGATCAAGTCAATAGGTAATAGTCTTTGTCTTTTGAAAGATAGGTTGTAGAAGGTTTAGGCTTGATATGATACCATTTAAGTCTTGGATGAAGTAATTGAATATTCATAAATGGACAAAATAAAAACATTTTCTGTAAAATATATTTTAGAATGCTTCTGTAAACATAATCAAAATAATCCCAGCCTAAGTAAACTGAATATCTAACTAGTAATACATATAATCCTTAGTAGATGAGTTTGAATTCTCCAGCTGTCTATGAGATTAGAATGTGTACAAATGAAGAATGAATACTGCTCTTTGTGTTTTTTTAGGAGTTTCTTAGGAGTTACAGATGAGAAGGATTTACTCATCTCTGGATTCATTTTATTATTAATATTTCCACTAGTTTATTATGTCTACTCCAAAATCCTAAAAGGTTTGAGAAATCAATGTTCTTTGATGAGCATTGAAAGCATAAACTAAAACTAATGTTATTCTACTGTTTAATCTTAATGTCTTTAACAAAGATAGGATTCTTGTAAGATGCAAAGACATTAAGAATATCTGAGTCTGAAGGTGAGGTTGAGACCATTTAGTTCAGTGTTTTTCAACTTTTAGCATTTCTCAGAGGTTCTTGCAGATATCTTCTGCAAATATTTGATTTTTACTTAAAAATACATCTGAAGGGGCGCCTGGGTGGCTCAGTTGTTAGGCACTGCCTTCGGCTCAGGTCATGATCCCAGGGTCCCGGGATCAAGCCATGCATTAGGCTCCCTGGTCTGCGGGAAGCCTGCTTTCTCCCTCTCCCACTCACCCTGTTTGTGTTCCTTCTCTCACTGTGTCTCTCTCTGTCAAAAAATAAATAAAATCTTAAAAAAAAAAAACTGAAACAAATTAATATGATAATAAGTAAATAAAAGCACCACATGAATCTAAATATGTTAATGTCACATGTGACACATTAGTGACCATCATCAAGTTAATTTGAGCTGCCAATGTAATATACTTTTGTGGAGTTCCATGAACAACACCCCATTCATCTACAGGAATATATTGGAATATCTTATAAAGTTGTAGATTGAAGAACACGTTATCATTGTTTCATTTTGTGTTTGATTTTTAACTTACTTGTGATAAAAGTGAGAAATATACCACTAGAACCTGTATGTGCCAAACCTAATTAAGTGACAGTCTAGATCTACTAGTGAATTGTGTTTTAATCTTTCATTGTAGTTTTAACACTTACTCTTCAGTTGGTTGCTACTTTGCTCTTCTGGTTCAGTTTAGTAAATTTCTCTGATCTTTCACAGATTGTTTGTTTTTCAAAGGTATCACTTATTTTTTTTTTTAAGATTTTATTTATTTATTTGACAGAGAGACAGCGAGAGAGGGAACACAAGCAGGGGGAGTGGGAGAGGGAGAAGCAGGCTTCCTGCCGAGCAGGGAGCCCGATGCAGGGCTCGATCCCAGGACCCTGAGATCATGACCTGAGCCGAAGGCAGTCGCTTAACCAACTGAGCCACCCAGGCGCCCTCAAAGGTATCACTTATTGATACACATTTATATGAATCAGTATTTTACTCTTAATGCTGGATACCAGTATGAATATTGTTTTGCAATATTCAATATTACTATTATTACAATAGTACTTTGGATGCTGAAGTAGACATACGTTTGTCCTCAAAGCAATCCTCTCATGAGATCATGACCCAAGCCAAAACCAAGAGTAGGATGCTCAACTGACTGAGCCACCCAGTTGCCCCAAGATAACCCCCTTTCTTTCATATATGTATATGAAAGAAAGGGTGATGAACAAAAGGCAACTGACATTTAATCTCATTGTCAGGAAAACAAGGGAATATGGTGGTGAGGATTATGGATAACTGCAGTCACATAATTCACCTGAGGAGGGCAGCCATCCTGCATGTCCAGGGGCCTATTACTGTATTAAAATGGAGTCCCAGTGTTCATTGAACTTCTGTTTTACTTTTTTTCAAGAAGAACCAGAAATGCATATCTTTTATGTTAAATCATGCAATTTTTAAATGTTCAACATATCTGAGGCCCAAATCTGCAATCTTTGTTTTGTACTTTTGCAATGCCGACTCAGAAAATGTCCAATATTGTTAATTAACTGAGCTCCAGGAGTCTGTACTTTATTTTACCCACTTTGTCTTCATTTTTATTTTCACTTAGAAACTATTCTTTTTTTCCTCCTCTCCAATACTAGTCTTAACATTTACCAGGGATTTTTAAAAAATACTTGATATGTACTTTCTGATGATGAAAATAATATATACATCTCTGTAGAAAACTTGGAAAATACTGAAAAATATTTACAAAAATGTAAGAATAATTCTGTATATTGCTATCATTTTATTCATTTTCTTTTTATAGTCTATGACATATTTAATTAACATAATAAAGTCACTGGATTTATTTTTCATAAAAGAAATTCTCCATGAAATTAAAAATTCTTGGTAGACATTATTTAAATGTCTACATAGATTCGTATTGCTTGGACATACCATGATTAATTAATTTAATTAATAATTAATTTGATATATTTATAATTAGTTAATTATAACTAATTGGTTTACTTATAGAGCCACATCTCTATCATTGAACAATTAGGTTGTTTCCAGTTTTGCAGTGAACACTTTGGTACATAAACTATCTATATTTTGAATTATTTTATTGGAAACAAAGTTAATAGATTCAAATATATGAATATTTTTAGGTCAGATAGATTTCCAAAAACATTTTGCCAATGCTGCCAGCAGTTTGAGAGTGTATATTTTACTGCATCTAGAATATTTGGATAATCTCATTAAAAAAAATCTTAAGGTAATTGATGATTCTGTCTCTACCCTCTCCTCAGGTCTTCTCTTTTGCTACTGACTTATTTCAGGAAATAACCTTTATTCCTATTTAAAAAGAAAATTGACTGTTCTTATCCCTCTACCTACAGTTACCCATACTCATTCTTATTCCTTTCCACTTGCCTCAATAAAAGAAATTCTTTTTGTTTTGGCTAATACTTCCACTTGTACCTTATCACTCATTTCTTCCTATATCCTCCAAGACCAGACTTTCACAGCCATACCTCTACCTTCAGTGTTTTCAATATCTTCCTCTCTTGGGTTCTTTCCTCATAACTTATAACAATACTTGAATTTGTTTTATTTAAAAAGTCTTTCTTCATCCTTGTTTCTACTTCCAGTTGCACTCTTATTTCTCTTCTTTCCTTTACAGCCAACTTTCTCTGCAACTCCCTACCTTTAATTTCTCCACTTCTAAGATTTTCCTGAGCACAACGTCCTTACTTTTCTGGAACAAGTCTTGTTCAGATCACCAGTGATCTACTATATGTAAATCCCATCTAGGTGTACTTTTCTAGAGCTAAGAGACAGATTGAAGGAAGTTGGAGCTGAATTTTGACCTCAACAGGATGGCCAGTTGTGTCCAAGGATTAGCAGAAATGGGGGAGAAAGAAGACTGATATGGTTAGAAAGTGCACTGAAGAAAGTAATAATGTTATCAGGTAGTGACTGTAAAACACAAGGACCTAACGAGTAGTTTGGGGCAGCAGAAACCTAACATAGTAGCAGAAAGACTAATTAGGGAGAGAAGAGACCCCTGCAGTGACAGATAGGGGACAAGGAGATAGCTGAGATTAAAAAGTCTGATTTATCTACTCATTTATTTAATTAACTCATATTAAACACTTAATACATGCTAAGCACAGGGAATATAGTGTTTCAAGGGGTAGATAATTCATTGTCAATATCAGCAGAAGCAAGAAATTTGTAGTTATAGAAGCCGTTTGAACTGCACAAACAGTTTGGTCAAGGGTCTTCAGGGGACTTAGTCACTGCATAGTGACTGGGGCATAAATGAATCCCAGTATCATCAGCAACAGAGAAGGGAACTGAAACTCATTATGGAATAATATAAGGTATGGAGGAAGGAAAGAATGATGTTAAAGGAAATAAGGGATTATAGGAAAGATAGAGGGAAAAACAGAAGCAGTGGACATTTCAAAGGTGGTAGTGATAGGCTGGAATGCTGAGACATTTATTCCAATAAAAGTTCCTTTGGAAAATGCCAGTGGAAATCAACAGTCAATCTGAAGTTTTATTCTGTTAGAAATAAAGATAAGATAATGCAGATACAATCATTTGTTTGCTTTAAAAGTATTCTCTTGATACAGGGGATAAAGTCTTCATAAAATAATCAAATAAGTTATGTTGATAGATATTATTTTCCATTTTGGAGCTGTAAAGCTAATGCAGATTACATGACATGAGATTATCTCAGATTTCAAGATTTCTTTGACCCCAACAGATGTAACACATTAGAATATTATAGTGTAAATAAGAGTGCGACATATTGTTCTACAGCACAAGGTTTCTTGATAGAGCCTATCGAAATAAATCAAAAGCATATCCATCAAATGTCACTTGAAATATTTCAGAGTACAATCTCTCAAGAGAAAATAATTTCCATTCTAATTAAGTTTCCTGAATTTGAAATTCAGCCAGAGCAAGTCAAATCTGATCAGAGTCTTCTTCATTAATATGAGATTGTAATGATATCTCCATATGGAACTGGATGGCTGCAAGGCTGACCGGATAATTTTGCCTTCTTCAATCCCATCGCCCCCAGCTCTATCAATAGAGTGGCAGTTCCCACCAATCTCCAGGCTATCCACAATGATCAGACCAGGTACACTGCTGTCTGGTGACTTTGTTCTGTAGCCTGAGAGCAGGCTTAGGGAAGCAGGCAGTAGGCATGAACTGGTATTGGGAAACTGGAAGATGAGGGGCTATGTTGAAGTCTAGGGCAGGCAGGAAGTCATATGAGCAGCCTAATTATCTGTGAATGAGAAGGGATTTAGTGACTGAAGACCTCTCTGAGAGCTGCTTTGGTGGTTGTGGGGTAGTGAAAAAAGTTAGATAATGAAGTTTCAATCTGAGATAGGGAATGGTTAATATTTAGACCTTGGAAGCACATAAGGAAGGATAATATGAAGTAGAGATGACCTTGTACAGTGATAAAAAAGGTCAGAAAAACCCTTGAAACTCAGTGGGTCTTTAACATGAATATCCACATACCTAATAACTTTTAATTGATTGGCTAACTGATTGATTGGTTTGCTTGGCCAAATTCAAGCCTTAGAATTATTTTAAATCTCGAAGGTTCAATAGGAAGACCTTTGTCTGGGGCAAACTGAACTTTTCCTGCTGAAATGGTAGACCATGCTTGGTTCTGTTTCCAGTTTGAAATAGTGCCATATTTATCAAATAACACTTTTAGGCATCATTTGAGGAATTTTGGGATCTTCACTTTTCTTCTTTATAAATGAAGAAACATTTAATATATCCAAAAGAACTTATACAAATAAATGCACATTGTAAAGCATAATAATTTGGAATACAAATATAATGAAAAATCTCATTTTAATTTTTATCCATATGAATTGTCATCTTATAAAATATAAATGCAAGAATATATCTTCATGTAAATATTTTCAATAAAAATGAATAAAACCATCCTTTCAGTGTTTGCTGGATTAACTCTAATAACTCTAAATTATTTTATTTGCTTTCAGGTCATTAGGGACATTGCCTCATTACTTTCACAAAATAACATTCTATTTTGCAGAATTGAAAATGTATTCAGACAATAGGTTACTCTGAACTTTATAGGAGAATCTTAAAATTTTTGAAATCACAGGTTCTTATTTCTTATTATTTTTTTATTTTTTACTTTTTTTACTTATTTTATTTAAATGCAATTAGTTAACACATAGTACATCATTAGTTTCAGATGTAGAGTTTAGTAATTCACCAGTTGCATATAATACCCAGTGCTCATTACATCATGTGCCCTCTTTAATGCCCATCACTAAGTTACCACATCCCCCTCCACCACCTCTCCAACAATCCTGTTTGTTTTCTATAGTTAAGAGTCTTTTATGGTTTGTCTCCCTCCCTGATTTTGACTTAATTTTTCCCACCCTTCCCCTGTGATACTCTGTTTTGTTTCTTAAATTCTACATATGAGTGATCAATGATAATTGTCCTTCTATGATTGATTTATTTCGCTCAGCATAATTCCCTCCAGTTCCATCCATGTTGATGTAGATTATAAGATTTCATCCTTTTTTGATGGCTGAGTAATATTCCATTGTATATATGAACCACATCTTCTTTATCCATTCATCTGTTGATGGACATCTGGGCTCTTTCCATAGTTTGGCTATTGTGGACATTGCTGCTATAAACATTGGGTTACAGGTGACCCTTTGGGTCACTACATTTGTATCTTTGGGGTAAATATCCAGTAGTGCAATTGCTGGGTCATAGGGTAGCTCTATTTTCAACTTTTTGAGGATTCTCCATACTGTTTTCCAGAGTGGCTGTACCAGCTTGCATTCCCACCAACAGTGTAAAAGGGTTCCCCTTACTCCACATCCTTACCAACATTTGTTGCTTCCTGACTTGTTCATTTTAGCCATTCTGACTTGTGTGAGGTGGTGTCTCATTGTGGTTTCAATTTGTATTTCCCTGATGCCAAGTGATGTGGAGCCTTTTTTCATGTGTCTGTGGCCAACTGTATGTCTTCTTTGGAGAAATGTCTGTTCATGTCTTCTGCTCATTTCTTGACTAGATTTTTTGGTTTTTTTGGGTGTTGAGTTTGATAACTTCTTTATAGATCTTGGATACCAGCCAAGTATCTGACATATCTGATATGTCATTTGCAAATATCTTTTCCCATTCCATAGGTTGCCTTTTATTTTTGTTGACTGTTTCCTTTGCTGTGAAGATGCTTTTTATCTTGATAAAGTCCCGAAAGTTCATTTTTGCTTTTGTTTTTCTTGCCTTTGGAGACATGTCTAGCAAGAAGTTTCTGTGTCCGAGGTGAAAGTGGTTGTTGTCTGCATTCTCCTCTAAGGTTTTGATGGATTCCTATCTCATATTTAGGCCTTTCATCCATTTTGAGTTTATCTTTGTGTATGGTGTAAGAGAGTGGTCCAGTCCCATTCTTGTGCATGTAGCTGTCCAATTTTCCTAGCACCATTCATTGAAGAGACTGTCTTTTTTCCATTGGATATTCTTTCCTGCTTTGTCAAAAATTAGTTGACCATAGAGTTGAGGGTCCATTTCTGGGCTCTCTATTCTGTTCATTGATTTATGTGTCTGGTTTTATACCAGTACCATGCTGTCTTGATGATCACAGCTTTGTAATATAACTTGAAGTCAGGCATTGTGATTCTCCCAGCTTTGGTTTTCTTTCTCAGCATTCCCCCAGCTATTTGGGGTCTTTTCTGGTTCCATACATATTTTAGGATTGTTTGTTCCAGCTCTGTGAAAAATGTTGATCGTATTTTGATAAGGATTGCATTAAATGTGTAGGTTGCTGTGGGTAGCATAGACATTTTAACAATTTTCTTCTTCCAATCCATGAGCATGGAATGTTTTTCCATCTCTTTGTGTCTTCCTCAATTTCTTTCATAAGTGTTCTGTAGCTTTTAGAGTACAGATCCTTTACCTCTTTGGTTAGGTTTATTCCTAGGTATCCTATGGTTTTGGGTGCAATTGTAAATGGGATCAATTCCTTAATTTCTCTTTCTTCTGTCTGATTGTTAGTGTATAGAAATGCAACTGATTTCTGTGCATTGATTTTGTAACCAGCCATATTGCCGAATTGCTGTATGAGTTCTAGCAAGTTTGAAGTGAAGTCTTTTGGGTTTTCCATACAGAGTATCATGTCATCTGCCAGGAGTGAGAGTTTGACTTCTTTGTTGCCAATTTGAATGCCTTTTATTTCTTTTTGCTGTCTGATTGCTGAGGCTATTTTTGCTGTCTGATTCCTGAGGCTAGGACTTCTAGTACTATGTTAAACAACAGCAGTTGAGAGTGGGCATCCCTGTTGTGTTCCTGACTTTAAGGGTAAAGCTCTCAGTTTTTCCCCATTGAGAATGATATTCACTGTGGGCTTTTTGTAGATGGCTTTTATGGTATTGAGGTATGTTCCCTCTATCCCCATACTGTGGAGAGTTTTAATCAAGAAAGGATGCTATATTTTGTCAAATGCTTTTTCTGCATCAATTGAGAGGATCATATGGTTCTTGTCCTTTCTTTTATTAATGTGATCTATCACATTGATTGATTTGCGAATGTTGAACCACCATTGCATCCCAGGAATAAATCCCACTTGGTCATGGTGAATAATCCTTTTAATGTACTGTTGGATTCTATTGGCTACTATCTGGGTATTTTGACATCCATGTTCATCAGGGATACTGGTCTGTAATTATTCTTTTTGATGGGGTCTTTTTCTGGTTTTGGGATCAAGGTAACTCATAGAACGAGTTTGGAAGTTTTCCTTCCATTTCTATTTTTTGAAATAGCTTTAGTAGAATAGGTATTATTTCTTCTTTTAAATGTTTGGTAGAATTCCCCTGGGAAGCCATCTGGCCCAGGACTCTTGTTTTATGGAAGGTTTTTTTTTTTTTTTTGATTACTGCTTTAATTTCCTTGCTGTCTATTGGTTTGTTCAGGTTTTCTGTTTCTTCCTGGTTCAGTTTTGGTAGTTTCTAAGTTTCCAGGAATGCATCCATTTCTTCCAGATTGCCTAATTTGTTGGCATATAGTTGCTCATAATAAGTTCTTAAAATTGTCTCTATTTCTTGGGTGTTGGTCGTGATCTCTCCCCTTTCATTCATGATTTTATTAATTTGGGCCCTTTCTCTTTTCTTTTGGATAAGTCTGGCTAGAGTTTTATCTATCTTACTAATTCTTTCAAAGAACCAGCTTCTAGTTTCATTGAACTGTCATACTGTTTTTCTGGTTTCAATTTCACTGAATTCTGCCCTAATCTTTATTATTTCTCTTCTACTGCTTGGTTTAGGCTTTATTTGTTGTTCTTTCTCCAGCTTTTTTAGGTGTAAGGTTAGCTTGTGCATTTGAGATTTTTCTAATTTTTTGAGAGAGGCTTATATTGCACTGTACTTCCCTCTTAGGACTGCCTTTGTTGTATCCCAAAGGTTTTGAACAGATGTGTTTTCATTTTCATTAGTTTCCATGTATTTTTTAAAATCTTTAATTTTCTGGTTGGCCCTTTCATTCTTTAGTAGGATGCTCTTTAACTTCCAATTGTTTGAGTTCTTTCCAAATTTCTTCTCATGATTGAATTCAAGTTTCAAAGCATTGTGATCTGAAAATATGTAGGGAATGATCCCAATCTTTTGGAATCAGTTGAGACCTGATTTATGACTCAGTATGTGATCTATTCTGGAGAATATTCCATGTGCATTCTGTTGCTTTAGGATGGAATGCTCTAGTATATCTGTGAAGTCCGTCTAGTCCAGTGTGTCATTCAAACTTCTTGTTTCCTTGTTGGTCTTCTGCTTAGATGATCTGTCCATTGTTGTGAGTGGGGTGTTAAAGTCCCCTACTATTATTATATTATTGTCAATGTATTTCTTTAATTTTGTTATTAATTGGTTTATATAATTGGCTGCTCCCAAGGTAGGGGCATAAACATTTATGATTGTTAGATCTTCTTGTTGGATAGACCCTTTAAGTATGATATAGTGTCCCTCTTCATCTCTTATTACAGTCTTTGCTTTAAAATCTAATCTGTCTGATTTAAGGATTGCTACCTCTGCTTTCTTTTGATGTCCACTCACCACAGCTTATTGAGGGGTCTGCAATCTTTCTGACTTTCTCCCTCTTCCTGACTTTGCTCCCTGAACTGGGCTTCCCCCCCTTCCTAGCCCTGTGCCCCCCCAACCCAGTCCCCCAGTTCAGGGCTCTGAACCTTGCTTCTGCCAAATTCACTCACTCCAAATGTGTGGATTGTTTCTATACTCCTCTGATCCTTTTCCTACTTGTTCAAAATAGTTGGAGGTTGATCTAGTTGTACTCAAAGGACAAGGCAAGTCCAGGGTCCCTCTACTACTCTGCCAGCTTGGAACCTCCTCAAAGTGTTTTCTCATGTTCTTATTCTTAAAGCAAATGTTCTTCTCACCTACTTTAGATCAGATCATTGAGAAAAGACCCTATGTTTTCATGGTTATGAACATCAACTTTGGAGTCAGTTTATAATCAGGTTTATACCCTAGTTCTACTACTTACTAGTTATGATACCTTGGGCACATTACTTAACCTTTATGATGTTTCATTTTGTTCAGGTAGTTTTATAATAGTACTTCCAACCTATAAGTGTTGCTGTGAGGATTAATGAAATCAGGAAAACATTAAAACAGTAACTTACATAGTAAGAGTTAAATATTCTTATAAAAAATCTCTGTAAGGGAAATAGATATCCCAAGAACTGAGGTATGCCCAGAGTGGAAATCATAAGAGAAATAATTCATATTTGTTGGACAATGAATGTATGGCACATGGAACTCCCTGCTTCAGGATAGAGATTTTAAAAATAAAAATAGAGGGCATGCTGCTACCCTTTACACATTAAGCAGATTGAAACTGCAAATATTCTAACACATGTCCTAAGCTCTTGCTAGAATTAAATGTTTAGAGGCTGGGAGAGTCCTGGGAGACCACTGAAAGTCTCTGTAATGGATTTATATAGATAGCCCCATTACAGTTCCAGGGCTGTCAGTCTGACCCAGACTATTTACCTTGCTGCATCTGAATTTCCCACAAAATTCTGATTTCAATATTCACTTTAACAACATCTGTCTAGGTGGCATCTGATGATTCTTCTGGCAAGTATTCTCCATTCTTCTAGTAATGACCTCCTCCCTTCTGCTTGGCGTATAGATGAACTAGTCAGTCAAGATGTCCAATTCTTCTCTTGCCAAGAGATCAACCAGGACCCCCTGGAGCAGCATGTATTTCTGACTTAGTTATGGATAAAAACCTAAAGCATAAATTTAGAGCCCTCTGGAATTTTGCCATGGTTCTCGGACCTGAGTAAAATGAGTTGCTGCTGCAGTTACTAGCATTCTACTGTCCAGTACAAAGGGGAGGGATTCCTTCTCCCTCTTCTCTAGCCCCACTTCATGGTTGTTCCCCCGTGTGCCAGCCTCAGACCAGGGTGGGTTCAAGGGAGCAGCATTAGAGACTGCCGAGAGTCCAGGCCAACTCCTCTAAAGGTTGTTCAGGTCTGGGCCTGAGTCCTGGGGCCCGGGTCAGCTCACTTCACCAATCAGTGCTCCCAGGACACTTTTCACACAAACACTACCTAATTAGATACGATATTTTACAAGCTGAAAAATCTGTGGGGATATTGCTTTTTCAAACATACTGGGGAGTGTGTGTGTGTGTGTGTGTGTGTGTGTGTTTTAATACCTTGCTTTCCTCCTAGGCCAAATCAACTCACCCATGACCCATGTCATAAGTTCTGTCTGAAAGCCCCAACTATCTGCTTCCCACAAAACAGGCACCCTTCTCGATGGGGACTTTTCTGAGTATCTTTAGCAAAACACCACTTAAATTTACATACAACTGTGAATTTAGAGTTATACCATCTTTCCGTTAGAACTACACCGTTAGTACTACAGTTTATCAGAGTTAGAATTTAAAACATTGAAAATATTTAATAAAGCCAAAGGATCCTGACTTTCAATTTATTCTGTAAATATAGTTTTGAACACATTCTTGGCATCAGTCTCTGTGCTGAAATTAGGGCAGGCAGGGTGGCTGGCAGAGTGAGTGATTAATATAATAGAGTTTCTACCCCAAGGAGCTCATACTCAAGCAGGGAGTCCAACCCATGCATGATTAGCTATAATACAAAGGACACCCTTTAATGCTTGCTTAATCCTACTAGGTTTTAAAAAAGGAATACAATAACCATGTGTAGAGAAGACAGTGTCTTGGATATTGTAAAGACTTAAGGAGAAACTGTGAGACAAATGCAAATCCTATTCCAAATTCCGGTAGATTAAATGAAAATTAGGGAAAAACAACTGTATATTTATCAAACATCTGGAGAGGAAATAATTTTTTATGTCAAGTAAAAGAAAAAAGCAGATCATAAATGAAGACATTTACAAATGGAACTACTTAACATGATTTTTAAAATATTTCAATATATGAAAAATTTTATTTTTTATTTTTTTAAGATTTTATTTATTTATTTGAGAGAGAGAGAGTGCATGAGTGGGGGGGGGGGCAGAGGCAAAGGGAGAAGCAGGACTTCCCCCTGAGCAGGGACCCCTGATGTGGACTCAATCCCAGTACCCTGGGATTATGACCTGAGCCGAAGGCAGACACTTAACCGACTAAGCCACCCAGGCGCCCTTTTTAAAAATTTTTTTTTATTTTTTAAAGATTTTATTTACTTATTTGAGAGAGAGGGAGAGAGAACAAACATGAAAAATTTTAAACCACCAAAATAAAAATACAGACTACAGACTGAGAAAATAATGTAGCAATTATGATCAACAAAGAATTAACCATTTTTATTTTATTTTTTTTAAGATTTTATTTATTTGAGAGAGGAAAATGAGGGAGAGAGAAAGAGAAGGAGCAGGGGTAGGGGCAGAGGGAGAGGGAGAAGTAGACTCCCCGCCGAGCAGGAAGCCTGATACAGGGCTCAATCCCAGGACTCCAGGATCCTGACCTGAGCTGAAGGCAGACGCTTAACCGACTGAACCACCCAAGTGCCCTGACAATTTTTATATATAAAGTGTTTTTAAACAAAAAGTCACAAAGTCCTCAAAAGACAAATGGAGAAAGGATTTAAGTGGATATTTAATAAATAATGGAGTACAATTAATAGACAACTATTTGAAAATTATGTTCAACTTCACTAGCAATCAAAATAATAAAAATTAAATCAAAAAGTTGTATCACATTTTGCTTATTGTATCAGCAAAAGTTTTAAAAGAATATAAACCAGCAGTGTGACACTAGTATATTAAATATTTGTTAATGAATATATAAAGAGATAAATTGGTGAATATTGGGGGAAATATAAGATACAAGTTAGTTTTTTTTTTAAGATTTATTTATTTATTTTTTTTGACAGAGAGAGACACAGTGAGAGAGGGAACACAAGGAGGGGGAGTGGGAGAGGGAGAAGCAGGCTTCCCACTGAGCAGGAAGCTAGGTGTGGGGCTCGATCCCAGGACCCTGGGATCATGACCTGAGCCGAAGGCAGACACTTAATGACTGAGCCACCCAGGCGCCCCAAGATACAAGTTGTTTTATTTTTTTATTTTATTTTATTTTGTTATGTTATGTTAATCACCATACATTACATCATTAGTTTTTGATGTGGTGTTCCATGACTCATTGTTTGTGTATAACACCCAGTGCTCCATTCAATATGTGCCCTCTTTAATACCCATCACCAGGCTAACCCATCTATTCATGTGACTAAAGGTACATATATGAAAAAATACAGTTGGAATGCTGCTCATTGTTCTTTATCCCAGTTTTCTAATTTGTAAAATGGAGAAAAAGAAGTGTATTACTTTCAATATTCTTTCATTATTTAATTTATTTTTCCAAGTTTTCTCTTTTCCCCAAATTTCTGTTACGGTATTGCTTACACTTTTGAAATGCAAATCTGTAAAATAAGTCTTCAAAGTAAATAAAACAAAAGCCACTTATATTAAACATAGATTATTATAAAAGAGGGGGCAGTGTAGCAGGGAAGTCTGAGATCAGGGCAAGTCACAGTTCAGGGGATGGTAATAGAAGAGCTGGCAGTCCAGGGCAGGGACCACCAATACAACTTAAGGCATTAGCCATGCCTGGGTTTGGAGCGCAGGCTAGGGGGACCTAGCTGTAAGAATGTGACCCAAGTCAGGGCTGGTGGCAAGGTGTGTTCAGGTCAGTTGAGGGTGGTACAACGTGATTTATCTGAGAAGGACATCCTGAGCAATGAGATTCCTAGTTGTGATTTATCTCTTCCATAGCTGCATTTTCCATGAAATATTCTGCATCCCCAGTGAAGTTTCTTTCTGCACTTGAATCTAAACAGTAGGCTGTACAGTAATGGAAGCATGGGGGTAAATTAGCACTGGGGAAGGCACCACAGAGAGAACAGAAAAGACCAAGACTTGTAAGATAAAACTGAGACCTATCAGTAGTCAAAGAGCTGGGGAGTAGAGCTGCCTGCATTGCACAATACTCAGAAACTATGCAGTGTTGTGAACAGTGTGCTCCTATTTCAGAATTACTGGAGTGGCTTTCTAAAAATGCAGATTGCTGTGGTCCCAATATTTTATTTTTGCTTTTGTTTCCCTTGCCTCAGGAAACATATCTAGAAAAATGTTGCTATGGCTGATGTCAAAGAAATTACTGCCTGTGTTAACATTTCTTTAAATGGAGTTTTATGGTTTTAGGTCTCACATGTAGGTCTTAATCCATTTTGGGTTTATTTCTGTGTATGGTGTAAGAAAGTGGTCTAGTTTCATTCTTTTGCATGTTGCTGTCCAGTTTTCCCAGCACCATTTATTGAAGAGACTGTCTTTTCCCCATTGTATATTCTTGTCTCCTTTGTCATAGATTGATTGACCATATAAGTGTGGAGAAAAAGGAACCCTAATGCTCTGTTGGTATAGCCACTGTGGAAAACAGTATGGAGGTTCCTCGAAAAATTAAAATTGAAATGCCATATGATCCAGTCATTCCACTACTGGGTATTTACCCAAAGAAAACAAAAATGCTATTTAGAAAATATATATGCACCCCTCTGTTTATTGTAGCATTATTTACAATAGCCAAGACATGGAAGGAAACCAAATGTCCATCTATAGATGAATGGATAAAGAAGAGGTGGTATATATGATAAAGAAGAGCTGGTAATCTGTGTCTAATATATATATTTTTTTACTTTGAAGCCATATACATATATATGTATGTATATATATATATATATATATATAATGAGATCTTGCCATTTGCGTCAACATGGGTAGACCTGGAGAGGGTTACGCTAAGTGAAATAAGTTAGACAAAAACCATGCTATATGATTTTGCTTATATGTGGATTCTAAAAAACAAAACAAATGAATGAACAAACAGAAAAGCAGAATCAGACCTATAAATACACAGAGCAAACTGATGATTGCCAGAGGGGAGGGGGATGGGTGGTTGGGTACAGGTGAAGAGGAGTGGGAGATACAAGCTTGCAGTTATGGAATGAATAAGTCACAGGAATAAAAGGTACAGCACAGGGAATATAATCAATGGTATGGTAATAACATTGTATGGTGACAGATGGTAGCTCCATTGTGGTGAGCACAGCATAAGGTATAGAGTTGTTGAATCACTATATTATACACCTGAAACTAATGTAACATTTGTGTGTCAACTATACTCAAGAAACAGAAAAAAAAAAGGAAAAAAGAATCTAAATAAGTTAAAAAAAAAAAAAAAGCAGATTGGGAGCCTCATCCAGAACCACTGAATCCCAGTCCAAAGATATGCATTTTATGCATATTCTCAACATGATTCTCATGTACTTTAAAGTCTGAGAACCCTTCAAATATCAGCATATTTAAGAATCATCAGGAAACTGAGGCACTGTGCCTGGGGGACTGTCAAGGTATCTGCATTTTTAGCAAGCATCTTGGGGCTTTGAGGCAGGTGGTTCACATATTGGATTTAGGGAAACGATGTTACAGGTTGTTCGAATAAAGTTAAAAATTGGCAGGAAAAAAAAGAAGCACATGACCTGACTCTGATTAGATAGATCCTAAGCACAGCATCAGAATGGCATCCAATTCCTTCTTTGTTTGTTTGCTTGTTTGATATTCTAGTCCTGGTGAATTCAATATTTAAATAAACACAATATGAAAACTTTGTGAGAGAATCTTGTCCTTTCCTATTCCCGCACCATCCTTACTGGTTATCATGTAGGTTGTGAACATGCAAAGGAGTGACTTTTGTGAGCTCACTTCTTGAATGTGAGAAGTAATTTCACCCAGTTGAGCCTCCCAGAACTCTTTCACTGGTGGCTGCAGCTAATGCCTGAGTAAGACGTGTCAAACACCCCCCTTCCATCTGGCTATGCCTATAAGACTGGAAATTAGAGTAAAGTGGGAAGGTACTAGGCTCCCAGAGTTCAATAAATACAGAGAGGAAGGAAAAGAAGAAAGAAAAAAGAAAGTTGAGTTCTCTCACGTCTCCGGAGGGAACTTGTACAAGTGAGTATATCAGTTCTTAGCTATAAGTGGACCTTGATTGTCATTTGTTTGAAGGCAGGCTTGCTGGTGATGGAGATTCAGGGCAACCCACATCCGAAGACTCTCAAAGGGAAAACTTTGGATTTAAAGAAATGTAACAAAGTGGTAATTCAGACTGTGGACAGAAATGTGACATGGGGAGGAGAGCCGATGGGTAGGCCTCTTTCCTGCACTCCTCAACACACATGCAAGTTCATACACATTTTAGTTCTGTTATTCTTTCTCTAGAAGACAGGAAAACAGATACAAAGTAGATACAAAGTGGAACCAGCCTTTTTGGCTTAGGACAATAGGATGTGGGACTATGTAAACTTTTTGGCTACTTTCACTGATTTTGTTAAACTGATAAGAACAGATACTACACTTGATCTTAGCCAAAAGGCCGAGAAGCGATACTACTTTCACTGATTTTGTTTGAGAAATTATATTTTTAAATTATTTGTTAGCCACTTTCATTGATTTTGCTTGAGAAGTAGTTTTGTTCTGTTTTAGTCTTTGATTACTATTTCCTATTTGGTCCTTCCTAAATTTTTAGTAACTTAAAATACAGTCATCTGTCTTAGAGGGAATAGAAGGAACGGCGGTGTTTTCCTAAAATATCGTTTAATTTCACATGTTCCAGGGAAGTAAGACCTTCGAGGGGCTTGGGCGTGCTGGTTGCAGCAGGATCAAAAGAAGAGAACCCAGAAAGGGAAGTGAGATGAGGAGAAAAAGTTGCAGATGCTTTTTATAAGAAATGCTCCCTCTGCCTCCAGCAAGAGGCTCCTGCCAGAATTTTATTTGCTGAAAACTTGGGTGGTTTTTAAATTCTGTTTTAATAAGGTTGATTGATTATCTACTTTCAATCCTAATTCATTGTTTTTATGCTTGTTTTTTGTTTGTTTTTGCTTAACAAAGCCACTCAATTGCAGAAGCAATAGGGACTCAAATCCGTGGTGTATTGAGGCCCTGTTTGTTCTCCCCTCCCTCCTTGGCCCCTAGGCTGCAACTGCAAGGAAGGAGCAGGTATTTGGCCTCAGGCCCAGTTGCTTTCCTTCTGTTGTCAGCAACTGTTTTCTTCTCTCCTAAGCCAATTTTATTTTCTTGCCCTGTTGTCTTAAGTCGCACTAATTAACGGTCTTTTTGGTGAAGGCCAAGGTGAAAATATCCTCTCAACCTTCAACTTTTCATAGCTTGTAAATGATCTTCCCTCTCCCTCAGAGGAGCATCAGTCTGTGACATTGGTATTTTTGTCCCCGTCTAGTGAGCCTTTTCAGTGTCGGTTCCCTGCTGTGACAGCCACGTCAATACTGAGCATAGGGACTGTCCCAGTCCTCACAGCTGATATTACGGGCTGTCTGGGGCTTCTGGAGACGGCACACTCCCATTGCCTGGTGACGGCTGGACCCACAGGGACTCAAAAACTGCCTGTTTTCCAAACCAAAGACTAGTAGTAAAGTAAGGATCGTCAGCCAGATGCTTCTTCCTGCAAGTGCCTGTCATCGGAGAGCCTCTAGCCCACATACCATGGAATTTATCTGGTAGTATAAATTATGCTCTTGTGAATTCGGGGCATTATGTAATGCTTTAGAGAACTTTTTAGAAAGATGGGGACACTAGGGACTTTTCTACAGTCACAATATATGTGCTTCCCTGACTTGGCAGGAGAGAGAGGTGAACAATGGGATGTCTTTTCTTCTCCAACCTTGGTTTGTTTCCTATCATATGTGGAGGTATAAGCAGCTCTATGATTCATGTGAATTTAATAATATAGAATTGAAGCAGGCATTTTCTAACTTGATAACTTTTTCCCCTAAAGTTTTGCAATTCTCTCATTTTCATGGTAGCATAGTGTAATGGTTAAACGCGTGGGCTCTGGGTTCAGTTCCTGGCTTAGACACTTACTGGCTCTGTGAACTTGCATAGTTTATGTAAGCTTTATGGTGTCTCAGTTCCTTTTGTTAAAAAGTGGGGGGGTTAATAATTATGCCTGATCCGCGGAGTTGTGAGGATAAAATGGAGTAGAATGTTTGGCATCCTCAGAGACTGGTCTGGTGCATCACAAACAAACATACTGACATGCCTATCAGAAGAGCCTGTTTTCCTAGGAGACAGGTGCATGCCTCAGTGAATCAGTGCTCGTTAGGGTACAGCCTCCCAGGTTGGATAATGACTTAACTCCCTGATCGGAATCAGAGAAGGATTCTCAAAGGATGGATCCTTGTAGCTGCTTAGGTGCTGATTTCTAAACAAAATGTAAATGTGCTCATTTACATTCCAGGCCAGCCCGTGTCCATCTCCAATACCACCATGTGATTGAGGCACACTGTAATATTCCAAGAAGCTGACACGATCTTCTGTTGAAACAGTGTTATTTTCAGATTCTAGCTGAGTATACTTAATAACTGTAAATCCCAGAGTTTCCAAGAGTAAGACTAGATGTCTGTGGGTACTCAATCTTAATTCAAAGGCATAACCCAGTTGTCCTTTATACTGGAAAAGATGCCACATATAACATGATACAGTGTTCTCAAGTATCTAAAGTTTTGGTGAAAAATAGTCTACAGCCAGCCTCTGAGTATTACTATATGTATACTTTAAAATGATTATCTTCATACAAATAATATTGCAAAAAAAAATTATTCATTATAATCTTACCACCTTTATCTTATTATATGGTTATAGGATTATATGACACTCCCATATCACATTGCTTTTCTTTTCCATGTTCTTTTTTAATCTTTATACATATACATATGCTTTGTATATTAGACTATAATGTATAATTTTGTATTTCATTCTTACCCATTTAGCCCTGTTGAGCATTTTTTCCTTTTATAACAAAATCCTTTAATTATTCATTTTAATGTATAGATAGATAGCATTCTGCTGGATAAGTGTATTGTGTTTTACCATTATCTTCTTTTGGAGTACTAAGGTTATTTTTGTGTTATTGTTAACATAACCCTCTAGCATATTTGTGCATAACCTCCTTCCTTTTCTCTGGGATTTTTTTTCTCTAGCCATCAATTTATAAAATAATAACATATGCATGGTTATTATCTAGATTGTCTTATTCTTATAAGCTTTTAGCTTCTTCATGTATAAGGCCCTTTCAGAATAGACTCCAGACATTGAGTTGAAGGAGGATATTAAGCATGGAGACTGAGTGTGGATGAAGTCTTCTCCAGGAGAGCCATTTGTTGTCTCTCAAAAAAAAAAAAAAAAATATTTTACATATTCCAGGCACTCTGTTAGGCCCTGAGGATATTATGAGCAAAAAGACATGATCTTTGTCCTCTTAGAGACTGAATCTAGTGAGGGAGTCATCTTTAATTAAATAATTGCATAAATAGATAACAAATCACACTGCTAACAATAGCTGCAACAATAAAATGAGTGTATGTTTTGAGGGTTTTATTATGGCAAGGACTAAGGGTAATTTTCTGAAGAAGTAATATTTGAGCTTTGTTGTGAAAGATGAATAGAAATTAAATTAGGGGGACAGGGTGTTTTCTGGGTAGTGGGTAGAGCATTTGACCACAGAATGCTGTGGCAGGAGGGAAAAGGATCATTGGAGATAGGAAATGCTATACCAGGGTAGCTGGAGCACAGATACTAAAGTGTCCTCTGTTTTCTGGAACAAGAAGCTGCATTGCTCTAGAATATTTACTCTGAGTGAGAATGAGGGAATGGATTGATTGCTTTTATTACTTTTTTATTCTGCAAACCTTTCATTGCTGCTGTAAAAACTGATTCTAATATTGGTAAAAGCCTTCAAAATTGCTTGGTGGTCTCTATATGCTTATTAAAAATAATATCCCACTTATAATCTATAAGAAAAAAGTTGTCTTATCATTTATATAGCTCCTTTTAAGAAAGGAAATTTACATCTGTGACTTTATGTTAATAAAAAGAATTTCATTTCAAGTTGACTTCTGAGCCAAGCAAAGCAAATATAAATATTCTGGTTGACATCAAAGTTAGACGAATCTCTGTAGAGATTATATATTGCATATGAAAGGAAGTCAAATTGCTTAAATATCTATTTATTATTCTCATAGCTCTCCAATCTAGTAACTTCTTCAGTGGTGAATCAACTTTCTAAATGTCAGGACAAATTATGGCTATTTATGACTTAATCTTTCTCTGGGCTATAACAGACTCAAAATGCCTGCACTTTCACTCTGGCATGTAGGCAGTAATGGGTGGAATTTGTGCTTTGGGTCCATACAGATAGATAGATATGCATAATGGTGCGCTATGGCCACCTTCCATCTTCATGGCACTTTACATTTTCTAAAGCATTTTAATATCTCTTACTGTATTAAAAATCCAGTTTTAGAACTGGAATGAACTTTAAGCTTTAGTTTAAAGGTGTTTTTAACAAAAAGCAATGGGTTTAGAGAACTGTGTTCAAATTGGAGCTCTGTGATCTACCAGCTAAGTGGCTTTGGGCAAGTCACGTAAACTCTGTCACACAGTCACCTCATTTCTACACTGGGGTTAACTAGTACCAAATGTGCAAGACTGGCTTGGGTGATAATTGAGGTCATAAATGAGAAAGGTTCCCAGGAGATGTTTAACCTATATGAATACTTTTAGCAATACAGCACATGGTCACACACAAACTAATATAGGCAAACATATTAGGATACAGTTCCCAGCCAAGTACTACTGGCTCAGTTTTACAGGTGATGAAATGGAATCAGACGGGGACAAGCTGCTTATTCAAGATGACTTATCAAGAATGAATCACAATGAAATGCACGTTTTCTGACTCTTGGTCTATCATATTTACCTCCATTCTCCTTCACCTTTGGAATTTCTTTCCCTGCCTTATGTTCTCCTCTTTGGGGATTTATTCCTTTTCATAATGGGCAGAAGATAAATAGCAACATGGATGGGTTTTATTAACATGACCCTCTGACCTCAAACTAGCACCGTTACGTCTTAGAAAAGACATCTCAGACCATAAACTAATGACTTACAATGGTAGATAATGCAATATTGCAGAAAGAAATTAAGCTGGAGAGTGACTAGCTGTATGATTTTTAAATAAGACAACCTTTCTATGCCTTATCAAAAAAAAATGATATTGGACTGGGATATAGCTATGAACTTTTCTGCCTTTAATATTTTGAGAGTCCATGCACAGAAGTAATAATTAAAGTGCCCATTACTTATCAGAGCAGTTATCAGCAGTGAAATGCTTGAGGTGCATTTCTGTAGTATTTCCTAAGCCATTATATACATTGTACTAGAAGTTTCTTCTATTAAAATATTTCAACACTAAGTTGGTAAGGACTTCCCCTGGGACTTGATGTATTCATTTTGTATTTATATATGTTTGTGAACCACAGCAGGAATAAAACAGTACCTTTTCTATTCCTTGTTTACTGAACTACTACTTAACCTACAAGAACCAGATCAAATGACGAAATTTTTGTGATGCCTTCCCATTCACCCAAGTGGAAACAATCACACTCAAAGCACATAGTTATAACATCCATCAGGAAGCAGTGTGATTATTTGTTTGTATGTCTGTCTCCTATGTAAGACTCATGTATTTTCAGAATCTATAGTAGAGCCTGGCACATAATAGATGCTCAATAATTATTTACCAGATGACAGAAGATTCGGAAAAAATTTAATAAGTCTCCATGTGTCTGTCATTGAGTGTACTAAACAGAACAAGTTTTAGATTATTCTAGGATTCTTTTCATTGCATATTTGATACTATGTGGTGTTTATGGTAAAAACAACAATGAAGAGGGTTGTGACAAATCAAGTATCCAACAGCCCTGAGGACTTGCAGCAATTTCCCCTGTGACCCTTGATTGATACTCAGAAGTGACTGTGCAACCCTATGTGTCACATCTTCCCTCAGTATCAGCTGTCCTTACAGAGCTCACATTGTTTATTTGTTTTCTGGTACAAACTATTAAAAGGTGGAGCTGCAGAGAATAGGATGTGGTTGGAAAGAGATGAGCACACAAAAAGCCTGAGGCATACTGAAGGAGAGTGTGGTTCTTCCTTGGAGTGGAAATATCACTCTGAAAGTCTTCTCTTAGTTTGTAAGTGCTCCACCAGCTACTTGTCAGGAACACTCCAGCCAAGGTTACCAGATTTGTAGAACTAGCGCTAGAGTTAATTTACAGCAAACTGGCAACCATTGGTAGTTTGGCTGCTGAATGGATTATTCCAGGTAACAGTAAAGTTTATTCGGGAGAGGTAGCAATGTGTAATTCAGTGCCAATAGACTGGATTTGTTTCCAAGTCTGCCATTTACCAGCTGGATGACCTTGCAGAAGCCATGTCATCTGAGACTCAGCTTCTCATTTGTCAAAGGAATTAATGATCCTTTTCCTGCTCTTTCATAGAAGTGTTGTGAGTCTCAATTTAGAAAATAAATGTTTGGGAAATGTAAGATGTTATTATTTACCTCTTTGGTTTATATTTTACTTTCATCAATTAAGAAAATAATGACAGACTGCACTATATTATTAGCTTGTGGTTAGGGGTAAATTTTAGCTTGGAATAATTTGGGCAATCACACTGGTTTATGATCTTGTGCAAATTTAGAAGACTTGGTGTGCCATGCATACAGGTTTTTAGTCGGAAAATTAAAAAGCAAAAGATCTCCTTTCCTAATCCCAAAGAAAATCTTTGTTTCTTTTGACTAAATCATAGGCTTTTGAACACTGAATCATCTGAGTATACCACAATCTACATATGGTGTCCTTAAGCACAAATAAGCTCTGTTGATTTCAAAAATTAATGTTTCCCCTTGAAGATGGAATGTTTATAAACTGTGTTGTTGGTCTATGGCTATCTGTGTTTGCAAGCCTGCTTATCACCAAGAATCCCAAGGTGAGATGGGAATTAGCTATCAGGAGAAAATTGTGCTTTCACAGCTGTTCTAGGCCAAATATTGAATCAGAGTACTGTTTCAGTCAATGGTTTTTATAAAGAGAAAGTAGCACTTCGTTTCATGGAGAATGTCCCAGAACAAAGAGAATTTGTTTGCATTATTCTGCTTTTTTCAATGGAGGGTATAAATGTCACTCAGTGATTCGACTGGGTATTCATGGACTTTTATAGCAATTACGTTAGATTCTTATTTCAGATAGTCTCAAAGGGTAGAATTTTTTCTAAAAAAATAACATAAACTACATCATATTATATCTTTAATTTTTTGTAACATAAAAACACTGTAAATTTATGAAGAGGAGACAAAAACAAGATACTTTTGTTTGGCGCCTGTCAAGATTTCAAACCACAAAGGGTCTGTGTATGGCAATACAGGCTCTCTCCTCCCCAGGGGAGAGGCTTGCTTTCTCTGTGGCTAAATTGGAAGGACTTCTGAGGTGAGGAAAAAAGTCATGTTAGAGCTTTAGTATAAAGCTCCTTAGGCAAGCAGGACAGAAGGGTTTTTGCAATTTAAATTCTGGTGTTTCCTAAACTCCTTGGAAAGATAGGCTAGTCCTTTTGTTTAGATTTTAAACATACAGCTCTCCTGGTAAAATTGCAGGCTCTGGGAGTCTGGCTGCCTCATTTAATTTTTAGTGTCAGGAGAAACAATCCCCAGTGAAAATGTAAACACCAGACTATTATTTACCAGTGACACTGGCTCTGAGCCTAATCCTCAGGTGTCTCCAAAGCTATTTTTTAAAGAAAGATCTTCCTTGTTTAGATCTGATGAAAAATTTCCATGCCTGACCAGATGCTTTGTTTTTGTGACCATTCTTGCCTGGGTCTGTAATATATGAAATGACACTGCAGGCCAGGCCTCCTTATCTGGCTTCAAGGACATGGTGCCCTTGGATAAGAACCATGGATTTTGGTATCATCCTCATGTGAACACAAAGTATTTTAAATGAAACCCATCTGGGAATTTATAAGACATATTTGTGAGAAATGAATGCATTTGACCAGGAACAATACCATTCTTGTTGTTTAAAATAAGATAGTTTAGTTGTCTCTTTTTGATAGGAGTGTGTGAATCTCACATTAAAGCAGAGGTATTTTGTGAAGGAGATAGAGGGAATGGTATCATTAATTTCCCAGTGTAACTAGGACAAAATGATCATCTGGAAGGTAGAGACTGATTGTAAGGGGTAGTGGGGGGTGGGGGGAACATAAGATTTGGAATTGCAAGCCCTGGGTGAATAATGGCTGCATGATCCCAGGGAATCCACATAACTCCTGAGATGTCAGTTTTATCAGCATATCAGTAGTAAAGTAGGGATATAAAATATATATATTTGCATATATTTTGTGTTTTATTCTCTGGATCAAAATAAAATGATATAATGTGTTTCAAAGTGTTCCATGAATATTAGAGTGGTAAGATATTATTATTATTAATACTGCTACTACTGCTATTAATACTGTTTTTTTTTTTTTAAAGATTTTGTTTATTTATTTGACAGAGAGAGACACAGCGAGAGAGGGAACACAAGCAGGGGGAGTGGGAGAGGGAGAAGCAGGCTCCCCGCAGAACAGGGAGCCCGATGCAGGACTCGATCCCAGGACCCCGGGATCATGACCTGAGCCGAAGGCAGTCGCTTAACCGACTGAGCCACCCAGGCGCCCGCTATTAATACTGTTTAAACCCAAAATTCAGTTGAGTAAAGTTGAAGATCTAATTGGCTTTATTAAATCATTGAGCAGCATCCCATCTAGCAAGTAGAGGGGAACGCCCAGGAATTGTACAAAATGGGAGGTTTTCATAGGAAGGAGGATGGGGCAAGGACTTTATTAGGAAAAGAAAAGGCTGCTTTCCCTTAGGGGGGAAGGGAAAGGGTCTTATCATGCTGATTACCTCATTTTTCTTTGGGGAATGGAGAGGGCCTGTATGGCAGATTACTTCACTGACGCTATTAAAACTACATTTCTGGGAGAGGTTGAAACCCGTTAGATTACATATTAAGCCCCTGTTTGGGAACTCTGCCTAAGTGGCTCCATTTTGGGCCTGAGGTTTCTTCTTCCTCTTCCTCCTCCTCCCCTTTTTTTTTCTCTTGTCTAGATCAACCAAACTGACTCCACAGAGTCACCCTTAAATACAGCAGATGCTCACTAAACTCAATACATGTGGATGATACTCTATTGGGAAAGTATTCTCAGAAGCAATGCATCTGTCTAGATTATCAACACACTGTGGGCAGGAGCCATCTATTCTTCCTCTATCCTAGACCTTATATATTTTTCTGAGCCTTGCACAAAGCAGGGATGCTACATTCTTTTGTTTTTACATATTTTTTTATATTTCATTTTTATTTTTTGTTGAGTTGTAATTAACATACAATGTTATATTAATTTCAGGTATACAACATATTGATTCAGCAATTCTATACATTACTCAGTGCTCACCACGATGAGTATAGTCATCTGTCACCATTTGTTATTAGAATATTATTGATTATATTCTCTATGGTGCAGTTTTCATCTCTGACTTATTTATTTCATGACTGGAACTTTGTATCTCTTAATACCCTTTATCTATTTCACCCATCCTCCATCCACCTCCCCTTTGGCAACCATCAATTTGTTCTTTGTATTCAAGAGTTTGTTTCTTTGTTCATTTTATTTTTTCTAGATTCCACATATAAGTGAAGTCACCTGGTATTTGTCTTTCTCTATCTGACTTATTTTACTTCATATAATACCCTCCAAATTGATCTATGTTGCAAATGGCAAGATCTCATTCTTTTTTATGGCTGAGTAATATTCCATTACATATGCATGCCATATCTTCTTTATTTCATTCATCTATCAGTGGACACAGGTTGTTTCCATATCTTGACTATTGAAAATAATACTGCAGTAAACAGGGATGCATGTAACTTTTCAAATTAGGGTTTTGATTTTTTTTGGGTAAATATCTAGTAGTGGAATTAATGGATTGCATGGTATTTCTTTTTTTTAAAATTTTTTATTGTTTTGTTAATCACCATACATTACATCATTAGTTTTTGATGTAGTGTTCCATGATTCATTGTTTGTGTATAGCACCCAGTGCTCCATGCAGAACGTGCCCTTTTTAATACCCATCACCAGGCTAACCCATCCTCCCACCCCCCTCTGCTCTAGAACCCTCAGTTTGTTTTTCAGAGTCCATCGTCTCTCATGGTTTGTCTCCCCCTCCGATTTCCCCCCTTCGTTCTTCCCCTCCTGCTATCTTCTTTTTTTTTTAACATATATTGTATTATTTGTTTCAGAGGTACAAATCTGTGATTCAACAGTCTTGCACAATTCACAGCGCTCACCATAGCACATACCCTCCCAAATTTCTATCACCCAGCCACCCCAACCCTCCCACCCCCCACCACTCCAGCAACCCTCAGTTTGATTCCTGAGATTAAGAATTCCTCATATCAGTGAGGTCAT
>NC_138377.1:84057294-84103489 GCF_054177405.1 Leptonychotes weddellii
GTCCTACCTTCCAGAAAGTGGTCGCTTTTCTGTTCAGAGAGTTGCTGCTATTCTTTTCTTCGATCTCCTGTTGAGTTCGTAGGTGTTCAGAATGGTTTGATCCCTATCCAGCTGAATTCCTGGGACCAGACAAAATCCAGGTCTCCTACTCCTCCGCCATCTTGCTCTGCCCCCGGATTGCATGGTGTTTCTATTTTTAACTTTTTTAGTAACTTCCATACAGGTTTTCCATAGTGGTTGCACCAATTTACATTCCCACCAACAATGCACCAGAGTTGCCTTTTCTCCACATCCTCTCCAACACTTGCTATTTCTTGTCTTTTTTTTTTTTAATTTTACTTTATTATGTTATGTTTGATTTTAGTCATTGTGACAGGTGTAAGGTAATATCTCATTGTGGTTTTGATTTGCATTTTCCTGATGATTAGTAATGTTGAGCCTCTTTTCATGCATCTGTTGACCATCTGTGTGTTGTCTTTGGAAAAATGTCTATTCCAGTCTTTCCCTATTTTTAATCAGATTGTTTTTATTTTATTTTGTTTTGTTTTGTTTGGTGTTGAGTTATGTAAGTTCTCTATATATTTTAGATAGGATCCCCTTACCAGATAAATCATTTGCAAATATCTTCTTCTGTTTAGTAGGTTGTCTTTTTGTTTTGATGATGGTTTCTTTTACGGTGCAAAAGATTTTCTTTTTGATGTAGTCCCAATAGTTTATTTTTGCCTTTGTTTCCCTTACCTAAAGAGACATACCTAAAACATTGCTAAGGGCGATGTCTAAGAGATTACTGCCTTTGTTTTCTTTGAGGAATTTTATGGTTTCAGGTCTCATATTTAGGTCTTTAATCCATTTTGAGTTTATTTTTGTGTGTGGTGTAGGAAAGCGGTCTAGTTTCATTTTTTTGCCTCCAGTTTTCCCAGTAGTATGGTTTTCTTTTTTTTTTTTAAGATTTTATTTATTTATTTGAGAGAGAGAGAATGGAAGAGAGAGAGCATGAGAGGGGGGAGGGTCAGAGGGAGAAGCAGACTCCTGCTGAGCAGGGAGCCCGATGCGGGACTCGATCCCAGGACTCCAGGATCATGACCTGAGCCGAAGGCAGTCACTTAACCAACTGAGCCACCCAGGCACTCCTATGGTTTTCTTTTTTTTTTAAATGTTTTGTTTTTTGTTTTTTTTTAAGATTTTATTTATTTATTTGACAGAGAGAGAATGAGAGAGAGAGCACATGAGAGTGGGGAGGGTCAGAGGGAGAAGCAGGCTCCCTGCTGAGCAGGGAGCCCGATGCGGGACTCGATCCAGGGACTCCAGGATCATGACCTGAGCCGAAGGCAGTCGCTTAACCAACTGAGCCACCCAGGCGCCCCTCCTATGGTTTTCTTTTTAACAATACTATTGGAAGAGGAGGGGGAGAGCCTAAGATAATAATTATAAACATTTGTTTTATTCTATGTTCTATAATAGATATTGTGTTATTCGTTACAGATATAAGAACACATGATACAGTCTTTGACCTGAAAGTACATGACTGGTAGGGGAAGTAGGTTTGTCAAAAATATAATCACAAGGCAGTGTGGTAAATGAAATAGTAGAGACAGCAACTGGATCCCAGAATAGAATGAAAGGAAGTGAGTAGTTTGGCTTGACTGAGTTTGGAAGATCTTCCAAAGGAAAAAGACCTTCAATCCTTTGATGCTTCAAGGATTGGTAGGAGTTTACTCTTCTGCCGTGGAAAAGATGACACTCCAGAAAGAAGGGCATGGAGGAATGACAGAGCAGGGCAAGTTCAGGGACCTGCCAGTAACTTGCTATGCCTGGCATTCTGCTCTTAATGTGGGATAAATTGAGTGAGCTGAGTCTAGACAGGTAAGCAGGTGGCACATATGGAAAAGGTCACTTTCCCAGAATAAGACTTCCTTTGGGAAAAGGTTTTAAGCAGGTAAGTGGCATCCATTTATATAACAAATACTTATATTGCACTGTTCTAAAAGCTTTATAAATGTTCATTCATTTCATCTTCATAACAGTCAGGTGAAATAGATGTTTTTACTTCCATTTAACTTCTGGGGAATGTGAGGCATGAACAAGTTAAGTAACATTCCCAAGATGAGACAGCTGGTACGTGATGGAACAAAGATCCCTACCAGCCTCTGGAGTCCACATTCCTGACCACTCCACTGTGCTACCACTCAGGATTAGTTACATATTTTAGAAAGGTCACCCTGGCTACTGGGCAGGGAATGGACTGGGGAGGAGGCAGGGCTATAGGTAGGGAGACCAGTTGGGTATAAGTGCAAAGTCCAGGCAAGAAATGGTGTATTAGTGAGGTAAGAGGGAGGAAATGGATGGGTTCAAAGGGTGTGTTTGAAAGTAGACTTGATAGTAATTAATCTGTGCTGACTGTGGAGTATAAACAAGTTAAGGATCTCCACTTTTGGGGTAGGTGGTAATTAAGTTAAAAGACAGGAAGTACTGGATTAAGAATGGGAGGAAAAGGGTAATTGTTCATATGCATTTTGAAGCAGCTGGAATATGCAGGTGATCATGTACAGAAGGCAGATGGTTATATAGAGCTAGAATTCAAACGAAAGTTCTAAGTCTGAAATTGCGATTTAGAAGTCATCATTGGAAACTGTAGGTATATACATGATTGCCCAGGGAAATTATAAACAGATCCTTCCTGATTTGATCTGGTTTGGAGATGCAGATATTTAAGTTTGCCCTTTTGGCATGAAGTGAGAAGAGCAAAGCATTGGAATAGAACTCTAGGGAGAGCCAGCCATCATGATTTCTTCAAGAATGATTGAATAAGCCAAATCATATTAGTGTATTCTGCCAGCTATTAGTTGACATAGACATTTGTAACTGCTCAAGTAGAGTTTGACAACTACAGAAATAATAATTTATAAAAAAAAAAAAGAAGGGATAAAACATGTCTACATGTTGAGCATTTCAGCACAGAGATATTCAAAATATTCAAAAACTATTCAAAATCTGTTTAGATTCCCTTGGGAAGACACTTGATTATAACTGCTTTTAGCTTTGTTGGGAGAAAGTGTCACTGTAGGCTCTTGCAGTTGGGATTTATGGTAAAGAGTTTTCCAGAGGCTGGCTAGGAAACATTCTCAGAGGCACTGCTGCTTCCACAGAGTACTGGGAGGTTTCATTTACTATTTTACCCATTATATAAGTAATCTAGATGTACAAGAGATAATTTATGGCAGTGGAAGAACCAATTTCAGGAAAGGGCCATGCCTTTTATTTTCTCTTTGGGAAGATTTTATATTGACTTTCAGCCAAAAGAAAGGGATGGAGATTACATCATGGCAGGAGTCATTGAAGAAAAGGATCATACTTAGTGTTCACTAAGATGTTTTATAGAGAATTTACCTCCTTGTGCCACGTTATTTTGAAATGCCATTTAGTGAAAATGATGTTGCCAGAGACCTAATGAATGTATCTACCCTAAATAGTTTTAAAGCACTTAATACTGAAATTAAGAGTGATTAGAAAAAATGTGATATTTAGATATGTAGTTAACTGTATAAAGGATCAGCTTAGACCTAAAGGATTTTTTTAGGTGCATGTATTGGGGACCAGTTACATTAAATTTGGACTTTGCTCTTGTGGTGACTACTTAAGAGTAAAACTTCTGAGCATTTGAATATTTCAAGTTTAGTGAATTTGATTATAAACACTTTAGGGACAGACTGTCTCCATTATAATAAAAGTCATGTTAGCTGGCACTGTACCCACTGGAAAGTTATAGAAACCAGCATTTTCCAAGTATAGCTCTTTATTCTAAAAAATGGCTTCAAAAGTACAGTTAAAGGAAGCAGAGTAGAATTTCTATGAGAACAGTATCAAAAAGAAAAAAAAAAGAGATGCTAATAGTGACAAAAGAGGAGGACTGTGATGTCATTGGTTTTAGTTATCGAATACTATGGAACAAGCCACCCAAAACAGGAAATTAAAACAATGGTTTCTTTAAGATATGGTAAAATTCTTTTTTTTTTTTAAGATTTTATTTTTTTATTTGTTGGAGAGAGAGAGCAAGAGCACGCACAAGCAGGGGGAGCGGCAGAGGGAGAAGCAGGACTGCTTCTGAGCAAGTCTGCCTGATGCAGGACTTGATCCCAGGAGCCTGGAATCATGACCTGAACTGAAGGCAGACACTTAACCCACTGAGCCACCCAGGTGTCCCAAGGTTTGGTAAAATTCTCCAGGGAAACCATTTGGGTGGGCCTGGATTATTTTTCCAGGAATTGGTATATTTCATTAAAGTCGTCAAATTTAGGGTTAAGCCTCTGCCTTCGGCTCGGGTCATGATATCTGGGTCCTGGGATAGAGCCCTGCATGGAGCCTCACTTTGGGCTCCCTGCTCAATGCGGGAGCCTGCTCTTGTGCTCTCTCTCACTATCTCTGTCTCTCTCTCAAATAAATCAAAACAAAATTAAAAGAAAATCTTTAAAAGAGTTGTCAAATTTATGGTGAAAAGTTGTTCATAGTATACTCTAATTACTTTTTTGTCTGTAGAGTCTATGATGATATCCCCTGTTTTGTTCCTATGTTGGTAATTTGTGTCTTCTCTCTTAGTTTGTCAGTCTTGCTTGAAGTTTGTCAATTTTACTGATATTTTTAAAGAACAGACACTTCATTTCATTGATTTTTCTCTCTGTTGTTTTCCTGTTTTCAATTTTTTTTTTTTATTCTACTCTTCTATTTCCATCTTTTTGCTGGCTTTGGGTTTATTTTGCTCTTCATATTCTAGGTTCATGAAGTGAGAGCTTAAATTATTGATTTGAGCCTCCTTTTTGATTATATGTGTTTAGTGCTTTAAATTCCTTTCTCAACACTACTATAGTGTTTTTACTCAGCTCAATGTACTTTTTAAATTTCCTTTGAGATTTCTTCTTTGACCCACTAACTATTTAGAAGCATGTGGTTTAGTATCCAAGTGTTTGGAAATTTTCCTGTTATCTTTCTGTTATTGATTTCTAGCTTTGATTCATTGTGGATAGAAAATACACAGAAATGATTTCAATTCTTTTAAATTTGTTGAGGCTTACTCTACTGCCCATAATATGGCCAGTTTTGGTATATGTTTTGTGGATGCTTGAAAGAAAATGTGTTTTCTACTGTTATTGGAGGTTGTTTTACAAATGTCAACTAAGTTCTGTTGGTTGGTACTACTATTGAATTCTTCTGTATCTTTGCTAATATTTTACCTAGTTGCTCTATCCATTTTTGATAGAGGGTTGATGAAAGTTTTCAACTATAAATGCAAATTTGTCTACTTCTGCTTTCAATTTTATCAGTTGTGTGACATATTATACAGATCTGTATTTGGTGTAAGTACATTTAGTATTGGTATATCTTCCTGGTGGATTGACCCTTTTTACGTTTATGTAATGTCCCTTTTATTTATTTTTATTATTTTTTAAAGATTTTATTTATTCATTTGAGACACAGAGATACAGAGAGAGAGAGAGAGCATGAGCAGGGGAAGAGGGAGAAGCAGGCTCCCCACTGAGCCAGGAGCCCGATGTGGGGCTCAATCCCAGGACCCTGGGATCATGACCTGAGCCGAAGGCAGATGCTTAACCATCCGAGCCACCCAGGTGCCCTGTAATGTCCCTTTTAGTGTCTGATAATTTTCATTGCTCTAAAGTCAATAGTCTTATCTGATATTAATATAGTCACACCTGCTTTCTTTTAATTAATGTCTATGCATTATCTTTGTTTATCCTTTTACTTTCAACATGCCTATATTGTTATATTTGAAGTGAATTTCTTATAGACAACATATAATAGGATCATGCTTTACATAGTTTGTCAATATCTGTCTTCTAATTGACATATTTAGATGATTCACATTTAATATAATTATTTGTATTTAAATATAATAAATATGAAATGGCTTATCCTAAGATGGCTCCAGGCTTCCTAATTGTTGTTGTTGTTGTTTCTTATAGTTCAAAAAAGAAAAAGAATTATTTTATTATTTTAATAATTTAATTTATTTGGCTCAGTTTTTAAAAAATCTTTAGCACAGAGCTTAGCAGGTTGTAATAAAAGTTCTAACTTAGTGTATTTGGATTGTGGGCAAGTAAATGGAATAGCAGTCTTTTCTCTTGTTCCCTATATTTGCAAATGTAAATAGAAAAGTTGGCCCCAACCCTCCAGTGATGATTTATGTGCAGTCAGTCAACAACAATCTATATGCCCTGCTGTGGAAACTTTAATTTATTCTCTGATGAGTTCCGGGATTGTACATTGCCTTAGACTCGCAAAAAAACCAAAATGCAGTAATGAGGTAGATAGAGGATTTTAAACTCTAAGCTCCATTAAGGTAGAGTTGTATCTTTTTTGTTCACCACTTTATACTTAAAGCAGAGTATAGTATGTGCCATAGGAAACATTTGGTTAATATTTGTCAAATGAATGAATTGACAAATGAAATAGAGAACTGATTTATTAATCCTCAGCTCAAGAATAGTCCTCAGTTGTTAGAATATCCTTTCTTGAGTTTTATTTTATTTTTTAAATTTTATTTTAATTCCAGTATAGTTAACATACATGTTATATTAGTTTTAGGTATACAATATAGTGATCAACAATTTTATACATTATTCAGTGGTTATCATGATAAGTGAAATTTTATTTTATTTTTTATTTTTATTTTAAAGATTTTTAAAATTTATTTGACAGAGAGAGAGAGGGATAGCGAGTGCAGGGACACAAGCAAGGGGACTGGAAGAGGGAGAAGCTGGCTTCCTGTGGAATAGGAAGCCTGATGTGGGGCTTGATCCCAGGACCCTGGGATCATGACCTGAGCCAAAGGCAGACACTTAACAACTGAGCCACCCAGGCACCCCAATAAGTGTACTTTTAGTACCCTTCACCTACTTCACCATGTCTTCACCCATCTCCCCTCTGGTAACCATCAGTTTGTTCTCTATAGTTGAGTGTTTTTTGGTTTGTCTCATATTTTCTTTGTTCATTTGTTTTGTTTCTTAATTTCACATTTAAATGAAATCATAAGTTATAGTCTTTCTCTGACTGTCTTATTTGAGTTCGCATTATACCCTCTAGATCCATCCATGTTGTTGCAAATAATAAGATTTCATTCTTTTTTATGACTGAGTAATATTCCATTATATATATACACTATGCCTTCTTTATCCATTCATCTATTGATGACATTTGGGTTGCTTCCATAATTTGACTGTTGTATACAATGCTGCAATGAACATAAGGGTGCATCTATCTTTTCAAACTAGTGTTTTCCTATTCTTTAGGTAAATATCCAGTAGTGGAATTACTGGATCATATGGTAATACTATTTTTGATATTTTGAGGAACCTCCATACTGTTTTCTACAATGGCTGCACCAGCTTGCATTCCTACCAACAGTGCATGGGGATTCCTTTTTCTCCATATCCTCACCAACACTTGTTCTTGTATTTTTTTATTTTAGCCATTCTGACAGGTGTGATATACCTTTTATTGGGTATATCATTTGCAAATATCTTTTTCCGTTCAGTAGATTGTCTTTTAGTTTTGTTGATTGTTTCCCTAACTGTGCAGATGCTTTTTATTTTGATGTAGTTCCAATAAATTATTTGTCCCAATAAATTATTTGCTTTTATTTCCATTGCCTCAGGAGACATATCTAGAAAAATGTTGCTATAGCTGATATCAGAGAAATTACTGCCTATGCTTTCTTATGGGATGTTTATGGTTTCAGGTCTCACATTTAGGTCTTTAACCCATTTTGAGTTTATTTTTGTGAATGATATAAGACAGTGGTATAATTTCATTCTTTTGCATGTAGCTGTCCAGCTTTCCTAACACCATTTGTTAAAGAGATGTTTTTTTTCCCATTGCATATTCTTGCCTCCTGTATTGAAGATTCATTGACCATATAATTATGGGTTTATTTCTGGGCTTTCTATTCTGTTCTATTGATCTGTGTGTCTATTTTTATGTCAGACTATACTGTTTTGATTACTGTGCTTTGAGTTATGTTCCCTTTAAGCCTACTTTGTTAATGGTTTTTATTGTGAAAGATGTTTTACTTTATCAACTGCTTTTTCTGCATCTGTTGAAATGATTGTATGGTTTTTATCCTTATTGATGTGATGTATCACACTGATTGAATTGCAAATTTTGAACCACATTGTATCCCAGAAATAAATCCCACTTGATTGTGGTGATTTTTTTTTTTTTAATGTATTGTTGGATTCAGTTTGCTAATATTTTGTTGAGGATTTTTGCATCTATGTTCATCAGAGTTATTGGCCTAAAGTTCTCTTGTTTGTAGAGTCCTTTATCTGGCATTTGTATTAAGATAATGCTGGCCTCATACAATTAATTTGGGAGCTTTTCTTCCTCTTCTATTTTTGGTATACTTTGGGAACATTAGGTATATACTCTTTTCTAACTGTTGGGTAGAATTCCCCTGCAAAGCTGTCTGGTCCTGGACTTTTATTTGTTGGGAGTTTTTGATGACTGATTCAGTTTCATTGCTGGTAATCAGTGTGTTCAAATTTTCTATTTCTTCCTGATTCAGTTTTGGAAGGTTGTATGTTTCTAGAAATTTAGCCATTTCTTCTAGGTTGTCCAGTTTGTTGGCATGTATCTTTTCATAATATTCTCTTATAATTCTTTGTATTTCTGTGGTGTTGGTTGTTAATTTCTCTTCTTTCATTTCTGATTATGTTTGAGTTCTCTCTCTCTCTTTTTATGATGAGTCTGGCTAAAGGTTTATCAATTTTGTTGAAATTGTCAAAGACCTAGTTCCCAGTTTCATTGATCTGTTCTATTTTATTTTATTAATATTATTTAGTTTCCATTTCATTTATTTCTGCTCTAATCTTTATTATTTCTTTCCTTCTACTGGTTTTGAGTTTTGTTTGTTCTTTTTCTAGCTCCTTTAGATATAGGGTAGGTTGTTTATTTGAGATTTTTCTTGCTTCTTCAGGTAGGCCTTTATTGCTATAAATTTTCCTCTTAAGACAGTTTTTGTTGCATCCCAAAGATTTTGGACTGTTGTGTTTTCATTTTCATTTGTCTCCATGTATTTTTTGATTTCCTTTCATTTCTTGGTTGACCCATTCATTCTTTAGTAGCATGTTATTTAACTTCCATGTATTTGTGTTTTTCCAGATTTTTTCTTGTGGTTGATTTCTAGTTTCATAGTGTTATGGTCAGAAAAGGTGCATGCTATGACTTTGATTTTTTTTAATTTGTTGAGATTTATTTTGCAGCTTAACATATGATCTATTCTGGAGAATGTTCCATGTGCACTTGAAAAGAATGTGTATTCTGCTGTTTTATGATGGAATGTTCTGAATATATCTGTTATATCCATCTGGTCCAGTATGTCATTCAAAGCCATTGTTTCCTTGTTGATTTCCTATCTGAATGATCTATCCATTGATATAATTGGGGTATTAAAGTCCCCTACTATTACTGTATTACTATCAATTACTTCCTTTATGTTTGCTAATAACTGCTTTATGTATTTGGATGCTCACTTATTGGGTGCATACATATTTACAATTGTTATATCTTCTTTTTGGATTATCCCTTATGATTTTAGAGTGTCCTTCTTTGTCTCTTGTTACAGTCTTTGTTTTATTTTTTTAAAGATTTAATTATTTATTTTGGAGAGAGAGAGAGCACAAGAGACAGTGTGTGCGAGTGGGGAGAGGGGCAGAGGGAGAGAATCTCAAGCAGACTCCCCACTGAGTTTGGGGCCTGACACGGGGCTTAATCCCACATGAGATCATGACCTGGGCTGAAATCATGTGTCAGATGCTTAACTGACCAAACCACCCAGGCACCTCTACAGTCTTTGTTTTAAAGTCTATTTTGTCCACTATAAGTATTGCTACCCCAGCTTTCTTTTCACTTCCATTTGCATGATAGATGTTTTTTCATCTCTTCACTTTCAATCTGGTTGTGTGTTTAGGTCTGAAATGCGTCTCTTGGAGCCAGCATATAGGTGGGTCTTGCCTTTTAGCCATTCTGTCACCCTCTGTCTTTTGAGTAGAGGATTTAGTTCATTTATATTCAAAGTAATTATTGATAGGTATGTACTTATTGCCATTTTGTTACTTGTTTTATGATTGTTTTTGTAGTTCCCTCCTTCTCTCAACGTTTGGTGGCTTTCTTTGGTGATATACTTGGATTCCTTTTTTCTTTATTTTTTTGCATATCTATTACTGGTTTTTGATTTGTTGTTACCATTCACTTTATATATAACATCTTATGCATATAGCAGTCTATATTAATTTGATGGTCACTTAAGTTTGAACACATGCTTACTCCTCTCCCTGTAGAGATATTAAGACATGTGAGTAAATATCTACATTTTAGGTGTATGGAGTCATACTTTACATTCCTTTATTTTGTGAATCCCTTGACCAATTTTTATAGATACTACTTAATTTTATTGCTTTTGTGCTTCCTACTTGCCTTACTCCTGTTTATGGTCCTTCCTTTCCACTCAAAGAATCCCCTTTAACATTTCCTATAGGGCTGGTTTAGCAGTCATGAATTCGTTTAACTTATGTTTGTCTGGGAAACTCTATGTATTCTTTTATTCTAAATAATATCCCTCCTGGATAGAGTATTCCTGGTTGCAGGGTAATTGTTTGTTTGTTTAATTTTAGCACTTTAAATATGTCATGCCACTCTCTTCTGGCATGTAAAATTTATTCTAAAAAGTCAGCTTATAGCCTTATGAGGTTTCCCTCATATGTAACAGTTTTCTTTTCTTTTACTGCTTTTAAACTGTCTTTATCACTACTTTTGCCATTTTAATTACTATATGTCTTTGTGTGGAGTTCCTTGTGTGGATTTTGTTGGGGCTGTCTGTGCCTCCTGGATCTGGATTTCTGTTTCCTTCTCCAGATTTGAATATTTTTCAGCTATTATTTCCTTTTTTTTTTTTAAGATTTTATTTATTTATTTGAGAGATAGAGTGAGTGAGAAAAAGAGCACACAAGCAGGGGCAGAGGGAGAAGCAGGCTCCCTTGCTGAGCAAGGAGCCCAATGTAGGGCTCGATCCCAGGACCCTGGGATCATGACCTGAGCTGAAGGCAGACGCTTAACAGACTGAGCCACCCAGGTGCCTTTATTTTCATCTTTATTACTATTTTTTTCTCTCTCCTTTTCAGGTTGTTTGCTTCCCACTACTCTGTCTTCCAGGTCAGTGATCTGTTCTTTTTTTTCCTCTAGCTTACTATTTATTTCACTTAGTAAATTTTTAATTTCAGTTACTGAGTTGTTGTTGTTGTTTTTAATCTCTGGTTCTTTTTCTTTTCTTTTTTCTTTTTTCTTTTTTTTTTGAGAATCTCACTGAGTTCTACCACTCTCTTCTCATATCCAGTGAGTATCTTTATGACCATTACTTTAAGATCTCTATCAGACATATTATTTATCTACATTTTGTTTAGCTCTCCTGCGATTTTCCTGTTCTTTCATTTGGGACATATTCTTCTGTCTCCTCGTTTTATCTAATTCTATGTTTCTATGTGTTAGGAAACTCAACTATGTCCCCTGTTGTTGAAAGTAGTGGCCTTATGAAGAAAAGGTTCTGTAGGGCTTTGCAGTGTAATGTCCCATTTTACCAGACCCTGGTGCTTCAGAGGTGTCTTCTCTGTGTTTTGTGTGTACCCTGCTGTTGTGGCTGAGCCATTTTTGCCTTCAGTCATATGTAATGGCTCTCTTTGCCAGTTGTGGGCAGGATTTGGTCCTTGTGTTGCCAGTGGGCCAGTATGGGGCCACCTTGGGCTTGAATTAAGTCATACCAGGCATTTGCCAGAGATGCAGTAGTTCTGAATTACAGGGTGCTTTCCCTAAGTTGTCCCCTGAGAAACTTTCATTGGTGGGATGGGGCCTGCAGTCAGATCAGATGTCAGGCCCCTAGCTCACTGATAGAGCTGCAGTTGTGTTGGTATGTATGGTTATCTTCCCCTTTTCCCAGGGCAGGAGTCACTTTGGAGTGGTGCTAGCCCCTGTAGGGGCTGCTTGGACTCTGACTGGCTTGTAGCACTGCTTTGGATGGGCTCTGGCCAAAGGCATATTAGAGAGTTTGTCTGTAGGAGATCCCAGGAATGGATGTACAGTGCCAACAGAGTCCCTGCTGGTCTGCTTTGAGAGGGGACCTGCAGGAGGAAAACTCCTGCAGAGTACTGGCAGGGTTAGAGGGGTTACATCTGTAGTACTATATGGGGGTGGGGTGCACTGTTAACAAGCTGGTGGAGAGTGTTGATGTTGAGCTGGTTCCCACTCTCTGTGTTTCTATGCTGGGGAGTGTGGGAGGGAAATGGTGCCAGCCAGCTCTTTTGTTCTTGGAGGAGTCTCCTGAAGAATCTTGCCCCTCCAGCATGTACTCCGAGATTAGTAAATAAATCTCCTTCCCATATACCCCAGGCATTTTTCAAACCGATGCTTCTATGTTGTATCTCAGTAGGGCTATTTATTGTGCTGTCCTCTTTAAGGGATGGGACTCCACTCTCCCAGTTCTCCCAGAGCTGAGCCCACTGATTTTTAAAGTTCCATGTGTTAAGCCTCACTGACTTTTAGGCCTCTTTGGTTTTCAAAGCCAAATGTTATGTGTATTTGTCTTCCCCATGTGGGTTCCCTGTGCCTGAGGTGGCTGGTGGGATTTGCTGCTCTCCTCTCTCTTCACTCCTGGGTCCTTTCCTCTCATGGACAGTCTCTTGGGTCTCTGGCTCTAGACTGCATCTTTGTCCTTTCTACCCTCTTTGATGTGGCCTCTTCTCTACATTTAGCTGTGGAGAGTCTCCTCTCCCAGTGTTCAGGTCATTTTCTGGGTTATTTACACTGATATGGGGTGTTATCTAGTTGTATCCAAAGGACAAAGTGAGTTTAGGATCCTCCAATTCTGCCATCTTCCCAGGAAGTCTAGAATATCCCTTCTTTCATCTTCTCCTGTCCACACCAAATCCCTGTCCTCCAAGACATAAAGTCTAAGTCCTTCACATTTCCTGAATCCTCTTTCCAACAGAAGCAGTCTGTCCCTTTCTTTAAATTCTGTAGTCCTTTATAATGACACTGATCACGTTCTGCCTCTTTTTAGAGATATTCACTCACATGTCTTAATATCTCTACAGTTCTCTTTGTTTCCTGAAAGGGGCCTCTGTATCTTCTCAATCTTGTCACCACAGCCCTTAATACAGTGTTTTGTACTCACCAGAGGCCCTTGTTGAATGTCTACTGCAGAAGACTGAGTACATGAGGTGGTTGTTGCTATTGTCTGGGAGTCCTTCCATGATGATGGTGAAGGATTGGCAAGGTTGGAAGATGACCCTTCAGGTTTCACTGCAGAGAAACAGATGGGCAGAAAAAACATCTAGAACCAAAACTCATGCGTGGTGTCAAAATGACTTTGTTTTTAGAACTATATTATGACATAAATTTTGGAAAGTGACCATATTTTCTGAATAAAAAGTTTAATTTTGTCAGCGGTATTGATTTGCTATGTAATTCAGTAGTGAACCTAGGTAAATATATTCTAAAGGTAAATGAGTAAGATTGAAATTAATAAAAAGAGTAGGATAAGGATATAGCTCAAAACCAAGATGTTGATTTAAAACATTCCCCATCTCAAAAACTATCCAGATAAAAGAACTACTTAGACTTTCTAACAGTAATTTTTGTATGTTTAATCTTTTTATTTTTAATTTTTTGAAGTACCAGTTTACTGAATATTATTTTTTGAAGGTGGTTCTCATGGAGACTTTAAAGACAGAAGAAAAAAAAGATACTGCTTTCAGAAGAAAATACTCTATTGAGAAAGCTTTACCATAGGAAAGAGCTTTTATAAGGGCCAAAGATCAACAGAAATTTACTTATTACATTCTAGCAGCCTAGGACCAGGGTCCTTATATTTTTTGAGCTCTTGAATTAGAAATAAAGGAGGGAAACTGGAAATGACTATAGAAGGATGTGTAGAAATTAGCCAGGTGAAAAAATAGACTTTCAAGTAGAAGAAATTGGGGGAGTGAAGCCACATAGTGGATTCAGAGTGTGATGTATAGAGGGAGCTTAGGATGAAGTAAAAGGCAAGGAAATAGTAAGAAGACTAGACATAATCAGAGTCTTAGATATTATGCTTAAAGAGCTTGGAATTTATTTTTCATATGGGATAAACTGCTAAAGGTATTTCCCATTAATCCATTCACAACTGTTTGTCATACTAGGCACTATTTTAAGCATTGGGATGATGGCACTGGGCAAGACACAGTGCCTTTCCTCAAGGGATTTATAGTTGAGGGGTGCAGAGAAATGGATAGGCAATTGAAATATAATAAATGCTTTATCTTTGTCTGCAGTAGGGAGGCTTGCAAGGCACCTTTTAAGGAGTTAAGAATATTTTAGATTGCTTACTCTTGGTGCTGTTTGGAGATGGCTTTAGGTTGACAAAATGTGAGATTCTTACCTTATTTAGGTAAAGTACCCACTGCTATTAGCAAATACTTAGTTAATGCCCTAAATCCTAGACCACTTCTTACTTACTGGAAGGGAGATTGGCTTATGTTTTTTAAAAAAATGCACTTGATAGGAATTATTCATTGAGGTACCAGAAAATCCATGCAACCTTTTTTCGTTTTATGTTGTGTTTGTTTGTCTGTTGTTTTAAGAGAGAAATAAGAAAGAAAGCTGCAGGTCATTTAAAGTTATTTGTGGAGAATAGTTTCTCAAAGATGTGTCTAATTATGATCTGGAGTACATAGTCATTTTTATTTCTCTTTCCCCATAGCACTCTGTATAGCCCTTCATTAGTATTTGCTATGTACAGTACTATATTTACTGTACTGTACAGTACTGTAATACATCTTCTGATTACGTATCCCAGGATTGGAAGTTTGTGAGCACTCCAGGACTCTAAACTAAGTCCTAAGCAGATCACTTGGAATATCAAAGAGATACTTTCCTCAAAGCATCATCCCAGGATCATTTGAGGGGCATGAAAAGATGCAGATTCTTGGAGCTCTGCTGCAGACTTACCTAATCAGATTTTTATTAGGAGGGTTTGGGAATTTGCATTTTAAATATAATTCTCAGAAGATTCTTAGGCATACTGAAGTCTGAGAATCATTTAATAAAGATAATAAAATGTTGATTGTTGAGCTGATATTCAAACACTCTCGAGGGAAGAAGTTATCTTATAATAAATTTGGGTTTAACTAAAATTATGTTTCACCTTAAAAATCTCCACTATCTATTTTTGTTCTTTTTCATATTTTTGGAACTGGTATCCTCAATGTCATAAACACATGAAGGAAGAAGATAAATGTTAATATACAGAAATTTTTCTAAAAAAAGTATCTGTGACATTCTTACCACTCTTATCAGTACATATTGGGGGAAAAATCACATTAACCCCAGTTAGGCAATTGAAAATCATCTCTATGGCAGCTTCTAAACTTAAAATATAAAGAAAGGGCTGATGATCAGGTATTGAGAGACCACCATGTGGCACATACCTTATATTTATGAATTTGTTTTTCACATCAGCCATGTAAAGTAGACAATTTTATTTCCGTCTTATAGACAAGAAATTGACACATTGAGAGGTCAAGTAATTTCCCTGAGAATATCTTTGTTGTTGTTGTTGTTTTTACTTCATTGTATTAAATAAGATGTAATTTTTCCATTTTGCTTTTTTTTCCTTTGCCTGTTTAAAAAGTATCACCAATGACAAAAATAGAAGCTAACAAATATTTTTGCCTCTGTAGGATTTGATATTAAAGAGTTAATTTTATGCTAGCCTTTTCTGATATAAATCTGCAGTATCCTAATTTTGTAGTACTTTCTCATCTTTGGCAATAGAAGACAATAATTGGGAAATAAAAGGTTTCAGCTGACACTCTCAGTTTTTATGTTTAAATCTGGATTATAGTCAGTAGATTTACTTCTAGCATCTGTCCATATTGGTCCTAATGGTTCTGTAAGATAGGAAACTGATTGGAGAAGGTCACAATCATTCTATACTTGGGACCTAGCACAGCAACTGAATAGCAGCCAGTGATTATGTATTTTTTTCTTAGCTGAGAGAGCAAGGTCAGAGTTAGCATTAGGCTATAACACTTTGTTATGCTTGGTGAGGCATGTTTGTGTTCAAAGGGGCTTTTAGGAAGACAGCAAAGGCAAGAATATTCCTTTCATAAACATATTCCCAAAAGTTTTAGATCTTTATGTAACAACATTTTTAATATATTGCAAAAAGAAGTATAATAATCTGATGGAAAGACCCCTGGGGTTTACTCCATTCTCTAATATGCATTGTGAGAGGAATATGGGAAGAGTTTTCTCTGAATCTCTTTCCTAAACTGTAAAATATGGGCAGTGGATTGGATAATTTCTAAAGTCTCTTTCGTGAAGCTCTATATAATGATGGTTTGTATATGTCTGTAACAATGTGAAAATTTATTACTTTTCTCTTAATGCCAGTTCAACTCAATGTAACTCAGTAAACTGACATTAATGGATGACTTGGCAGAAGAAATGTCCTGTCAAGGAGTCAACATACAAGCTGAATTGGGAGGACTGTATTCCAACTTGACTCAAGTCAAGGTTTTACACTAATTTCACATTTGTCTTATCTATAGCAGCTTCCTATTGTATTTAACACAGTAATGTGAATAATCAAGCCATTTTTGTGATGCCCACTAATTGGGTTGACCATATATCCAGGTTTGACAGGGACAGACCTTATTAACTCTATTACAGATTCATTAAAACCCATTAATTATTGTAGTGACCCCTTCCCACTTCCAAATTATCCTGGTTTGAGTGATAAATTATGTGGTCACCCTTTTCCTCACAACATCTTTCTAAAGTCTGTATTGGTCTCCTAATCCCACAGATCAGGAATTTGTAGCTGGCTTTGAGAGATTAAGCAATTTGCTTAAACTAGCAAGTAGTAGAGTCAGGATGAAAATGCAGTTGTCTGATGCCAAAACCAGTGTTCTTAACCACTGTCCTTCAAGGATTACTTTTCCTACCAAATTCTAGGGCAAATTACTTAAAACATAATGCAGAAAGGGGTATTACATCCCTTATTTTTATTTCTTTAAGTGTAAATAACCTTCACTCCTGTGACATTTGTCTTTATGTTAAATCCATCTTGTTGCAAGTTCAAGTGATTCCTTCGGCTCTGTCCCAGAAGAGCTGTAAACCAGCTGGACATGAGGATTTTGTCTTTGTTCAAGGTGTATTTATCCCTTAAGCCTCAATAAATGGAAAACTTTGGCTGCAAAGAATAAAGGATAGAGGTCATACAGAATGATATGCCTCTTTGGGTCACATATCTACTGTAGGACCATATGGGATCTTGGGCAATGTTGAGGCTTGTAGTGTTAGGCTAAGGTGATATTCTGAAGGCAAATGATAGAGGCAACCATTCCTTGAGCAGTCATTGTCCTGAGAAGAAAAGAATAATCTTTTCTAGAGAATAGGGATTCTGAAGACCTTGGACACATGGCCTGTAGAAGCATGGTCATTGCCCTTAAGTCATGCAGATTTGAACCAAAGCAGGACCTTCATAAGGTAGTTAAGAAGTAAATTAGTTAATGGTGGTTAAGATGATGATGATAATATTACTTGTTAGGACGTATTATTATTTTGATTTTATGAAAAAGGAAATAAGTTGTATGAATTTATGACTTACTTGCCCAATGTCACACAAAAATAAATAAGCTATATCTAGAAGTCAGGACTCTAAGTCATTCTCCCATTCATTCTCTCTTCTCTCATCAATCCACCTTCCCACTCATCAATTTGTTTATATCATCAGTTATTATCAAACACTTACTGAATATCAACTTTGTGCTAAACTTGTGCTAAGCTTGTGCTAGGCTAGTGGTTCTAAATTCTGATGCCTACTTAATATCTTGGGATCTTTCAAAAATACTGATTTCTACCTGGCTGCCAACCTAGACATTCTGATTTAGTTGGTGGGCTGTAACCTGGGCATCAAGACTGTTAAAAGCTTCCCAGGTAATTCTAATGTGTAACCAAATTAGGAATCCACTGTGCAAGGCACTTGGTTAGGAGCTAGGAATAAAAGATGACCTAGGCAAACTGATACCCTTAAAAAAAAATGTGATGAAATAAGGGATTCAAAGCATATCTTTCTTATTCCACATTTACAGGGAAGCCATTAAAGCACAGGGACCAATGATGTTCATAATATTCAGGGCATATATAATAAAAATTATGAAATTTTACAATCTCTTAGAATGTTGTTTTTGTTTTGATAGGTTTGGCGAAGAACATAGCAAAATGAAAATCAGAATGCTGAAGTGCCTTGTATTTATGTGAAGTGCAAAATGTGAAATATGTTACTTCTATGTTTAAAACATTAAGTAAAATAGATATGAATAGAGCAATTTGTTACTGAATTAACACCTCACAACAGCTGCTCTCAAGGGGTAATTTAGGCTTCTTTTTATATTGTACTTCAGACTTTGATGTGATGAGAGGATTTTGAAATGCATTTTGAGAATTCTTCTTTTCCTCATGTTCACATGGTTAAATGATCAGAGATTACATTTTATTTCTATGTGGAAAGCCTCTATTAATTTGATGCAAAGCAGGCACTCTTGAATCCTGAGGGAAATGAGAAATTGATGGCCTTCCTTCTAGGAGCATGATGGGTAGTCAGGAGCTAGGCTGTGCATGCTCTAGGGGCTTCCCCAAAAGTCAAGGCACATTAGCAATGAATCTCCAGCTTCTGTCCAGCTCAAGCCTGAGGAATCTTTAGACTCTGGCGTATTTCTGGAATAGCAGTTATGGCATCACCCAGGAGTATCATAGGACAAGCAAAATAAAGATTCTCCTTTTTGGACTTGGCTAAAGCTTAAAAAGTTTGCTCTAAAAATGGATGTGTTACAAATTGGGGGCAGTTGCTCTGTGGCAGGGACTGGAAGCAATGACTCAGAGTCAGAACAGATACATAGATTATAATCTACTTGCTAACACTTTAGTTATTGAGTTTGCTTGTGGAATCATAGGATTCAGAGGGATATGGAAAGATCTTAGGGTTTTCTGGTTTCCTGCCAAATTGCCTTGAAGCCATCTAGGAATGATAGATTTCCCTACCACAAATCTCTCCTTGCTCTTGTATCCCCTGGAAGCAGTGTCACAGCAGAATCCAGAGCTTCTTGTTAACTAGCCAGCAGCTGCCATATGCAATTGGGTGTGAACAGACACGTGCTGTGACCCTAAAGGGACACACACCAGCCAAGAAAGTACACATGATTGAGCTTCAAATAGAAGAAGCATAGGAAGAGGCAACTTTTCTTTTGTCCACCATTGTTTCCTTTCTTTCTCATTCATCATTTCCTACCAATTTTTAAAAGAGCCTAAATTTCTTGTAGTGATGGGTTGTAGGAAGAATAACTATTCTGTGCCTGTCATTTTATATATGCCATCTTATTTAACTCAAATAACCTGTCAGAAGCTGTCATCATCATCCTCTTAGCGAGTCTGGGTAAGATGTTTCTCTGCTGCATTCCCATACTATATGTCTAAATCTATTTTGACACAACGTTTTAATTGTCTATTTGTCTCAATAGACAGTGTGCTTCTTGAGGGTAGAGGCAGCGTTTCTCTTTGGACTATGGCTGTTTAGCATAATGATTTCAAATAATAGGTGTTTAGATAATTACAAATTTATTTTAAATTAGTGACTGATATGCGCAAAGAAAGTTTTAATGGAATGAATAAAGAAAACTAAAGTCCACAAAGGTTCAAAGGTAGTTTGCACAATATTACACATAGTCACAAATTGATCAACCTGGGATTCAGACCCCAAAGCTCCAACTTCAGGGAAGGACTTTTCCTGCTATCATAGGTCTTTTTAGATGAAGATATGAAATCCAAAACAGGTGTCACCATACATCTTCACAACTTGCTATTGATTGAGCTTTCTGGGTATTTTCTTCTAACTTCAGTGAAATGAAAGTTATGCTTCAAATGGAAGTTATGAGTTACATTTGTTTATTACAGAAATATAACCTTATTTTATTTATTTTTTAAATTTATGTTAGAGGGAGGGAGAGTGAGAGAGAGAGAGAAAGAGAGAGAAAGCATGAGCAGGAGGACGGGGAGAGGGAGAGGGAGAGAGAGAGAGAGAGAGAAACAGACTCTCTGCTGAGTGTGGAGCCCAACATGGGGCTTGATCTCAGGACCCTGAGATTTTGACCTGAGCCAAAATCAAGAGTCAGCCACTTAACCAACTGAGCCACAGGTGGCCCCAGAAATATAACTTTAAATGGCTCCTAGGATAAACTTATGAAAGAACATCAGATTTCTCTCAATGTTTTGGTTTATGTTTAAGGGATAAGGCATTCTCACTTCCTCAAACCTAAGGGAGAAAATTTCTAAAAATTACAAAATGCTATGGCTAAGTTTTTATTTTAAAAAAATTATAATAAGTGACTTCTTCTAACCTTACATGGAGTGTCAGTGTACTATCATTTTGTTACTTTAAGGCTCATATAATTTATGGTGATACCAAAGTCAAGGTGAAAGTTCAATGCTATGGTCAAAAAGATCAAGAAATCAGCGTTTTTTCACAGTCCACTTATAATACTAAGATGAGCTGGCTAGGACATTTTGAAATTCAACTTCTTGATTCTACTTCTGACATTTTGGCAAATTTATGCAGAGAATTGGAGCATATATGTTCAGTCACAGAAGCAACAAAATATGGTACCATTAAGTGCAAGATAATTTCAGGTAGATACATATTTTGAGTGTTAATTATCTAGATAATATCTTCAAGTATCTACAGTATTTCTCCTGTGTAGACAGAGATTCTCAACTGCTCTCTGAAGACTTCTTTTTATACAGTGGAATCAAAGTTATGATTTTTTTTTTCTAAGAGTCATATATATCAAACCTAGGGAAAAAGTCAGTATGGGAAAAGAGAAAGCAAGAAATAATCTTTAATACTGAACATGCTGAATTAAGGAATACAAAATTATAAGAGACAAGGTTAGTAAGATACATGATTTTTCAGTTGTTGTATTCCTGTTATTTCATGAGAATGAAAGGAACTAGGAAATGAGAAAAATTGAAACTGCTCCAGCTAAAATGATGTGGGTAATTAGAGCAATCTACATTTGGCTGAAATACAATCAAAGTGACAGGGCTGTTGAAATTCCATCTCCAAAACATTAAAATACAGTTAGAGTATTCTCTACAGAAATTAGGGGCAGGCACGATGTGGTGGGGTATAAGTAGATGGTGGCAGAAACTCAAGAATACATGGAAGGTACAGTGCATGTAGAGAGAGAAAGAGAAAAGCAGTTGGTACTAAAAATCCTGAGGCTTCATACATGCACAGTCAGCTAGGTGGTCTGGCAATATCCTAACCACCTACCTGCCCCATCCTGCTGCCTCTCGTGCTGGTCGTTTTAATCAGATTTCTTCCACTTAAGAATATTAAGGGATGGAGTGTTCATACAACAAATACGTATTTATTGCCTACAACGTGAACATTAGGCTAGGTGCTCAGAATGCTCAGTGATCAAAAACAGAAATACACCATCTTGCTCCAGATTCTTGTTCTTAGCTATCATGTGATCCTGTCTTAGATGAGGTTTGTCTACAAGACAAAACAAAACAGAGGGCAAAGAAGTTTAGGGTATTAGCAAGGATGTTATTGAAATGATAGGTCTTGGAATTTAAGCTGCATAAGTTGGCAATTGAAAAAAAAGGGGGAAGCTGTGGATTGGAATAAAATTGGGGGCTCAAAGGGATGAGTAGCTCACGGAGTTTGCAGATTGGTCACACTGGGGAAAGTTGAATGAGAAAACTAACCAAAACTTTGAGCTGAGAATGATTGTGTAGTTAAAGGAAGCATGGGTGATGACAATGTCGTATGGTCCAGGGAATGAATGGTAGAAGTAAAATAGAAGAAAAGATCATCAGAGTTGAGCAGGTCATGGAATGAGAGGCAGCATCGTTGGCTGGGTTATTAATGGGACTGGTAAAGTTACATTGCATAGCATGCTTGTGTGCATGTGTGTATATGTGTGTGTGTGTAAGATATGGACACCCTTCACCTCTGTAAAGTAGTTTAGGAGCTGCTGGGTACTACCCATAAGGCTCAAAGCAATCTGCCTTCACAGGAGTATTTTATCACTAAAATAAGTGTCAAAGTATATATACTATTAGTACCTGTATATTAATTATGACAATACTTACTCTGAAATTCTAATATATGCAAGGTGGGAATTTACAGAAATGGGCATGTTCTCAAAGTTGTGTTTTTAAAGGGAGAAGTTCCTTTCTTAGTTAATAGCTTGTTTATTAAACTTTAATTATAATTTTAAAAATCCTCACAACACTGTGAATGTACTAAATGTAGTTAGTTGTAAATTTTGTTATGTGTTGTACCACAATTAAAAAGAATCCTTCCCACTCCAAGCAAATCATTTTATTTTACAGCCCAGTGATTCTGATGAGCTTGATATAAATACCAATTCCTTTCTGTGGTTATTGTTCAACATTCAATTATAGCATATTAAATGAGTAATGGAAAAAGAAGAATTTGGCCTTATTTTAAATTTAGTTCAAGTCAGCCCACATTTATTGAACTTCCTAGTAGATGCCAGAAACTGTGCTAAGGCCTGTGTGGAAGGCAGCAGCAAACATCCAATAGTCCCTGGAGCTCATAGTCTAGTGGGAAAGAAAGAAGTGTCAGTAAACAGATCTCATAGGAAAGAAACTATGGTCAAAGATTACAACACAGGCTCAGTTTGTTTTGGTGGGTGGAGAAGGAGGAGACTGTGGGTGATCTTGTTCCTTATTTTCAGAGCATTTACAAAGCAGTAGTTGGACAGTGCTAAGTTAGGTTTCCCAAATAAATTAGTTGGAACATGCAGATTTACAGAGCTGCTGCTTAAAGAGAGCTGATGTGCTCTGTGGAATTTTTGCACAAGGTTTGTCATTCAGTCCCCTTTCACCACCCTAGCAATAACAATGTTTAATGGATTGGGGTTAAATTTCTAGAATCAGAACCACCTTGAACTTGGACAGCTCTTAGAGACACATTGCAATGTCCTTTCTCCCCAGAAGTTCACTCTAAATTTCAAATGCACTCAGCCTCAGGGTTCCACATGACTGCCTAATTTAGAGAATTTTTTTTTTGTCTCCTTATTTCCTTTGCTGCCAAGATCAGAGTGAAATGAATGCCTATGTTCACTGTTCTCACCTGGTCTTGAAGCCTTTGTGCTGCCTTACTTTCAGAGACTGAGTTCATAATTGGGGAAATCAGAATGCATCTAATTCAGATGCCTCAACTTACTGATGAGGAAACAGAGCTCTTGACTTGCTCAAACTTGTCCAGTCTTTTGATGACTAATAAGACTGGCTTTTTGATCCCCATCACAGGCTCCTCCTGCTGCCCCTGCCTTGTGTCTTCTTTCTTACCCTGTTGGTGTTCACGCTGGTGACCATCTTCATTTCACTTGCTTATACCTCATAGCTTCCCCACAGTTTTGTAAGGCTGAGGGTACACCTTTGGATTTCAGGGCTCAAAGAAAGGCTTTCTAACCTAGTGTGATAAATTATCATATGCAGTGTTACTTGGGAGAGATTTCATGGCAGTGCTTTGTGGGTTGAGTCTTACAACAGAAAACAGACTAAGCTGCAGTATTAATGTAGAAACTCAGTATGGTGTACATGATCCATGTTGATCAGAATAAATCTTACAGCCAAGATTTTCATGAACTATTTACATTTTCTATAGACTTTATTGCAACATCTGAACTGGGTATCACTGTATAAAATTAAATTGAAGAAGCCCATCTTTACAGATCACGTTTTAGAAGAGAAAGAATTATGACATTTTAATAAATGTAGTGAAGTGGCTAGAAGGCAGATTTAAAACTCCCTGAATAAGCATTATCTACCTCCACCACTCACCTTTTTTATTTTTTTACATGTTATACTTACAAAGAATATTGAGATCACTCCCTTACCCTGGCTAACTGCAGGTACTAAGGAGATGAACTATCCCTAAGTAGTTGTACCATTTTCACCCATTTCATAAAGTTATTAAAGGGCTATTTGCATTTGAGTAGAATTAGATCTGGGTTGAGATCCCCACTCTGCCATTTGCATCTTAGGCAGATAAATAACCTAAGTCTTAGTTTCTTTATCTTTGTAATGGGGTAAAAACTACCTTAGAGGGTGGTTGTGAGAACTGTATAAGATCCTATGTACACTACCATGCGTGGAGCCTGCCACATTATATCTATTCCCTCTAAATGGTGGCTTGGGTTTTACAGGATTGCAAGAATGGCACCAGAGTGTCCATATTCTTTCGTGTTCAAAGTTTGACTAACCTTCTTAGTCCACTAGTGTACCACTTAAGAAAAGCTTTTCTACATAAGAGGCCCGAGAGCTATACATTGGATGTAAAAATAAACTGTGACAAAAATACAACTCTTATTTGAAATAACCGCGAGCATGTATCTGTTCAGTGTGGAGTAAGGATGTGGTTTGGAAATGACTCCAATTGCTAGCTCAGTAGTAATTAGCCACCTATACAATTTAGATCCCAGAGTAGATTATTTTTGGATGATGGCACATAATTTGTCCAGTTTTATCATTTTAATAGTCAATCCTTTCATGTCCATTTTAACTAATCCTAATGGCAAATCAAGTTTGTCCAAATTCCATGTGATAGGTACTCTGACCCTTGGTGCAGCCAACTACTCACCCTCTTCCCAACTTTGCATAGACAATTTTTCTTCCCCACACATCTCCCGAGTTTTCATTTGTTTTCAGTGTGATGAAAACCTTACTACCACAATAAGGTTAGTTAACACTTCCATCTTCTCACACAATTACCATTTCCATGTATGTGTGTGTGTGTGCGTGTGTGTGTGTTGATAGCATTTAAGATCTAGTCTCTTAACAACTTTCAATATATAATACAGTACTGTTAATTATAGTCACCAGAACTTAATCATCTTATAGTTGGAAGTTTGTACCCTTTGACCAATATCTCCGCATTTTCCTGACCTCTAGGCCCCAGCAATCACCATTCTGTCTATTTCTGAGGTCAGCTTTTTTAGTTTCCACAGGTAAGTGATATTTCCTAGTTTTATATATTATATAACAGGCAAAGAAAACAATACAGTTATTTTAAATTATCCTTAGTGATGGGTAAATTACAAAATTACAGAAAAATTTCAAAACTCTGTGTGTGTATGTGTGTGTGTGTGTATCCTTTACCTAAATGTATAGAACAAAATTCACCATGTGAGTGACTGCCTACTTTCTGACTGCCCTCAAGTCTTCTGCCCTCCCCTTTTCTTTATCCCTGAGGTTTTGTTGCAGCCAACAGTCACTAAACGATTCCCCGATTCCCCGGAGCTCTCTGGGGCACTCCACACAAAGGAGCCTGGCTCAGCAGAGGATACCTGTCCCTGCCAAATCCTGCCCACTCACCCAACACCTGGCCATGAATCCCCTGAGGCTTTGGTGCTATTCTTCCTCCCCCAGAGGAGTCTGCTCCAGCAGGCTGTGCCTCTGAATCATTTGTCCTCAGCGAATTGACCTGTTTGCAGAGAGTTGCTACAATTCTAGCTCTTTTGTCTGAGAAACAGGGCCCTAACTTCTTCATAATGAAGAATGAGTACATAAATGAACATGGGGATGCTTTTATCACTGCGGCCTCAGGGAAATAGCACACAGTTGTTAAGAGCAAGTTTAGAAACTGCATTTGAATCCTGATTTTGATACTGTGTGACATATCTAAGCCTTCATTTCCCTAATAGTAAAACAGAGAAAAAAATGAGGTTACTGGAAGTATTAAATTGGTTAATGTAAGTGCCTCACACGAGAAACCATTTTTATAATTGGGTAATGTTACTGTTACAGCAAAACACGTGTCCCTGAAAACCTTGTAACTAGCATCCTGTTCACTGCAAACATATGAGATAATGCTCCTTATACAAATATGTGGCATAGCAGAATAAACTGTATTTCCAATGCTGCATCAGCAAGAGGAATCTACAAATCAACCTCAAAGTGTCAAGCATTTGAGGGTAAGTAAGAAGGCACAGAAATTACAAACTCCCCTCCTACTCTTCATTTATGCCTCTTTCTTATTTTCAATGCCTTTACTTATTTCTTCACTTCTGTTTCTATTATCATACTTGAGGAGTAATCTCTGATTCCTGCTTGTATTTTGTCTAAATTCTGGTATCTAGCTAATATCTCACAATGCTAAGCATTTTGCTGGATTAAGGAATATTATTTTCCATAGCAACAATTTTAATAAGGATCAGACAAATAAATGTATGGATCATTATATGAGAAGTGAAACAGGAAGCATAGATTAAAAGCTACTAATTTGCTAATACTTTTTAGATATTGCTCTTTAAAAATACTCATGATATTTGAGCAAATATTTTGATATATTCACCATTTCCTTATAAATACATGATTTATTTCAAATGTGTGATTTGATATTTTTAATTTTATTTTCCAGTGTATGTGTGTGTTTGAGTGTGAGTTGATTACACTCTGAGCCCATTGCAATTTTTTGTAGAGCATGTGTCTGATGGATTCTTTTAGCCCCAATGGAGACTGTAGCAGGCTTAGTCACCATTATCTGCCTCAAGAAGCAGACAAACCTATACGATGCTGACTGCTCCATTTCTGTGTTTCAGCATTCATCAGGTAACTGGCTGCAAAAAAGAATACTGCATTATTAAAGAGAGGAGAGGAATGGATTGGAGCAAGGTTTTTAGTGTCTTTTTTTTTTTCTCCAGACATAAAATGGAATCACAGAGGTGAGCTTTTGCTCTAATTAATTCTTCCTTTGGTTAGAATATCAGCCTTCTCTTCTCCACCGCCCTCATCAGAACCGCCTGAAGAGAATAACTAATAAGCGTTCATCTGCCATCTTTTGTAAATGACAAAATTCTGACTGTCTAGAAATCACAGGTAGCAAGTTATCACCATCTGCAAAAAAAGGTATCGTAAAGCCTTTTGTATAGTTCTTTCTGACACCTGATTTTTCACATTGGCCTATGGAGATCAGAAGGCTGATGTTGCTGTCCTAATTCTAAATAGACAGAAGGTAGGTTGTGTTTTAATGACCTCACAGAAGGGTTCCAGCATTGCAGAGAATGCTTTTGAAACACAAATTAGATACGCCAGCAGGGGGCGAGCATTAGCTGTGAGAAAGGCTCAGATTAACCTCAGTTTATAGAGGAAAACACTCCCCTACATGCACTCATGAGCGTGTAATTAATTATTTGGGGGATTTTAAAAATTAAAAAATTTAAATTTTATTCCCTCTCTTATATGAAGACCCTCAACTGCTGTCTTTATAGTTTACCAAAATTATACCCAGACTTTTGTTGTAAAAAATGCTTCCTGTTTGGGAGAAGGCAGCCTGGCATAACAAAATGCACCGAGTTTTGAGTTAAATCATACCTGTTTATGTTTGAACCTTTGGGAGCTGTGTGACCTGAAGCAAATTCTGTGACTTCTCTGAGCTTCAGTTTCCTCCTTAGAGAAATGGGGATGATAAGGGTATTTACCTCTTGTGTTGTGGAGATACATTTATGAAATAATACATGTAAAGGATTTAGCTCTATCAGCTCTGTGGTACAATCCTGGTCTTCTATATTACTAGCAATGAGCACAGATTCTGGGAAAGAGTAGACACACCAAAATAGGAATAATACCCATTGAGAAGCCCTGCTAGGAGTAGATTTGGAAAGGCTTATTTTATGGAAAGGATGAGTCTGCAGAACTGAAGGATGGACCAAATGCTCAAGGAAGTCTGATGTATATTTCAGTTAGCAGAGGTGAATCTACACAAGAGTACTGAGCCAATGACTGAAGTTCATGGTTCACAAACCTAAAATGACTAAGAAATCGTCAGGGGAATTGAGTGCTGCACATGGAAATGGAAATAAAACAGCCTGGGTGGTTTTATATCCAGAAACATAATTTACAGTTAAGCATTTGTGTCGGGACAGAGGGATTTTCTGCATCTATTTTAGCACCCGAGCCCTTTCTGGCAGGATTCGGGGAAGAACATATCTTTTGGAGTTTGGCAAATCACAAACAGCCCCATCTGTTGTGGAAGGAAATAGTCTTTACCCATTGCTCTTTTATAGTTTGGAGTCTTGACAGATGAAAGATGTGAGCTTGGGAACCAAAAATGGGTTACAGTTGCAGGAAATAAAATCAGAAAGGACCAACATGTTTGTGGAGTCCAATGAGCACCGAGAGACGTCTCCCGGGAAAGACTGTATCTACCTCTTCATCCTGAACTATGTATTCAGGGGACCACTAAATCCAACAGCTTGATAAAAAGAGTTTGGAAACAAATTGACAGTTTTGCAGGGACGTTCATCTCCTCGCTGAAAAGAGAAATTGAAAAGGGTTGATCTGTCTCCCTAAATCCTGAACACTCTGTGGAAGTAGTATTTTAAGTCTAAGAATTATATTTAGTGCCAACACTATATTTTTACAGCTATTTTACAGAGCTATCCCAATGGTATCTATGAAAAGTAGATAAAAATGATCTTTCTTCAAATAATTACTGAGTACCATTCCATATTTTTCTACACTCTGAGACATGTAATGCATCTCACTCAGGCAAAATAAATTCTGAAGTGATGCTTAGGTATTCTTCTGAGGTATTTAAATACACATCTAAATAAAACAGGTCTGAGGACTTACCTGAGCTAGAAATTACAGATGATATATATAGGAAATGTCATATTTTTCTAAAACTAATGTTTTAGAAATAGCATCTCATCTAGGGTCAATACCTGGTGAAGATTTAACGAGCAACAAACAAATTTACCACCCTTTGGGTCCTCAGGGGCTCTGACAGCACAGCTTAAAGCCATGTTGTCAGCCACAGTCACACATGTGTGTTATGTGCTAAGGTGACTTCTGGATTTCCATACTTTCTATGAAGGTAGCACCTTGGAAAAAGATATCCCCCTCCAGTGGTGGAGGGGCATTTGTCATTTGCAAGTACTGTTGTCATAATATAAGTTGTCCTCAAGATTTTTTAAATAGTACTTCAGGATCCTGCAAAGTCATGTTTTGTAGTGTTTAGAAATGGTCTGTGACATTTTTAAGGTGGAAATAGTTTTGATTATGTTCAGCCTCCAGATGCACATCTTTTAAGCAAGAAAATTCGATTGTGCAAAAACGGAATGCAAATGATCTTATATATTTTCTCTCTGATTATGCTAATAAACCCCAAGTAATTTTGATTTATAAAGGTATAGGGATTTTTGGCCCATTATACTCACACAGGCAAAATGGCCCCAAATAAAATTGTTCCTTTGCAATCTGATCATTAGGCATAAGATGGCTTAAACAATGATTTTATTTTTTATTTTATTTTATTTCTTAAGATTTTATTTATTTGACAGAGAGAGACACAGCGAGAGAGGGAACACAAGCAGGGGGAGTGGGAGAGGGAGAAGCAGGCTTTCCGTGGAGCAGGGAGCCCGATGCGGGGCTCGATCCCAGGACCTTGGGATCATGACCCGAGCTGAAGGCAGACGCTTAACGACTGAGCCACCCAGGCGCCCCTAAACAATGTTTTATTATATAAAATTTTAAACATAATAAGTAGGCAGATCATAATGAACTCCCATGTGCCTATCAACTGGCTTCAGTGATTATTAACCTAAGACCAATCTTTCATCTATACCCCATCCATTCCTTCTCAGCCTAATTTGAAGCAAACTTCAGATATTATATCATTTCACCCTTAAATATTTCAGGATACATCTTTAAAATATTTAAAATCTTTTTAACATAGCCTTCCATACCATTGCCTTATAAATTAGAAATAGTTCTCTAACATCATTGAATATCCATTTGAATGTTTAAATTCTCAATTATCTCAAAGGTTTTGTCTTTCGTCCTCTTTCCTCTTCTTCTCTCCTCCTTCTTCTCCCTATTAATTACAATCCAACTAAAATCTAAATATTGAATTTATTTGTTGTCTTTTAAATGTGCTTTAATCTATATATAGGTTCTCCTTCTCTTTTTCTTCTCCCCCTCTTTTTTTTTCTTATGAAATTTATTGGTTAAAGAAACTGTTGAAGGGTTACTTGTTTTATAGAGTTCTCACATTCCAGATTTTGTTGATCAGATCCCTGTGGCATAGGTAACACATTCTATGATATATATTTTCTATAAATCAGTAGTTGAATCTACCGGCTTGATTAGGCTCAGGTTCAATCATCTTTGCTAGGATTATTTCATAAGTGGTTGCATACACCTTTCCGTAAGAAGACCCATGATACCAGATTGTCTCTCTTTTGTGATGTTAACAATTGATGCTCAATACTACCAATTTTTTATGCCATGTTCCCATTCATTTTGATTGTTTAAATTTCTTTTTATAGTGTATTTATCAGGGTAAGATCACAAGAATAATATTCCTTGAGTTTTTGTATGTTTAAAGAACTTTGTACTTAAAAAAATACAGTATTATATTAGTTTCAAATGTATAATATAGTGATTCAACAGTTCTATACATTACCCAGTGCTCATCATAATAAATGTACCTTTAGTCCCCTTCACCTATTTCATCCATCCCCCCTACCCACCTCCCCTCTGGTAACCCCCAGTTTGTTTTCTGTATTTAAGAGTCTGTTTTTTTGCTTGTCTCCTTTCTTTGTTTCTTAAATTCCACATATGAGTGAAATCATATGGTATTTGTCTTTCTCTGAATTATTGCACTTATAGCATTATACCCTCTAGATCCATCCATGTTGATGCAAATGGCAAGATTGCATTCTTTTTTATGGTTCAGTAATATTCCATTATATATATATATAGATATAGATAAATATATACACATATTCCATTATTCTTTTTATGGTTCAGTAATATTCCATTACACACACATACACACCACCTCTTCTTTATCCATTCATCTATCAGTAGACACTTGGGTTGCTTCCATAATTTGGCTATTGTAAATAATGCTGTAATAAACACAGGGATGCATATATCTTTTTGAAATAGTATTTTCATATTCTTTGGGTAAATACTCAGTAGTGGAATTACTGGACCGTATGATAATTATATTCTTAATTTTCTGAGGAACCTCCATCCTGTTTTCCACAGTGACTGCATCAGCTTGCATTCCCACCAAAAATCACGAGAGTTCCTTTTTCTCCACATCCTCACCAAAACTTGTTGTTTCTTGTGTTTTTGATTTTAGCCATTCTGACAGGTGTGAGGTGTTATCTCATTGTGGTTTTGATTTGCATTTCCTTGATGATTGGTGATATTGACCATTTTTTCATGAGCCTGTTGACCATCTGTATGTCTTCTTTGGATAAACGTCTAATCATGACTTCTGTCCATTTTTAATTGGATTATTTGTTTTTGTGTATGTTGAGTTGTATAAATTCTTTATATATTTTGGATATTAACCCTTATTTTCTCCCATTTGGTAGGTTGTCCTTTTTGTTGATTTTTTTTTTTCTGTGCAAAAGCTTTTTATTTTGGCATAGTCCCAGTAGTTTAATTTTGCTTTTGTTTCCCTTGGCAAAGAAGACATATCTAGAAAAATGATTCTAAGGCTAATGTCAAAAAGATTACTACCTATGTTTTCTTCCAGGAATTTTATGATTTCAGTCTCACATTTAGATCTTTAATCAATTTTGAGTTTATTTTCTATATGGTGTAAGAAAGTGGTTCTGCTTCATTCTTTTGCATGTAACTGTTCAATTTTCCCAACATCATTTGTTGAAGAGACTGTCTTTTTCCAGTTGTGTAGGCAAATTTCCAAGAATTTGCCTCCTTTATCATAGATTAACTGACTATCTAAGTGTGGGTGTATTTCTGGGCTCTCTATTCTATTCTGTTGATCTGTGTGTTTATTTTTGTGCCAGTACTCCACTGTTTTGATTACTACAGATTTGTGGTATATCTTGAAATCTGGGATCGTGATATCTCCAATTCTGTCTTTTTCAAGATAGCTTTGGCTATTCAGGGACTTAAGTGGTTCCATACAGATTTTAGGATTATTTGTTTTAGTTCTGTGAAAAATGCTTTTGGTATTTGGATTGAGAGTGCATTAAATCTGCTTTGGGTAGTATGACATTTTAACAGTATTTTTTCTCCCAACTCATGAGCATGGAGTATCTCTCCATTTGTTTGTCTTTAATTTCTTTTATCAAGAGCTTTATACTCGTTATCCTTCAAAATCATTTTATCTGAATATCAAATTCATGACTTTTATTTTCTTTCCTTAAGTATTTTAATTTTGTTAGTCCATTGCTTTCTGACAAATGTATCAAAAATTTTAAAAACAATCTTTTTTTTTTCTTATAAGTAACTTGGTATTTTTGTCTGGATTTGCAAATTATTTGCTAGAATATCTGCTGGTATTGATTTTTATGGATTAATTTTTCCAGGTATGCAATATGCCCTCTCAAAACAACATATTTCAATTTTTTTGTTGTTTTAAATTTTAAGAAATTTTCCTTCATTTACATTTTTATTTTTTTCTTCAGTTCTCCTATTACATGTATATTAGATTTTCTTTGCCTAGCTTTTATAGTTTTAATTTTATCTTACATTATTTTTACTATTTTATATATTTTTTACTTAGAAAAAGTAAAAATTATATTTCTCTTAAAGTAATATCAATTGTGTTTATGCACTTGTTCTTTCATTTCTGAAATAATTTTGCTTTATTTCTAATTTTTTCTGACTTCTATAACCTTATTTATGGTTTTTCTAATTAGAATATGTTACTCTTTCATATCTTATATCATTATCTTAAATTTTTTTAGCTCCTTTGAAATGTTAGCCTACTGCTTTTTTATTTTTCAATTTTTATTTATTTATTTTTAGGTTACTTTTAAAAATCCGTTTTGTGGGTTTGTTTTTATGTTCTATTTTTACTTTCTGGAGGGATGTTATTCTGCTTCATATACACATTTTTTTATTTTGTTTTGTAACAACTTTGGGAGTTGTATTCCTTTTCTACTAATTTTTTCACAAAATTAGTTTCCAAGAACATAGATTTTTGCAATCACTGTGAGTTGAAGAATGCAGTTGCTGTTCTCAAATGACCAACTGCTTTCAAGTGAGTGCCTTTGTTCTTTTTTGTTTCTCCTGTTCTCAAGTCTTTTATATTTCTTGTTGCTTCCTTCTCTTTCCTCTCATACAAAAGCTGATACCAGGAGCATCTTATAGCTGTTTATATTTTGGGATGAATATATTTTGTCAATTGTTTCATTTGTTGGTTGTTTGTGGGATTTTGGTCTTGCTATCTAGTTACTGTTTTCAGTGCTATTCCCTTGAACTAGTCTTGAAGGACAACTCATCATGAAGATTAAGGTGGAGGTAGGAGGGAAAGAAGAAACAAATTATATTAAATTCTTTTACTTTAATGAAGTATTTGCCTTTCTTGAAGATAAATAACTATTTTTGGCACAAGCCAGTATGTTGAAATTTGTTTTGTGGTTTCATGTAGATAGTAATATATGGAAGAGTATCCATTGTGATGAGTTATTTAAAGACAATCTATCAGTAGATTAGTAGATTCTATAAAGTCTTTGTTCTTAAATAGGTAGTTTCATTTTTTTTTCCTGTGACCTCTATATCTCAAAATATTTTGCATATTTAACTTGGAGAAACTTCTGAGAACCAATAAACATACCTGGATTTTGATGTGTACATGCATCTGTGCAGAATGGGGAATGTCTCTGATGGTAAAATGGGATTCTTTTCATGCCTTTGGAAACTTGGCTTTGGATACTAAGAGGAAAAATATCCTTACACTCTGGACCAGAGAGGAACGTGACCAGCTCACTACAAAGCAGAGGGTTATTTAGAGAGGAGTTAAGAGACAGTATTATACCATATTATAAAAGCTCATTTCTTTTTTTTTTTAATATTTTATTTATTTATTTGACAGAGAGAGAGAACAAGTAGGCAGAGTGGCAGGCAGAGGGAGAGGGAGAAGCAGGCTCTCTGCTGAGCAGGGACCCTATGCGGGACTCGATCCCAGGGCCCTGGGATCATGACCTGAGCCGAAGGCAGCAATTTAACCATCTGAGCGACACAGGTGTCCCTAAAAGCTCATTTCTCTAGGCAGCCCCAGTGGGTTCTGATTATTCCTGTGTGAACTGGTTCCTCACCTAATTTTAAAATTTAGCTCATAGTTGCCTTTAGTGAATTAGGCAGGGGCCCTTGATATTGGAAGGCTTCTATCAGTCTAAGAGTAAGATACTAGTAAGAACAGGAAACTTGGAAGATAACCAAGCACTTATCAGGATAAGGAAGAGCCTAAGGAAAACAGTATGAGGAAGCAGAGACACTCAGGATATTGAGTAACAAAGGAAAGAAGGTTTCAGTTCAATCACTGAAACTCTGTGGGAGGAGCTTTTGGAATCAAAGCCTATCAACCAATAGTAGCTTGTGGAAGCCATTGACAGCAAGAAGCACCAGAAAAAATGCTGGGCTAAGGAAAGATCTTAAGTCCCAAGGTCTCAGAAGGTCCCATATTTGAATTTCTCTGTAAGAAAAGAGGAGTCAGTCTTGTTTTTCTATATAATCTGGAATTTGAAGATCTGAATTTCTTATCTCTTTGAGCTTTCTAGCAAGAGTCAAAAACTGGTGGCCAGTAAGCAAAGAGCCCATAGTTTTTTTGTTTGTTTGTTTTGTTTTTTTTGCATTTTGTTTTTACATGAAGATTATTTTAAAAATCTCAAGAATTTACACAAAGTTCCAGATTTCTGTCCTATTTTGAAAACTAAGGAGATTTCATTGTTTGGTGCTCCTGTCATTAGGCAGCTATCCCTTTTATATAGGCCTTCTGCTTTGTGGTCTTATAGTCCCTATGTCTTTGAATTTTATCAGTCAACTGACTCAAACCATTGACATGACCTTCTTGACTATTAGAAGTATTTGTGTTTGTAAACTGTGTCTTGCAGGAGAAAGAGAATAATTATATTCCTTGGATTGAGTTTGCCATCCAGAAACCCTAGAGTTGTAGAGATCTCACTCAGATCCACATATTATTATGGTAGAAGGTATAGCCAAGGGAAAGTGCCTGCAAGCTGATAAAGAAGAAGTGAAGAGTCAGAGCAGAATAACTGATCATTGGACACAAGCCTAAAAGAGATGACAGCAGGGAGGGAAACCACCTGAGAAATCGAAGGCACCCCAGTGCAGCCCCTGTTCGTGCTTTAAAGGAGCTTGAGTTGGAGGCAGTTCCAGCATTCTGTTCTTTACTTTGAGCAAGACCTTGATAAACTATTTTCTGAATGTTAATACATAGTTTTACATAATAGCCCCTTCACATAGCAGTATTTTTAAAAATTGTAAAAACCCATAACATAAAATTTATTATCTTAATTGTTTTGAATTATATAGTTCAGTAGTGTTAAGTATACAACAGATATTTAGAACTTTATCTCACAAAACTGAAACTCTATATCCATTGAACAACTTCTCACTTCTCTTCCTCCAGCCCCCAGTAATCACCGTTTTAATATTTTACAATTTTTCAAAGTGATTTGACTACTTCAGGTATCTCATATAAGTGGCATCTTACAGTATTTGTCTTTTTATGACTGGCTTATTTCACTTAGCATAATGTCCACAAGGTTTATCCATGTTGTAGCATGTGTCAGGATTTCCTTACTTCTTAAGGTTGAATAATAGTCTATTGTATGTGTATACTACATTTACCTTTATCTGTTTATCCATTGATGGGCTTTTGGGTTGCTTCTACCTCTTGACTATTACAAATAATACTGCAATGAACATGGGTGCACAAGTATATCATTGAGATCTTGTTTTCAGTACTTTTGGATTTATATCCAAACACTGGATTGCTGGGTTTATGGTAATTCTATTTTAAATTTTTTGAGGAAACTCTCTACTGGTTTTGAGGAAACTGCATAGTGTCTGCACCATTTTAAATTCCCACTAACGGTGCAGAAGAGTTACAATTTCTCCATATCCTTGTTAACATTTGTTATTTTATTTTATTTATTTGTTTTTTGGATAGTGGCCATCCTAATAAATGTGAGGTGATGTCTCACTGTGATTTGCTTTATGTTTCTCTAGTGATTAGTGACATTGAGTATATTTTTATATGTTTGCCATTTGTATATGTTTCATATATTTGCCATTTTTATATGTTGGCCATTTGTATATCTTTTTTTTTGTTGTTTTATTATGTTATGTTAATCACCATACATTACATCATTAGTTTTTGATGTAGTGTTCCATGATTCATTGTTCACGTATAACACCCAGTGCTCCATGCAGTATGTGCCCTCTTTAATACCCTTCACCAGGCTAACCCATCCCCCCACACTCCTCCCCTCTAGAACCCTCAGTTTGTTTCTCAGAGTCCATAGTCTCTCGTGGTTCAGAGAAAGACATGTATCATATGATCTCACTGATACGAGGAATTCTTAATCTCAGGAAACAAACTGAGAGTTGCTGGAGTGGTGGGGGGTGGGAGGGATGGGGTGGCTGGGTGATAGACATTGGGGAGGGTATGTGCTATGGTGAGCACTGTGAATTGTGTAAGACTGTTGAATCACAGACCTGTACCTCTGAAACAAATAATACATTATATGTTAAAAAAAGAAGAAGACATTTGTTTATCTTCTTGGAGAAATATCTATTCAAGTCCTTTGCCCATTTTTAAATTGAGTTATTTGTTTTTGGTTGCTGAGTTGTAGGAGTTCTTTATATATTCTGAATATTAACCCCTTATCAGATAAACACATATACCAATGGAATAGAATAGAGAGATTAGAAGTAAACTCACATACATGGTCAAATGATCTTTGACAACAGTGCCAAGACAACAAGAGAAACAACAGTCTCTTCAACAAATAGTGTTGGGAAAACTAGATATCCACATGTAAAAGAATGAAACTGGACTTTACCTTACACCATATACAAAATTTAATTAAAAGTGGATTAAAGGCCTTAAATATGAAACCTGAAATTATAAAACTCCTAGAAGAAAACATAGGGGAAAAAATTCAGGACATTGGATTTGGCAATGCTTTCTTGGATATGGCATCTAAATCATAGGCAACAAAAGCAAAAAATAGACCACTGAAACTACATCAGACTTACAAATGTCTGCACATCAAAATAAACAAACAAAAGTGAAAATGCAACATACAGAATGGGAGACAATATTTGCAGGTAGCCACATTTTTAATATAGGATGATCTATTAGTGCAAAAAAAGTCTCTACTAGCTGCTGGAATTATAAGTGTTGTTAAGAGGACAATGTTTTTAAGTGGAATACCTTTCTGGAATTCTTTAAAAATGCTTATTTTTTCTTTCAAGGTATATACTTGGGAACTGGCAAAAAATTCATCTGCATGAAGAAAACTTTTATTATCTCCCTTTTAATTCTTATATGATGCTATCAGATACTGCTTTCTTCTACCCCTTCCAGAGGTATAGCATTTCCTCCTTCAAGCATCCATAAAAAATGAATAATGATAATGATAACTGATAACAATAAGCTGATACTCTGTCAAGCCCTTTATAGTTTTCATGTGTTTAAAACAAACACATGAATGGGTAGGTAGTCTTTATTTCACCTCATTTTATAGATGCCCCATAAATCAAAATTACCAACTGCACCTAAGTGCTATGATGTCAGAATCATCCTAAAAAGACTATGGGTTCATTGCTTTCACTTTCTCTCCCTCCAAGTGACATAGTTGATGGATTTACAACATAGCCTTGGTTACTTACAGAGTCTTTTCTCAATAGAATAGCCAAAGTAACCAAAGAGTTGCAGAAGAAGAAATTTAAAAAGGGCAAAGGCATGGAAAGTGAAGGGCTCTAAAGACAAACCTCATGTAGTTCACGGTTGACCTAGAGCCAACGCTTCTGATGATAGTTACCAGAGGGTCTTTCTCCCTGGCTACAAACCAGAAAGCAGGGTTTTATTTTTGCTTTTTCTCTTCCAGGCTCTGCAGAGTGTGTAGATGTGCTCTCTGGAGAAAAACAACTAGGAAACTAAGCAGAATATGAAATGCCATGAAAAAGAAGGATATGATGTCCAATCATATTAAATAAAATGCTCTAAGTGAATCTATTTTTGATACAAGAATTTTAGGCCATTTCAAAGAAATAAGGTGTTGACTTGCTTCATGGTTTGTAAATACCCTAGACAGTTATTAATTTAGGTGGGAAAGATTGTTAGTGTGATCATAAATCATTGCTTATAACCAGAAGCTGGGTAATTAAAATTGTTTTAGTATCAAATATGGTTTTAAGACTGTTAGACAAAGGGCATATCTTCATGAATTTTGAACCTGTGCAGTTTCTGGTCAATAATGATTCTTACCCAGTCATCATGGAGCTTCAATTGAGGTCATTTTCATTGCTCTTGGAATCATCAGCACATATTGAATAACTCTTGAAATCCTGGAAAGTAATATTATGATTCATTATTATACTCCTTAATTTTCACAAGAGAGGAAAAGAAATCATTGTTGTTCTTGGAAGGAAGGAGAATCCAAAAATCATTTATTTATCACTGTGTACATAAATATTTTATCTGAGACATTTCTTCTAATATTGGGCAATATAGTTCAATTTATATATGACTTTATTGTCAAGCATATAAAATGTCTAGTAAATAAACTACTAAATAAAACATTTAGCAAGCAAATATAAACCATTAAAATAATTTTTGCTTTTGTCAAACCAAGTTGAAATATGCATTTCAGAATCCAGAAAGAATAGAAAAGGAAAAATGGAGCATAATGTTTGAACACATAGTACATACAAACACAGGGAAACTGAGGCTCAGGGAGTTTACATAACTCGTATATGACCATACAGAGAGAAAGCAGCAGAGCTATGAATCAAAGATGGGGTCTTTGGCATTATTTGGTATTGATATATTTTTTAAAAATTCTTATTAAAAATAAGAATTTTCCTGAAAAGTTACCATGATGAATGGGAGTCAGGTTAGAAGTAGTAGAAAATAATGACAATGATATCTGGTAAGAAGTTTGGTAATATATTAATTATTACTAAATAATAATTATTGAATACCTACTACATGTCAGGTATATACTAAATTGTTTTACACAGACTTTGTCATTTGATTCACTAGCAAGAGGATAAATAAGAATTATTTTTATACCATTTTACAGATGAAGTAACTAAGGCTTAGAGCATTAAGAAACTTTACCAAAGATAGAAAAATAATTCATGCTAGGACAAAGCTTGGAAACTAGGCACCTGGTTCCCAGAGGCTAGGCTTTTCAGTGCTGTGCTGTATCATTAAATCATAGTTCCCTGAATGAACAAAAGTTGAAGGAATAAGGGAATGGAAATCATTTTACTTGATATTGTCCAAATGTTGTATCTTTCTAGCAGTTAGAATCCCCTTAAAAAAAAAACAATAACAAACCTTCATCTGATGATTTGCTTGGGTACAGTGCTGACATGAATTTTACAGAAGCAAAGAAGAGAATAACAGAATGGGGCTTTATAGATGCTTCACACCAAACAGCATTCAACATTACATGATAGTTACCCAAAGTTTACCCAAGTAGACATATTCTAAAAGAGCATCTGCTTAAGTAATTCACTCTTTATTAGAATTTTTAAAAGATTACACGTCTGGCCATTGATTATGGTATTTAAATAAATACCTGTCAGCTTTGTGGTAGAACCAGTTTTGAAGTAGAAGTTGAATGTCTGATTTCTCGTCTAGTCTCCACCCCTTACCAGTTCTGTAGAGTCAGGTAAGTCATGCAGCCTTTTTGGAGTGTCTGTTTCATCATTTTAGTATGGGGCAATCACAAGACCATAGGTTTTTAAAGGTAAGTATCAAATGAGAAAAGGTATCTAAAAATACTGTGTAAGAGGGTTAAACTTTAGACATTATTGTGTTACTGGTTTACCACCATTGGAATATGTAGTTAGGTGGATTGTTCTGGCACACATTGTGAGATAGCTGGTGAGAACCAAGGGTGCCATTTGGACCAGAAAAGGAACAAAGCTAATTGGCTACACAGGGACTCAACCCATGTCCTTAGCCTCATTCGCTCTGTGCTCTACTAACTAAACACACTGTTACTCACTCAACCTACCTTTCATGAGTCTGGCTTTCGACTGGGCATTGGTGATATAAAGATGAATGAACCACGGTCTCTGTCCTGAAGGACACCACAGTCTAGCACAGAAAGGCTTAGGTAAATGAGTAATAGTTAAAGTACCTTATACTAAACTAATACTACCATAGAGATTTATAAAAATGCTAAGATCACACAAAGAGAACTACCAGTACTGACTAGGGAAGTATGACATTATCCTCTTGTTCCTGAATTTGTTGAACCTAAAACTTTTACCTCTTTTTTTTTTTAAGTTTTATTTTAAGTCTGGTTAGTTAACATATAGTGTTATATTAGTTTCAGTATACAATATACTGATTCAACAATTCCGTACATCACCCAGTGCTCATCATGACAAGTGTGCTCCTTAATCCCCATCACCTATTTCACTCATCCCCCCACCCACCTCCCCTCTGGTAACCATTATTTTCTCTATAGTTAAGAGTCTGTTTCTTGGTTTGTCTTTCTGTTTTTTTTCCCTTTGCTAGTTTATTTGTTTCTTAAATTCCACGAGTGAAATCAAATGGTATTTGTCTTTCTCTGACTTTTTCGCTTAGCATTATACTCTCTAGCTCCATCCATATCATTGCAAATGGCAAGATTTCATTCTTTTATTATGGCTGAATAATATCCCTGTGTGTGTGTGTGTGTGTGTGTGTGTGTATCTCACATCTTCTTTATCTGTTCATCAATCACCGGATACTTGGGCTGCTTCCATAGCCTGGCTATTGTAAATAATGCTGCTATAAACATAGGAGTGCATGTATCTCTTTGAATTAGTAAAACTTTACATCATAAGACACTTAAATGCCCTTTAATCCACAAGTTGAAGATTAGTCAATCTAATTTCTCATTTGGAAATTCTAACGGTATACATATATATATTTTTTTCTTTTCTTTTCTTTTCTTTTTTTTTAACAACGAACATTTATTATTAGCTGGGTGTTTGTGCTCCAGGGTTTCTCAGGTGGTTTCATTCACCAGGGGCTGTCGTCCTTTCAAACCTTGAATGTGGGTAGAAGGTCAGCTTCTAAAATGGCTTTTTCACATGACTGTTGGTAGGAAGTCTCAGTTCCTATCTGGCTATGGGGAGGGGACCTTAGTTACTTGCTCTGGGGGTTCTTTCTAGACTGCTTGAGTGTCCTTGTGACATGACAGCTAACTTTCCTCAGAGTGACCAATCCAAGAGAGAGTGGGCAAAGAGGAAGCTGCAGTACCTTGCATGACGTAGTCTCCAAAGTTACACACTGTTACTTCCTTTCAAAGGTACACTTTTTACATGACTCATAATTTAATGGAAAACTTCAAGAACAGAGCTTAGTGTATGCTTTACTACCATGAAATCAACACTTTGCCAATCTTTTCAAATTCCATATGATAGTTTATTCCCAAATACTTGTTCCCCTATACATTATTCAGTTATACAAAACTAGAAACAACAACTTGCTATTTTTGATGTAATCATGTTTTTGTCTTTGATTATCTTGACAATCATCCATTTCACCAATACATATAAATGGATACAGGGAGCCAATGACTGTTCAGTTTGTTTTTTTTTTTTAAATGGTGAGGTCCAGTGATTGGTTACCAGTTGCCTAAAATAAGGAGCAAAGTTTTCTAGAAAGCTGAAAATACAATTCAAAACATATAAGGTTAATTTCTGCTTTTTCAAGAATTCTTCTTTTGCTAAAAGCCAAATGCACAGACAGTAACAGAATTATACAAAAACAGTCCTTTTACTTGATCTTTTTGATTTAGTTAAGCTTTACTACCGATAAAAAATGACCAGTGACCCAGACACTTGCTCTTCTCCCACCTGAACCAATGAGACAAATAATTTGGCCCACCTATGTCTTGGGATATGGGAGAGGAATGGTACCCTAGAGGTTTATTCCTCCTGAAATTACTGCTGAAAGATTTAACATAATCAATCTGTGAGTAAGGTTTGGGGCATGTACATATCTCTAGAGGTGTAAGTATATAAATGGAAATCACTCATTTCCTATCCTGTTTTGTTTTATGTTACTAATTCAAGAATTTGAAAAGTTCTTTGCAAAAATGGAATGTGTCTTATTGATAAGAATGTGTAGAACTCTAACGTATTGCTGCATTCATATGATTGTGATTATATATTATTCAAATCAGGAACATAGCAGGTGGAAATTCTGTTAGGGATTTTGGTGTCCCTGCAGGTCAGTAAAGTCATAAAGCTCTCTCACTCTCTCCAGTAGTGACATATTTTATTAGCTGCCAGTGTCCCTCAGATCCATGATTCCTGCCACTTTCAGAGATGTAAATAGTTTCTGTTTTGAATAAATAACCAGAATCCTGATGATTATAGTTAAGCAGTGCATTTATCAGAACACACACACTGACTTTGGAGCATTCATAAAACATTTGTTCTTAAAAACATAGACTGATGATCACCACCCCTGTTATTTCCTCAATGAGAGTATTTGAATTAGAGCAATACATACACATCTCTTTTCATCAGAGTACAAACACGTTCTGAGAATCACACAGGAATAAGATTGTCTTACCTGTATTTCCTTGTGTAGGCTTTCACATTTAAACCACCGACATTATATCCTAATTCACTGAGGACTCACCTCCATTGCACTGTTCTGGGTGCTGGGGGCTCTCTGCTGAGCATAGCTCCAGCACTTTGTCCTGGGCATCACACACTAAAAAAAGAAGAACAAGCCTCTGTAAATAGGTGTTCTTCCCTCTGTGTATTGAAGGGCATTCTTCAAAACCATGTACCGGCCAGCCTGAATTTTTCTGTGTGAAAAAGTCCGGTTTTGCCCCTCGTCTACTTTTAGGTCTGACAGTTTTCCTGTGCTGCTCTTGAGTGCTTACAGCCGGGGGCAGTAGAGCTTTGTCCTGCTTACCACTCGGGTGCTGTTGAAGGCAGGGATCGCACTGCCCCATTGTGAGCCCCTGATGCAGCTCATTAGACCTTGAGCAGCTGCTCAAGTCCATTAACAGTCACTTGAGCAGCAGGTTGAGGAAGTTGTGCTGGCTGTGAGCTAAAGGTGGGGCTGAGAGCTGGGAATGGATGGTGGGGGGGGGGGTTGCTCAGCTATTGGCACCTGGCCCATGCAATGTGTTAAATTGGGAAGAATTATTTTTAATCATAGAGATAACTATTTATTGGTTGTCACAGATAGTGGGTGGAATGTGTTTTGCCACAAGTTTTTGCCAAAAATGCTCTATCAGGCTTAGCTGTTCATTTTGCTGTCAGCTTATATATTAAATGTTTAGGTAAGGTAGAGTCAATTCTAAAGTTGGTCAAGGCATATTCATCCTTACATGTACTGAAAAATGCCACACAAATCTATGTATATGTTTCTTCCACTGTTCGATCTCAACTAATAATAGTTGACTCTTCTTCAGTCCTGGAAACATCCATCTATTTTCTAAAAGACAAGGAAAAGTAGATAGAAGAAAGCCAACAGACCAGATGCAGCCTAAAATCTATAAATTATTCCAGGACTTGAGCTTCTTTAAGCTCTATTTTAAGAGTACTTTTTTTGTTTGTTTCAACAGGAGGGTTAGAGGATAGAAAATGCTTTATTGATGGAAAGTGGGAGCTGTTACTCCCTCCACCTCCTCGACTCAACAAAACTAAAAAGGGAAGCAAGCCCATCCGACTCCTAGCCAGATCTTTAGAACATTAACATCAAATGGAAAGACAGTTATTTCTAAGTGAGAAGCAAAACCTTTGTATCACAATAAGTTTTCCAGCATTTCCCACTTTGATTTGTGTATGTGTCTTTAATTCAAATTGTTTTTCAAGAATCACCTACAAATGGCTTTCCACACATTACAAAGAAGAAAACTATCTGGGATGAGATACCAGCATCTCCTCTCTCCAAATAAAAGGGGTCCTGTTAGCTGCTTCTCAGTGGCTATTTGGGAATTGTACTGTGTGCAGTATACTTTTCATGATTCCAAGCACAACCAGCTACATCCAAACCAGTAATTATTGAATTATCCATGTTATCAAAGAGGTTGCACACACGGCTGGCGACCCTGGCCGTACAATTGTCTCCCAGGTCATCACTCCGAGATAAAGAAAAAAAAATTAGGCTGAGGGGCTCGGGCATCCAGGCGTTTTCCTCAGCGATGAAGCTGCGTCCCACAGTTAGTTGTCAGTGCGGTGGTGACGCCGGCCACACCTGGCAGCGGCCGCGGTGCATCTCCCGTGAGCAGGGGCTGTGTGGCTCAGCCTGGAGGAGCTGCTCTGTGCAGCAGCAGGGGTGGCAGCAGAGGGAGCCGAGGCGCTCTGGGCAGAGGAGGCTGGGGGATCGCAGTGTCTGTGCTGCATTCCCCAAAGCAGCCGCCGCGGTGGCCCGCGCTGTGTGAAGTTCCCTGCACGCACTCAGCCGCGACGCTCCTCGCCCTCAATTGTTCATGAACCTTGGCGCTCGTCAACGCACGGGAGACAACCCATTTTGCTTTCTTAGAGACAGGGATGAGAAATGAGCTGCCGAAGGAATTTGGCAATGAGGAGAGTGAAAGGCAGTTTCACGCCAGCAGCTAAGTTGTAAAATTGCTTTGGAGGCTGCTGCCTGGGGAGCACGATAGAATTGACAAGAACAGACACCGTTGTAGACCAAAGGCATGCCTGATTGCACTTGAGTCGGATCGCTGGGATGCAGCCTCCTCTCCCGCTATAACTATTTGTGCCTGAATAAAGGAAAGGAGCCTGGAAACAGGATTCCAAGTGGTATACCTGAAAGGAAAACACACACACTCCAAAAGGAGGGAAGAAACAGCCCAGCTGGTGTGTACCTTTTTTTTTTAAAGGAGAATCCCTCAGGTATGTTCTCTTTTCCCTGTATGCGGCTGCCTCATCTGCATGTGATTTTGTGTCTGTATTTTCTTGTTTCTTTTTGTTTGCACTTTGAATCACAACGATGGGGGGTCTCCTGGTGTAGTAGATGCCTTTGTAAATGTTCAGCTCTTCGGTGTCTCTAATATGGGTGGCTCTATGAAGGATGATGGACTTCTCAATCACTGCTTTATTTTAAATGCAGAATGATGAATGATTGCTTAGTTTCCACTCAACTTTCAGGGGGATATCGGCTCACGGACAACCAAGGCTGGGATATTTCCTAATCCCTTGGGCTTTGGGGGCAAAATTAGAGCCTAACAGAAAAGTTGGGGGCTTCTAAGAAGGGGTTAAAAGCCAAAATGCCATAGACTAGCACTATGTCACTCAAGGGTTTTTCCAGCTCAGCATCAGTCTGGAGCAAATTGAGCTTTACTAGTGGTTCTGCATTTCCAGCTCTTGATCAGTCCTTCAAGATGAAGATCCTGCAGATTTGCGTTTAGGAGATGAATTGCTTAAATCATGTACTTGGTTCTGTTTTACAATTGTTCTATGGTGCTGAAGGAGGCAGTCTAAAAAAATCTTTTTGCTCCAACAGCTCGAGTAAACCCTAACTTCTGCAATTACATCATCGATATACTTGTATAATAAAGAGAAAGACAGATACGGCAACAATAGTAATGTTGGCTGCCTTTAGTACCTTAGGCTGAAATGACAAAGCTTAAAGTCAATTTTCCTTATTAGGCTTTAAAGAGAAAAAGGAAAGAGGTGGGTGGATAACACATATAAAAATGAGCTTTTGGAAATACTCTGCATTTCTTTAAAAAGCTAAGAACATAAGTTTATCTCATTTTTGAATTAATAGTAAATATGCTTTTAAAAATCTTACTGTCTTTTACAATTCAATACATTATTTTCAAAAGTGGGTACAACTGGCAATAAATAAAACATACATGTATTTAAATTCAATGAGCTTTACTGGAGGGGAGAAATAAGAGAATGAGAAAGTTTCCTACATTTCTGTATATATCAAAATATAGGTTTTTAAGTGTTAATACAAAGAGTTAATGCTAAAGCTCTAGAACCTGACTTTAAATTATTGTTGGTACTATTTTCTTATGATTTAAGAGTCCAAATGGAGTAGAAG
>NC_138377.1:84103989-84122413 GCF_054177405.1 Leptonychotes weddellii
GAATCCTGGTTCATTTTCCAACTGACTGGGTAAACTGGGGCTGTCGTTTTCTAAGCATTGGTTTTCTCATCTGTAAAAGACTTTGATGCTCATGAAGACTCAGTTCGCAGACTCAGAAATTCTATAAAATCTACATAATTCAGACTCCATGGAGTTGACTCTTTCTGAAAGGTAGCTACAGAATTACTTGATTCTGGTTTGTTCTTCCGAGGCTAGAGGTTTATAAATCTCAGTTCCTGCCTGAGAAACTGAAGAAGCAGTGTTAATCCTTTTAGGACTCTTACAAAATTTGTCAGCTTGTTTTCCTTCACATAACGGGGCAATGATAAGTATTGGTTAATCATTTCCATGAAACTGCATATTTTGTATACAGCCCTATAGTTAGTTGTGAGTCATAAAATATTTGCTGCAACTTTGATAGATGTTGAAGTGCTATCATTTCATTACTAGAAACAAATGGTATTCAGGTACTTAGCTGCTCACTTTATTAGAGTCATTTGTAAAACAATTTTTCTGAGAGTTTTTAAAATTAAAGTGTATGTGTATACTCAGTCATTTGAGTGAATTTGTTTTCTCTCCTTTCAGCTGTCTTTCCCTCTGGATGAACACACTTGTAAGAACATCCTAGAAGGGATTGCAGGGCTCTCCCATTTCCTTTTTAATTTCAAAGAAGGTTGATGGACAAGAGACCAAATATGTAGATTAACTTCCAGTATGTAAAAATTAAAATTTAATTCTAGTTACTTCTTGGAAAGTGATTGATAGGATTAGAAGATCATGCTAAATTACCCAATAAATCATCACAATGTTACTGGACAGTAGGTGAAGAACATCTTTTTTTTTTTTTTATCGTAAATAAGACATAAATAAAGCTTGATAAATAAATACAAAAAATTACAATAAATGCATACCTCAGTTGCTGTTTTCCTCTATTTAGCCTTGAGTAGGGGCATTCTTTTGATCCTCTGTCTATTCTTTGTTCTGATGAACTGAATTTCTTTAGTGGCCTATAATACCTCATTAAGGGGATTTGCATTCTATGTCTCACCAAAGTGAAGAGATTCAAACCTTCTTCTAGTTTCCTCAAAAGTGCTTCTTTTCCTGATTTCCTGTCTCCCAGGCTCAAATCTTGTCATTTATTTGTACTGCCTTGTTCTTCCTCATGACCCATATTCAATTACCAAATCTTGTTTTCTCTTTGATACATTCATTTCCAGCCATGCCTTCTTTCCTCCTCCTATTGTGCCACCTTAGTTCAAGTTCTTATCTCTTTATGAGTAAAATACTACTTCGATCTTACAATTGTTCTATCTTTATGAGCCTCTCCTCCGAGCATCTGTTCTGCATACTACTGCCAGATTCATTGTCCTAAAAAATGCCTTGATCATGGCACATGTCACTCTCTGTTCAAGAACTTTAAAGGACACCACATTGTATATAGGATCTTAAACTACTTAGGGTGAAAAAGAAAAAAAAACAACTCTTTTTACAACCAGATTCCAGACTGCCTTTCCAGCTTTACTTTCTTTCAGTTCCTTACCCAGTCTCTGACCTGATTAAATAGATTACTCACAGTTTCCAAATACTGAAATTTTATACAATGCTATAGTACTGAATTATTTGCAGAATTCATATGTTAATGCATCATATGCTTTCCTATGAGATTTCTCTTTTGGTCTCGACCTACAGTTTAGACATTTATTATTCCACATGATGTTAAAAAATGTTCTAGCAATACTATAAACCAATTAAGTACATGATCTGAGTAAACTTTGGCGAGTTACTCAAAATTTCTGCGTCTTAACTTCTCAATCAGAAAATAATGGTACCATGAAGAGCATTGCTTCAAAGAGTTTTTGTGAGAATTAAATAAAATAATATAAAGTGCCTAAAGAATACTAGCTATCATTAATTATAGTTATGTTCATATTCATCACTACTTTATGTATAGAAGGTGAGTGCTCAGTAAATCTATTTTTATATTTAATGTGAACTCTCTAATATTATTAGTTATTAGAGGAGAGACTAGTAAGGGAAGGAGAGAGACTAGTATACAAAGTAAGAAATAACAAAAATAAAAAATGTCAGAAGGAAAAACATAAGCCTCTACTGTGACCTAAGACAGTAATTACCTTAGCAACTACATTTAGAACAAATTGGAATAGCTTTGAACACCCTATTTTTGATGAAATCAAAGGCCTTGAAATTCCAATATTCTTATGTGTGTTTTCATAGAATTATGAAGCAGCAAATCTTAATGACTTTCAGTATTACGGCTGATAGGGGTTTTGTGAAGCGTCTGCCACTGCAGAATGCTTCTGGGAACAAGCAGAGAGATTAGAGTATGACCAGGGACCCCTGATTTATTCTCATTCTTCAGGAGGCTCTCAGTAGCACTACAGCAAATGTCAAGATCTAGTGCCCATGTAGCTCATGAACAGAACCACTAAAAGGAAGAAGTGTAGCTTCAAGAGAGGTGAAAGGTGAATAATTAATAACAGGGGAGATGCCTGCCTGATTTTACCTAGGTCAGAACCATGTCACATTATAGATCCATGTCAGTTTGGTCTGGTGTATGTCTTCCCGTTCTTTGGTGTTTCCAGTAACAATACTTCCCTCATGAGCTCTGGGTCCCATATCCTCCCTCCCTTTGATCTAAATCTTCCCTGATAATCTAGAATGTGGTCTGTGACTCCCCTACTTACCACTGCAACACATCCAACTTGTGTCCACTTTATTGGTTTTTATCATCCTGGTTCCTGCTTTGTGGTTCTAGTTTCCAAAGGATTCAGCAATAGCCACGATTATGGAATGAAATCCAGGGAATTTCCAAAGGTGTTTTCTAAGTTTTCAAAAGGAATTCTAAGAGCATCTGTTAATTCTGACATAGGAGGCAATGTGGTTAATTATAGACAGGTGCTTTCATTTGCAGTATTTCATTTTGGAGGAAAATTTCCCAGAAAACAGTGTACGAGGAGTCTGAGCAAAAATCTGCCTTCATTCCTTGGTTGAACTTGAAATCTTTAAATTTCTCAGTAATGATGGTAAGGAAAGAGGCTGCCTATTAGAGGCAAAGTATGGTGAACTCTAGAACCAATTGAAAGAAAACTTGAGCCTAACTTTGTAAGTGTTCTTTGTGAGTTCTAGTGTTCCTTGTTAACTTTCTCTTAATGTACTTGACACTATAAGCCTTGATGAATTTCTCTTAGTTGGTTCCATTTGCCTGCACTTCAGATACTATTTGCTGATTGTTTGAAAGATACTGAAAGATACTATTTGCTGATTGTTGTGTTTGGAATATAGAGCTTCCTTCCACGAGAATGAAAATGTTTCTTAGAATGCAGAAAATTTGATAAAGTTCACAAGATGTGAAACAAATTTCAAATGTTAAATTAGAATTATAAACTCTAGATAGGGTTTTTTAAAAAAAATTATAGGAGCACCAAGAAGATACATATCATAGTAGTTACAGTTTCTGGATGTCTGTTTTTTCAACTATTTCTCAGTTAATCCACATATTGTCTCCATTTTTCTGTGAACTCAGTCTCTTAGTTTGGTTACCTGAAACTCGTAGAAGATAATTTACTGTACTACTTAATACCAGTTGGAAATGGACCAAAAAGTAAAGCCTGTTCATATTTTTATGCAAATAAATTTGTTACTATATGTCTGTAAATATTAATGAATGAAAAAACCAAGCAATTTGAAATCTCATGGAGAGATACTGTGAATTCTTATTTATGAAGAATTAAAACATCAGTGAACAATTAACTAATTTGTGCCAGTAACTTTGGAACAAGAATAAATGTAGTAGATATTTGTAGGTGATGATACTACTTAAAGATTAAGATGTCATCTTATGTCTGCAATACTGTACAATGTTATATTTTCATTATGATGGCTTGGAAGATTTCCAAGGCTTCCCCTTAGCACTTTTCACGTTATAAAATATTAAGTTATGCTTAGCATAATTGATCTTTATTTAATATTTTCTAATTATTTGGTAAGTAGATATTTAGGATAAATAGGCATTTCATATTTAAATAACACAATGTTAATGATGAGAGGTAGCTGGGTAATTAGAATTCTAATTTGTTTTGAGACATAGTAGAAATAACTTTTGGAAAGTAAGTTAACTCTTATATGGATTGATTATTAGTGATAAGGGAAATATTCTGTACCAGGATCACAGACTGGCTCCTAACACATCATATTGTAAGAGGAAAACACTTGGTCTAAAGAGGAATGGAAAAGGAATTAATGTTATGCAAAATCCATCTCTCTTCCCAGATAAGCAATTCAAAGCCAGAATTCTACTGGAGGGAAACTTGAATATCAGCTCTATGCATGAAAGCAGTACATTTTTAGTATTTCTGAATATTAGCAGGTTTATATTAATTACATTTTATTTAGATCACTACTGAAATTCATCTGAAGGTCCTGAAGCCTCAGCAAATGGCTACATAAGGTGGGGCCAAAGTGTCACAAACAATAGGAGAAAATCAAGCTTGGATTTGAAACATATCTGCAAAATTCATGTTTCAGAAATACCAGCATGCCAAAATGACTGTTTATATTTTCTGTTCTTGCTGTATGCCTTAGGCTGCCTGAGGAACATCTCCTGTACCATTCTGACTGGGAGGTGTATATCCTGCTTCTGGAGCTGCTGCCTTTGTCCTAATTAGACAAGCTATAAAACATTTGGAGTCTAGGGGATTCCTTCTGGGTTAATTACAGAGCTGTAAGCAGCTTTTGCAGGAGAAGCGAAGCAAGTTCAATTTTAGACAAGACGTGTCTGTGTGGCTTTAATGTGTGGTTGCCTGTGCAGAGGCCAAAGGGTTTGGCTTTCTTGATGCCCATCTCCCTCACCGTCTAGTCTGGTCTTAACTGGTAGTGCCTGTACCTGTCTTCTTTTCTATTCTTCACTAGATTGTGAGTTCTGTGAAAGCAAGAGATGTGCCATTGTTCTCACTGCCAAACTGGTGGAATGCTTACATATATTAGCTGAAGAGAAAAAAAAACCTGGCAAATTAGAATGATTCTGATGGATACAATACAACAAATTCCTGTGTTTGGCATTATTAATAACAAAATATAATGCTTAAAAGAGTTTTTATTGATATTTTGAAGAAGACAGAATGGTAGAGACTATGATGATTGGTCAGAGAGAATATTCCAGGCAGAGGGAATCCTTGTGGGGCAAAAGGAAATAAAGTTGTGGGTGGAGAGCAGGAAGCTGTTTTTGTTGACATGTAAGAAGCCTTTGGGGACTTGGCTAGGCTCTATAGAAAGAATGAGGAAAAGAATAAAAAAGGACACCTGCCATCAAAAGCTCTTGTATCTATTGGGAGAGGGAAACATGAACACAAATTATTATATAAGAAGTGGATTAAGGGGGTGTTGCCAAAGTAGTGAATGTGAATGTGGGCTAAATATGAACTATAAATGGAAGGAATGAATTATAATATTCCACATTGCAACAGTGATGGTCTGGGGAAGAGGAAATGAAAGTACATTCTCTTTAAGCAAAGAGGTAAAGACATGTCTTGGGAGAGCAGAGAATATATAGTGAGGAGGAGGGCTGTTGGTAGGTCTGAATTTTATAGGGTATGCATCAAGGAGTCACTTTTTGATGGAAATAATTGGAAGGAAAATACTATTATTTATTGAAATTGCTTGTTTAAATAACTTTCTCTGTTTCTATTGATCTTACAGAGGGCAGAAGCTATTGCTGTTTGCTCACCATTGTATCCCCCAAACCTAGTATAAGTCACACCTACCTGGTGCTCAATAAATATTATTGAGTAAATGAATAAAATATTGATACATCCATACTGTCAGTATTTTTTAAAGTTTTTAAATTCAAATTCAAATGTATAGCTAGTTAGATTTCTCCTGAATATATCTTTCACTTCAACTTCACTAGTAACCTAGTCTGTGTAGATCACTGTGGAGGTACCAGGGTTACACAGAACTGTCTTTCAAAGGTGAGGCTTACAGCCTTACTAGGGAGAGAAAACAGAAACATAACATGCTTGGTGTAAATGAGAACATTACAGAGTAAACTGAGCTGTTTCTCTAATGTCAGCATATGGTTCAATATTCTGGATGTTAAATAAATACATCCCTCCAAATTGTGATCAGATATTTCTCAGCTGAACACTATGGCTCAATTTGCATTTATCAATGAAGGCAAGGTTATGTAACCTCAATTACAATCTTGGAAAACTGTCAACAAATTCTGATTAATAAGTACTGCTTAATTGTTAAAAAAATATTAAGCCATCTCTCTTGGTTTCTGCCTGAAATAACAGCCTCGTAGAAGATTCAGAGATAAAAATAGAAAAGACAAAGAAATAAAACATTAGTCCAAACAATTCCTAAAGACACCAAGGCAGGACAAAGGTCTTAAATTAAAACTGTAATTCCTTATGCCATTAAATCTATAGGTTTCTTCTTTGGCTAATATAGGATCTTGTGTTTTGCTTACTATGCCATGTAGAACCTGTTTGTTTTTTTTCCTTTGCTATTACAAACACAGCCAAATACAAACCAGAGGGAAGATTACTTCTGATTATGTGTTCAGGTATTTCTTAATTTATACACCATCTGTGTTTCCAAAATATCTGCAAGCTAATATCAATGTTAAATTCTCTAGAGAACTGGCTTTTATTTCCTGGAAAACTTGCTAAATACTTTTGTAAAGCAAGTATCACTCCATTGAGTTACCTATTTTTTGAATGTAAACTTGCTTATACTGATTCATAATTGAATTTTTTTTTTAAAACAATGGACAACATGATCATTCTGTCTTCCACAGTTAAAAAGCCCTCTCCTAGGTGCTGACATGTAACACTGCAATAGGCCTGCATCTCAGTTGTGGCACTGACATTATATGGAAATCAGAGGAAGAATTGGGCTGAAAAGTCTGATTATATTCCCATTTCTTTCAGTGATCCTGTCTACTATCCCTAAGCAGGAAAATGAGGTAAAGGTTACTTCCATGGGGGAGAGCTTGTAAAGGGAGAATAGGCCAGCTTGCCCAAAAGGTAAATAAGCCATGAAACCTATGAGTATCTGTTTCCTCACTTTAACCGAATTTCCCATCCTGGAGTGTGTATGTGTGTGTGTGTGTGTGTGTGTGTGTAGATTCTTCTCCCTATTAAAACACACATGTTTTGTGTCTCATTCCCTTACTTATTTGGAACTCTTCAAATTATTTCAAACATGCAGATAATTATCCCACGTATCCACAAGGTCATCTATGAAAGAGGGACCATAAATAAAGAATAAATGATTACAACACTTTCAAGAGAATGCAGCAAAAGATTAGGAAGATTGAACACAGAACAGGAGTGTAGGGGACTGTCTTGCTCTCTGCTGGCCAAAAAACTGGTGACACAATTCTAGCTTCAATTGGCTTATTCATATCTGTGTATAAAGGACATAGTAGAATCATACCTAAGTGTTACATGATAAAATTTTTAAATCTTTTATTTTTTAAAAAGTTTGAGTAGCAGTAGATGTAAACATTCTTCCTACCTCATACTCCCTTCCAAACATTATACATTTTCTTTGCAGTTTCATTTATTGTGTAAGTGAATTTAATTTTTACTACTAGTAAAGTTTGAACCTATAGAGAATGAAAAAAATAGTTTAAAGAAAAATAAGCTAGGTGTGTTGGAAGTAGGAAAGAAGTTTTTGTTTATTTGGTAAGATTTCAGGGCCAAGAAGTTCTCACGTTTGCAAATAACAAAAATAACTCTATTTTTCTACCTGCCCCCCCGCCCAGAATACTGATGCTTTAACGGGTACTCTAACATTCTTCCAAATATCCCAGAAAAGTAAATAAGTTAGGCTGCACTAGTTATTAACATCTACAGCCATCAGGTTCTTTCCTGAAAGTTGTGGTAGGTAAGGTAAGACCTGAGTAATTGGACACCTGAGGCAGAGAAAGGAATCCTTAGGTGGAACAGAAAAGATGAACAGAGAACAGGTCAGGTTGTTGGGAACAAAATTTATTTACTTCACAAACTTTGTTTTATAAGGGTTAGGCATTTCTGTGCCCCTCAGCTACAAGTCTCAGAGCAGCTAGCTGAGTGCATCATTAGATGCTAGGAAACCTTTGATTTATAACTGAAAGTTTGAACTTCCTGACCCCTTTCACCTGTTGTGCTCATCCTCCCAACCCCACTCCCTTCTGGGAACCACCAATTTGGGTTTTTTTTGTATCTATGAGTTCGGTTTTGTTCATTCATTTGTTTTGGTTTTTAGATTCCACATAAAAGTGAAATCATATAGTATTTGTCTTTGTCTGTCTGACCTATTTCACTTAGAATAATCCCCCCAAGGTCCATCCGTGTTGTTGCAAATGGCAAGATTTCATTTTTTTCTTATGGCTGAGTCATATTACATTGTGTGCATACACAAATCTTTAGCCATTCATCCATTGGTAGACACTTAGCTTATTTCCACATCTTGTCTATTATAAATAATGTGATAAAGATAGGGGTACATATTTTTTTAATTAGTGTTTCTTTTATTTTTTATTTTTGGATAAGTACTCAGAAGTGAGTATGTTGGACCATATGGTAGTTCTACTGTTAATTTTTTGAGTATCCTCCATACTGTTTTCCACAGTGGCTACACCAGTTTACATTCCTACCAACAGTGTGCTAGGGTCCTCTTTTTTCCACATCCTCACCAGCATTTTTTGTTGTTGTCTTTTTGATGATAGCCATTCTAACAAGTGTGAGGTAATTAAATTGGTATTTTTGCTATAGAGTTTTATGAGTTTTTTATATAGTTTGGATATTATTCTTTTATCAGATATATGTTTGGCAAATATATTCTCCCATTCAGTAGGTTGTCTTTTCATTTTCTTGATGGTTTCCTTTGCTGTGCAGAAGCATTTTAATTTGATGTATTCCCACTTGTTTATTTTTGCTTTTGTTGCCTTTACTTTTGTTGTCAAATCCAAATATTCATCACCAAGACCAATGTCAAGTAAGTTACCACCCATGTTTTCTTCTAGGGTGTTTTATGGCTTCAGGCCTTACATTCAAGTCTTTAACCATTTTGAATTAATTTTTATGTATGGTATAAGATAGTGGTATAGTTTCAATCTTTTTAAAAAAATATTTTATTTATTTATTTGACAGAGAGAGGGAGACTGAGCAAGTGCACAAGCAGGGGGAGTTGGAGAGGGAGAAGCAGGCTCCCCCTGAGCAGGGAGCCTGATGCAGGACTCTATCCCAGGACGCTGGGATCATGACCTGAGCCAAAGGCAATTGCTTAACCAACTGAGCCACCCAGGTGCCCCTAGTTTCAATCTTTTATATGTGGCTGTCCAGTTTTCTCAGCACCATTTATTGAAGAGACCGTCCTTTTACCACTGTATATTTTTGCCTTTTTTGTTGTAAACTAGTTGATCATATATGTGTGGGCTTATTTCTGGGCTCTCTGATCTGTTTTATTGATCTATGTGTCTGATTTTATATTGTCTTGATTACTCTTGCTTTGTAATATAGTTTAAATCAGAGATCATGATGCCTGCAGCTCTGTATTTTTGTCAAGATTTCTTTGACTATTTGGGTCTTTTGTGGTTCTATACAAATTTTAGGGTAGCTCTATGAAAAATGCCATTGGAATTTTGATAGGGATTGCATTAAATTTGTATATTTCTTTAGATAATATAGACATTTTAGTTACATTAATTATTCCAAGCCATGAACATGGAATATCTTTCTATTTATTTGTGTCTTCTTCAATTTCTTTCATCAGTGACTTTCAGTTTTCAGGGTACATGTCTTTCACCTCTTTGGTTGTTTATTCCTAGGTAGTTTATTCTTTTTGATGCAGTTATAAATGAGATTGTTTTCTTAATTTCTCTTTCTAATAGTTTGTTGCTAGTGTATAGATACACAAATGATTTTTGTATATTGATTTTGTACCCTGCCACTTTACTGAATTTATTTATGCTAACAGTTTTATGTGTGTGTATGTGTGTGTGTGTGGTGTCCTTAGGGTTTTCTTTATATAAAATAATGTCATTCACAAAGTGACGGTTTTATTTCTTTGTTTTCAATTTGGATGCTTTTTTTTCCCTTGCCTAATTGCTCTGGCAAGGACTTCCAATACTATGTTGAATAAAAGTGGGGAAAGTGGGCATCCTTGTCTTGTTCCTGTCATCATTGTTATTATGTTGAGGTATATTCCATCTACACTTTGTTGAGAATTGTTACCATGAATGGATGTGGAATTTTGTCAAATGCATTTTATACATCTACTGAGATGATCATATAATTTTTATCCTTCATTTTGTTAATATGGTATATCATGTTGAATGATTTGCAGATGTTGAATCATCCTTGCATCCCTAGAATAAATCTCACTTGGTCATAGTATGTGATCCTTTTAATGTATTGTTGAATTCAGTTTGCTAATATTTTGTTGAGATATTTGCATCTATGTTCATCAGGGATGTCGTCCTGTAATTTTTTATGAGTGTGTGATGTCCTTGTCTGCTTTTGATATTAGAGTAATGCTGGCCTTGTAAAATGAGTTTGAACATGTTCCCTCCAATTTTTTGGAATTTTGGGAAGCATAGATATTAAAGTATTTGGTAGAATTCACCAGTAAAGCCGTTCAGTCTCCTTACTAGTATTGGTCTATTCAAACTTTTTATTTCTTCCTGATTGTCTTAGAATATTATATGATTGTAAGAATTTATGTATTTCTTCTAGATTGTCCAATTTTTTGGCATATAATTGTTGATCATCTCTTAAATGATCCTTTGCATTTCTGTGGTATCACTTGTAACTTCTCTTTCATTTCTGATTTTATTATTTTATTTTTTTGAGCCCTTTTTTTTTTCTTGGTGAGACTAGCTAAAGGTTTGTCAATTTTGCTTATCTTTTCAAAGAACCAGTTTTAGTTTTATTGATCTTTTCTATTTTATTTTATTTTATTTATTTCTACTCTGATCTTCATTATTTATTTCCTTCTACTAACCATGCGCTTTTTTTGGTTCTTATTTTTCTAGTTCCCTTAGGTGTAAAGTTAGATTGTTTATTTGAGATTTTTCTTCTTCTTTTTTTTGGGGGGGGTGGGTAGGCCTGTACTGTTATGACCTTACCTCTTACACCATTTTTTGTTGCATTCCATAGATTTTGGTATCTTTTATCTCCATTTTAATTTGTCTCTAGATATTTTTAAAATTTTTTCCCTTTGACTTCTTTATTGACTCAATGGGTTGTTAAATAGCATGCTGTTTAACATCCACATATTTGTGCTATTTCCAGTTTTCTTCCTGTAACTGATTTCAAACTTTGTACCTTTATGGCCAGGAAAGATGCTTGATATGATTTCAGTCTTCTTAAATTTATTGAAACTTGTTTTGTTTCTTTTTTTTTCAAATATTTTATTTATTTATTTGACAGAGAGAGCGAGAGAACACAAGCAGGGGGAGCAGTAGAAGGAGAGGGAGAAGCAGGCTTCCCGCAGAGCAGGGAGCCCAATGCGGGGCTCGATCCCAGGACCCTGAGATCATGACCTGAGCCTAAGGCAGATGCTTAACCATCTGAGCCACCCAGGCGCCCCAAAACTTGTTTTGTTTCTTAATATGTGACCTATCCTAGAGAATATTTCATGGACACTTGAAAAGAACATGTATTCTGCTGCTTTTGGAGGAAATCTTCTGTACATATCTGTTATGTCTGTCTCGTCTAATGTGTTGTTTAAGGCCAATATTTCTTTATTGCTTTTTGTCTGGATGATCTATCCATTGATGTAAATGGGGTGTTAATGTCCCCTACTGTTACTGTATTGCTATCATTGTCTCTCTTTACGTCTGTTGATATTTGCTTTATATATTTAGGTGTTTTTATGTTGGGTGGTTTTTTTTAAAGATTTTTATTTTTATTTATTTGACACAGAGAGAGAGAGAGCACAAGCAGGGGAAGCGGCAGACAGAGGGAGTGGGAGAGAGCCCGATGATCAGGGGACCCTGGGATCATGACCTGAGCTGAAGGCAGGCGCTTAACGACTGAGCCACCCAGGCGCCCCTATGTTGGATGTTTTATGTTAGGTATTTTTATGCCATATATATTTACAAATGTTGCATCTTCTTGTTGGTTTGACTTTTTTATAATTCTGTAATGCCTAATGCCCATCTTTGTGTCTTACTACAATCTTTGTTTTAAATACTATTTTGTCTAATACAAGTATAGCTACAACCAGATTTCTTTTCATTTCTATTAGCATGGGATATCTTTTTCTATCTCTTCACTTTCAGTCTGTGTATGTTCTTATATCTGAAGCGAGTCTCTGTAGGCAGCATATAAATGAACTTTTAAAAAAAAAATCCATTCAGCCATTCTATGTCTTTTGATTGGAGAATTTAGTCCATTTACATTTAAAGTAATAATTGATAGGTTTGTACTTACTGTCGTTGTGTTAATTGTTTTCTGGCTGTTTTTGTAGTTTCTCTCTGTTCCTTTTTTCTTCTCTTGAAGTTTGATGATTTTCTTTAGTGTTATGTTAGATTCCTTTCTCATTTTCTGTTGTGAATCTACTATAGGTTTTGCCTTGTGGTTACCTTGAAGTTCAAATATAACATCCTATATGTATAATAGGTGATTTTAAGTTGACTGCAACTTGAGTTTGAACTCATTCCAAAACTCTCCATTTTTAATCCCCTTCCCATGACTTATGTTTTTGATGTCACATTCAGTATCTTTTTTTTATGTATCCCCTAACTAATCATTGTAGCTTTACTTAATTTTATTACTTTTATCTTTTAACCTTCATACTAGCTTTATAAATGATTAATTCACTACCTTTACCATAAATTTATCTTTACCAGTGAGATTTTTACTTTTGTATGTTTTCTTGTCATTAATTAGTGCCATTTCTTTTGCTTAAAGAAGTCCCTTTAACACTTCTATTAAGGCCAGTTTAATGTGATGAATTCCTTTAGCTTTTGTTTGTCTGGACACTTTATTTCCCTTTTAATTCTGAATGATAATCTCGCTGAATAGAGTATTCTTAGTTGGCAGGGCTTTTTTTTTTTCCTTCTTTCCCTTTCAGCCCTTCAAATATATTGTGCTTCTCTCTTCTAGCCTGCAAAGTTTCTGCTGAAAATTCTGCTGATGGTCTTTTGGGACTTTCTTCATATATAACAAGATTTTTTCCCCCTCTTGCTGCTTTTAATAATCTCTCCTTGTCTTTAACTTTTGACATGTTAATTATAATATGTCATGTTGTGTGCCTCTGTTTTGTCTCATTTGCAACTCTCTGGGCTTTCTGGATCTGGGTGTCTATTTTTTTCCCCAGGTTAGGGAAGTTTTCAACCAATATTTCTTCAAATAAGATTTCTACCCTTTTTGCTCTCTCTTCCTCTGGGAGCCATATAATGAGAATGTTAGTCTATTTGATGTTTTATAAGTTTCTTAAACTATCTTCACAATTTTTCATTCTTTTTTTTTCTTTTTTCTGCTTTGATTGTGGGAGTTCCACTGTGCCATCTTTAAGCTGACTTATCCTTTCTTCTCTTTCATCTAATCTACTCCAGAATCCTTCTAGTGTGTTTTTAAGTACAGTCATTATTCTTCAGCTCTGTGAATTCTGTTTGGTACTTTCTTATATTTTGTATGTCTTTGTTGAAGTTTTTACTGTGTTCATTCATTCTGCTCCCCAGTTTGGCAAGCATTTTTTATTACCAGTGCTTTGAAATCTTTATCAGGTAGATTACTTCTCTTTATTTACTTGGTTATTTATTGCTTGTTTCATGGCAGATGCTCTCTGGTGGGCATCAATGTGCAAAACAACAGTTTTCACATTTTGTGTCCTTTTCCTTAAATCTATCTGCATGCTTCCTTCCTGGCTCTTTTTGATTTTGATATTCCAATTTTTCTTTTTGCAGGCTCCTGAGAAATTATCCAAGTGATATTCACCATTGCTCATGAGTCCACATATATTCTTACCATGGGCCACTTCTCTTTCCACACAAAGTGGATGATCAGGTAACCTACCTCAAATTCTGCCCATTGGGAGGATTTTCCTTCACAGCTGTCACTCAGTGCCATATTAAGTGGGACTATGTAGCAGTAGTCCATTTTCATGGACTTCCCACCCATATTGAGACCCCCACATGCCGAGACAACTCATCCATACACTAAGCTCAGATTGTTTTCTTCTTCCCTTAGTTGTCCTTATGGGATATCTTCCACATGTGCACATGCATACACACACACACACACACACGTACTCTGAGGAAGAGGCATTGGTGCAATAGTAGTGGATGACAAAGATCTATACTGCACATTCGTGCAGCTTACTTGTGCCCTGTGACACTGTTCATGCCTGATAATGCCAGGTATACCATTTCCATTTTATAGTGAATTGCTATTGGGTCCATCCAATCTTAGGATTTGGTGAGTCAAACAGAACTAAGCTCATGATAAATCGTTCTAGCAGCATGGTCAGTTGATGCCACATATTCAAGTGCTCTGCATGTATTTGGGCCCAGTTGCAGATTGGGAAATATTTTTTTGAATAGTGCATAGGTCTCTACTGCAGATGGCATGAACTTTCTCCAGAATCAGGGAGTCAATATTGTGATTCTCCTATTGAGTTTGACCATAATTCCACGAAGTGACTTTTTTTTTTTTTTTTTTTACCACAGATGTCTCTGTCCATAGTGTGTGAACCATGTCAACCTTTGATATTACCAGTGTATGGGCTATAGGAATATTCCCAAGTATGGTTTATGTTACTTCCAGAACCTGCAGAGGCTACTACATTTTGAGACAATGACTTATTTTTTATTTTGGAGAGGATATCCGGGTATGCTCTAGACCACTTACTCTGAAAAGCTACACTGTTGTGGAATTCTGAATCATCATAGGATTAATTTTCCTCTAGAGCTCATATGTCTTATTAAGTTCTTCTTGTTCACCTTCCTGCCAACTTTTACTCACTGGATCCAATTAACAGGATATCAATGTGGTGGTCAAATGTTCTTCTGACTACTCAGATGGTCTAGGTCCCAGTGGGAGAATTAACATAGTTCCTGGGCAAGATTATATATTCTTGTCTGTCCCACTTGAATGTGATCCACTTCTGAACTATTTTCCTGATAGTATAGAAAAGATTAAATTTGCCAGTTCAATGACCATATACCATATCTGAGGCTATGTTAATCTGCTCTAGCAAAGATATCACATCTGTGAACCAACTGCAATTGGGGTGACTACTTTGTTGAGTTTATGGTAGTCCACTTTCATCTTCTAGGATCTATTTGGCTTTTGTAGGGGCAAATCTGGTAAACTAAAGGAGATGAATTAATATGAATATGATGGAGACCATGACCCTGCATCACTTAAATCTTTATGTGTAGTACTGATCTCTTCATTCCCTAGAGTGTGATAATGTTTTTTATTTACTTTCTTGGCCTTCTCCATTATATCTCTTATCCCACAGGCCAAGGAACCAATGTGGAGGTTCTGCCAACTACCACATATATTCATTCCAATTACACATTTAAAGACTGAAAAAATTATCGGTGGGTGAGTCCACAGACTCAGTGGATCATTGAGAGTCATATCTGAGCTAAGACTACATTTAATATCTGTTCTTATATGCCCCTACTCTAAAAGAAAGTTATAATGGTGTTCAGGTCACTTAGTATCAGTGTCAACTCAGACTTATGTCTCACAGTCCTCAGAATATTTGGATAATCTATTCCCTAGAATATGATTATACAAGTAGGTACCTTGGTGAAGGTCTGTGGGAATTATTATCATATTCATTTGTTGTGGTGTACTGAGGTCCAAACCTCATTGAGACCTGGTCTCTCCTTCAGTCAATAGGTTCTGGATTTGAGTATTGGTTCAGGTCCAGAAACTGTGTAGGAGATTTATCTTTTTATTGGCAAGGCTGTCCTCAATCTCCTGATCATCTAGCCATGGTTTCTTTGGCTTTTCTAAATTAAACATTATCTGTGGAGGAGTGTGCATCTATTTTTACCTCTAGGAACTGCATTCTAACCATTTCTTTAGCTCTAAGTTGCCTCATGGCTGCCATTCCAACATTGCAGCTTATTATGATAATTGTACCTACTGTGTTTTCTGATAGTTAAATGCTACTACCTAACTTCATTTGTTCTGTGATCCTAACATTGCTATTGTTTTAAGAACCTAGTTCTGTAACATTCCTAGCCTATAGAGGGTAACTATCACTGAGATGTTCAGTGATGCCACTGAGAAACTTACTGTTAAATGATGTGTCCTGAACCATGAGAGACAATGGACTCTGAAAAACAAACTGAGGGTTCTAAAGGGGAGGGGTGGGAGGATGGGTTAGCCTGGGGTTGGGTATTAAAGAGGGCACGTTCTGCATAGATCACTGGGTGTTACATGCAAGCAATGAATCATGGAACACTACTTCAAAAACTAATGATGTAATGTATGATGATTAACATAACATAAAAAAAAATAAATGTTGTGTCCTCCCATGGAACATTTTTGGCTGATGAGTTTTTTTTACTTTATGTAGTATAGCCACTCTAGAACATGCACTTCTCTGAGACTTATGATCCCTTCCTCTACTATTTGCCATATTATTTCTACTTAGTGCCGACTATAATTTTTTCCAAGTTTACAAGAACAACTATAGTTCTGTGTTATACTATCTTCTGTGGTCCCTGCCAGGTGATAAATTCAGTATCATAAGAGAATGCTTCCATAGCAATACATTCTTTCCTATTTAACTTCCTACACCTCCGCATTGATCCAGTACTGACAGATTCCAGTTAATAAGTACTCTCTCAATTCCTGAGTACATATGAGTGCATATATGTTGGTGAGGTCCTACAGTTTCTTCAACATGTAGTCACTTTCCTCTCAACAGACCCCACATTTACTCAGCTGGATTACGTCATGACTTTACCCTAATTATTGATCTGAAAGCTCATGAAAGTGTTTGTGGTAGGTCTTTATGAAGAATGCACAGATTTTCCTGCAGGTTAGAGACCTCTGCATTGTCTTCAAACAAGGATAGAATACTAGCTGCTAATAGGGAGTGGGCCACCTTTGCAGTCTCAGAGAGTTCAGGGGAATATGAAGATTCAAGAGTTTCAAGTGAATTAATCCAGATGTCCCCGTCTCATGACTCACAGTCCCATTTTTTTCCCCCAATTTAGGCCCTGACCTTGGAATAGCCAACCTGCCTAAGTTGGGAATTAAACCTCCTTTGGAGCTCTGCCATTCTTATGATTTATTCCTGGGCCTGGTGCTCAGCTTTTTCTGCATCTGCTGCAAGAGGTAAGAATTTATTTATCTGGTGAAGGGGGGAAAGATGGCAGAGGAGTAGGGGACCCTATTTCAACTGGTCCCCAGAATTGAGCTGGATATCTACCAGACCACTCTGAGCACCCACGAAACCAGCCTGAGATGTAAGAAGATCTGGATCTCTACAAACAGAATATCGCAGGCGGTTGGTTTTGAGGTACGAAGCGGAGAGCCGTGATTCTGCGGGCAGATATTGGAGGATAAATGGCAGCGGGAGGGTGCCTGGCCATGGGGATCCTACACCACTGGTGAGTGACAGCCTCGCTAGCTGTGGACGGGCACAGACTCGCAGACCGGTAGCGTCGGGAAAGGACTTTAGGGCAGCCCCCGGGGTGGAGGACCAGACTGGCGGGGTCACGCGCACACGAACTGCAGCCTCCAAGATGGAAACCCGGTGCACCGGGGTCCCACCAATGAACTGCAACCTCCGGGGTGGAAACCCCGAGCGGCGGAGTCGCGCACACACAAACTGCAGTTCCCGGGACAGGACCCCAAGTGGTGGAGTCTCGCATGCACTGGGAGCGGCTGGTGGTTTTAGAAGCACAAAGGGCAGAGACATGCCCCGACCTGGAGGCAGGACTGGGAGCGCTGCGGAGGGGTGCACAACCCAGGACACTGCAGTTTATAGCAGCATGGACAGAAACGGAGACGGTGTGGCCTGGAGAGCTCACTGAAGAACAGACTGAGGTCTCTCTGCTCTGAGGCAGAGGGTTGGAAACGGTCTCTTCTGCTCTGACTTGCAGAAGAGACGCGGAAAGCCACCAGGGAAAGGCGCCAGAGAACAAAAGCCCCAAAGACTGATTCCCACTGAGCCCATCCCCTGCCACAGGGGCTCAGGGCAACTCCGCCCAAATAGGGTTGCCTGAGTAACAGTGCGGCAGGCCCCTCCTGCAGAAGACAGGCTGGGAAAACAAGAGGCCAGCAACCCTAAGGTCCCAAGAAAACAGGTGCATCTTGCTTGGGTTCTGGTCAATAATTTGGACTCTATACATTCCCTCAAACACCCATCAACAGAATGACTAGGAGGAGGAGCCCCCAAAACAGAAAAGACTCAGAGATTATGACTTATGCTG
>NC_138377.1:84122913-84207165 GCF_054177405.1 Leptonychotes weddellii
TGCAAATTCCTTTAGTTTTTGTTTGTCCTGGAAGCTTTTTATCTCTCCTTCAATTTTCAATGACAGCCTAGCTGGATATAGTATTCTTGGCTGCATATTTTTCTCATTTAGTGCTCTGAATATATCCTGCCAGTCCTTTCTGGCCTGCCAGGTCTCTGTGGATAGGTCTGTTGCCAGTCTAATGTTTCTACCATTGTAGATTACATATCTCTTCTCCTGAGCTTATTTCAGGATTTTCTCTTTGTCTGTAAGACTTGTAAGTTTTACTATTAGATGTCGGGGTGTTGACCTATTTTTATTGATTTTGAGGGGTGTTCTCTGTGCCTCCTGGATTTTGATGCCTGTTTCCTTCCCCAAATTAGGGAGGTTCTCTGCTATAATTTGCTCCAATATACCTTCAGCCCCCCTCTCTCTTTCTTCTTCTTCTGGGATCCCAAATATTCTAATATTGTTTCATCTTATGGTACCACTTATCTCTCAAATTCTGCCCTCATGATCCAGTAGTTCTTTATCTCTCTTTTTCTCAGCTTCTTTATTTTCCATCATTCGGTCTTCTATATCACTGATTCTCTCTTCTGCCTCATTTATTCTAGCAGTTAGGGCCTCCATTTTTGATTGCACCTCATTAATAGCCTTTTAGATTTTGACTTGGTTAGACTTAGTTCTTTTATTTCTCCTGAAAGGGTTTCTCTAGTATCTTCCATGCTTTTTTCAAGCCCATCTATTATCTTTATAATCATTATCCTGAACTCTATTTCCAACATCTTACTAATGTCCATATTGATTAGGTCCCTGGCAGTTGGTACTGCCTCTTGTTCTTTTTTTTAAGGTGAGTTTTTCAATCTTGTCATTTTGTCCAGAGGAGAATAGATGATTGAGAGAACAAAATGCTAACAAGGTAACAATGACCCCAGAAAAATATACACTAAACAAATCAGAACAGACCTGAAACCAAGGGAAAAGAAAGGGATGGAAAGAAAAAAGAAAAAGAAAAAAAGGATATCATCAGATATGATCAGGCTGGTGAATAGATCAGTGCCACACACTGTATTTTGGGCATTTTTGGTCTGTTAGAAGAAACTGCCTCCCAAAATTTTAAAGGAAGAAAAACTTATATATGTACAAAAATAAAGGTAAATACTATGAAGGGATAGAATATGACTGTAAAGATTAAAATTATAAAAGATTTTATAAAAATAATTGATAAGATAAGAAGTTGGTTGAAAAAAGAAGAGAAATTTAAAAAAAAAAGGGGGGAGAGAATGTGATCAGGCAGGAGACTAGAACAAAGCCATACACTAGAGGTTTAGAGTATATTTTGGTCTGTTAGAAGAAACTGTATCCCCAAATTTTAACAAGAGAACAACTTATATATAGACCAAAAACAAGGTTAACTACAATGAAGGGATAGAATACGACTCTAAAAATGAAAAATATATAAAAAAGGGGATTGGTAAGATGTTGTTTGAAAAAGGGAAAAAGAAAAATTCAAAAAAAAAGAAAAAAAAAAGAAAATTAAAAACATTAACTTTGAAAGACTAAAGAGTCGTGGAATAAAAAGCTATGAATTCTATGTGCAGTATTTCCCTAGTGCTGGAGTTCTGCTGTTCTCATTGATCGGTAAACTTGGTCTTGTCTGGCTGTTCTTGCTGATCTTCTGGGGGAGGGGCCGGTCGCCGTGGTTCCCAAATGTCTTCGCTGGGGGTGGAATTGCCCTGCCCTTGCTGGTCTGGGCTAAATAATCTGCTTGGGTTTGCTCTTGGGAGCTTTTGTTCCCTGCAAGCTTTCTGTACAGCTTTGTAAGATGACAGTGAAAATGGCAGCCTCCCAGTCTCCACCCTGGAGGAGCTGAGAACTCAGGGCCCCACTCCTCAGTGAGCCCCCAAAGAAAAGCAGTCAATCACTCCCATCTCCCCGGTCTCCAGTCTCACTCCGTGCTCACCCGGCCTCACCTGGCCTGTGACCGGGTGTTTCTATCTCTGGCACACTACCCCATTTGGAGTCTCCAAACCCAGCAGATTCTTGGTGGGCTCCCGTGCCACTTCTCCTGGGGGAGAAAGGCGAATCTTCCCAGATCTGCTGTTTGTTGGGTCCCTTCCAGAAAGTGGTAGCTTTTCTGTTCAGAGAGTTACTGCTATTCTTTTCTTCAATCTCCTGTTGAGTTCGTAGGTGTTCAGAATGGTTTGATCCCTATCTAGCTGAATTCCTGGAACCAGACAAATTTAAGTCTCCTACTCTTCCACCATCTTGCTCCTCCCAGTTTTCTTGGATGATAGCGTTCCAAGTTGCTCATCTGTAAGCCAGGGCACCTATGCTCTGTTCTCTGTGTGTGTAAGTGGGCAGAAGTTGCAAAGCCTGAAATAGACAGTTTTTATCCTCAAGCAGTGTAGCTGGGAATAAGACAAGGCCATGTGCATTAGGCCAAGCTTATTGTAGGTTTCTCAGTCTCTTCTTTCTGACCCACCCTCCTACTTATCTCCTTTGGTAGCAGATTCTTCCCATCATCAAGCTTCTTTGTGTTCTCTCTCTTTGTCATCTCCCTCCTATTCTTGAGGAATATTCTCATAAACACTTTATACCCAGATACAGAATGGCTGATAAGCTTTAAAACATAGGGTCCCCTTGGTGAGATTTTCATTTCAGCAAGAACCAAAATCTTAAATAAAGGGAGTAAAGCTCTAATAGTAGAAACTAGTATAGATTCTTCATGAGGGGGCAGTCCTTCTTCAACTGTAGTACATAGGAAACCACCTTTTTCTCTAAGGTTGGTCCTTATGGGCTTAACAGTATGCATGGTGTTTATTAATAAGGACTCTGAAGCCAGTCAGTTTGGTTTACAATTCTAGCTATGTAACTTCCTAGCTGCCTGGCTTTGCACTAGCTACTCAGGTTCCCAGTTCTCAGTTTCTTGATATGTAAAATGGAGATTAATGACAGTACCTATTGCAGAGCTTACAATCAAACATTAATGTAGTAATCTATACAAAGCACTCAAGACAGAGTAGGACATAAAATAAGCATTAAAAATGGAAAACATGCACTGGGTGTTATACGCAACTGATGAATCTTTGAACACTACATCAAAAACTAATGATGTACTATATGTTGGTTAATTGAACATAATAATAAAAAAATGGAAAACAGGTAAAAGAGCTATGTGATGAATAGAAGATAATTAAGGACTAAATGTCATGGTTCAGATTATAAAAATTATATGAAAAAGAGAAAATGAGAGAATAGTTAAAGAAACTTTTGTGGAAAAGATTAGTCTTGATCTATAAATTAAATGATTGAGATCAGTATAACTGAGGACATTCTAGGCAGGGTGAAGAACAAGAAAAAAAGAAACAAAGAAAGAATAAGCTTAGTGCATCCATGGAACCATAAAGCAGCCTCGTGTAGTAGGAGACTAAGAAGAAAAAAATAATATTTAGGGAAGTTTAGGTGAAAATTAGCTTATAACATGGTTTAGAATGGTAGGGAATATTACTTGAAGAGGTCAGTGAGCTATTGAAATATTACTTGTCTAATGTAAGGAGAATGTACATTACTATAGTGAAGGAACCAAGTTTTGGAGTCAGGATTCCCAGGCAATTACTTTAGCAAGTAGGAGCCTTACCATCGTTAACCATGAACTGCAAATAATAATTTTACTAGGTTACCATGCAAATCATATGAGTTGATATACACAAAATTACCTTGTAGGTTCCAAAACTCTTTTTTTAAATTTTTTTAAAAAGATTTTATTTAGGGGTGCCTGGGTGGCTCAGTCGGTTAAGCTCTCTCTGACAAATTAAATAAATAAAAGAGAGAATAAGCAGGGGGAGCAGCAGGCAGAAGGAGAAGCAGGCTCCCCACTGAGCAAGGAGCCCTATGTGGGACTTGATCCCAGGACCCTGGGATCATGACCTGAGCTGAAGGTAGACGCTTAACTGACTGAGCCACCAAGGCATCCCAGATTCCAAAACACTTACAGAAGTATCAGTACTAGATACCATTATTTACTCCTAAAGTAGCAAATGGGAGTGAGTAAAAAATGTAGATGGGCTATAGTTGGATGAAGAAATTCACATAATATCTACTTATCAAGAATAAAGAAGACAATTCATTTGACCTTCATTCTTGGGGAAATGGGTCTTTCTGTTTATTTTTTAAAGATTTTATATCTTTATTTGACAGAGAGAGAGAGAGAGAGCACAAGTAGGCAGAGCGGCAGGCAGAGGGAGAGGGAGAAACAAGGAGTCCTATGTGGGACTCGATCCCACGACCCTGAGATCATGACCTGAGCCGAAGGCAGACGCTTAACCAACTGAGCCACCCAGGTGCCCCTTTCTGTTTATTTTTTAAAAATAATTCATTAGTTTAGGATAAACCTCTTAATCACTTTCTGGTTTGATCATTTTTGTTGAAAGAATTTTGATACATAACTACCCAGTTCACCTACTTTAGTGCATTTGGTAAGAAGCATAAAATTGTTTATTGATCTGAAAATGCTTTAACTTAATTCTGGTAAGGATTTAGCAATAAATTACTGTTTAAAGGTTCATTAGCTCTTTTAGCCCAGTAGGGCACCCAGCTTTATAGTCATATTAAATAGCTCTCTTACAAAATGAATTTAACATACCTGCAAAAAGTATTTTACTTCCTATTCAACCCTAGTATGCTTTTTGGAGTTAATACACTTGCAGTCTGAATCTGGGATTGGAGTTAGGTTGTGTTTCTTGTTAATTACATGACCTAAGTCAAATTTCCCAAACTTGAAATTGCAGCTTTTTTAATCTGGAAAATAATAATATATATTTCACACAATTATGGGAATGAAATGAAAAGAGGTAAATTTTAGAAAATTAGACACACATGGTGCTTGGCACATAGTAACAATAAAGTACTATTACTAGCCTTTCTATAACAACATAGTCTAGTATTTTAATCTCTCTCAAAGGTCTTCTCAAATCCTTTAATCTTACCTCCAAACTTTATTACCAAAATTAAGGTGTGGCTATGTTAATAAAGGTAATGCAACTGGTGGGTAAGTGTAAGATTTTGAATACAAGTAGTTGAGAATCATATGATGATATCCTGGTCTCTCCGCATCTCCTTAACCCCGCTTCCTCATAAATGGAGCTTCTCAACCTAAGTTTCAAAACTTGTCACATTCTGTTACCATTTTGCCAATCCAAGCTCCTCTCCCTCTAGTCCCCAACTTTCTCCAGAGTGGATGCTTCTCCCTCTTTGGGCAGGACATGGATGTTTGTGATATATGCCTTCTGCTCAGACTGCATCTCTTTCTCTGGATTGTTTAAGTCCAGCAAAACTATCTCAGGCTTCTTGGATCTCAGGCTTCTTGGAGTCTATTAACTCATGGACTTATCGTCTATTCATTCATTTGTTTATATATTTACTCATTTATACAACAAATATCATGAGTCTACTATATAATATGCAATATGGACATTTAAAGTTAAAAAGAACACAGCCTTAGCTCTCCAAGAGCTCACAGTCTTATTTGAGAGATAGAGACATAGGTAAATATTTTACATAAATAATTTTTGTAAGAGTTACCACAACAAAGGTACATTCAAGGCATTGTGGGGGCACACAGGAGGAAGTGCCGACTCAGAGGAAGTTAAACAGGTTGATGTTGATCCCTGCTGGGTCTAGGATATATAGATATTCTAGAGATGTTCATGAGAGAGACATGTGGAGATAGAGGAAAGAAGAAAGGATTGGAGACAGAATGAACAGCATGGAAAAAGGCACATTGGTGAGGCAACAGTATGGTATTCAGGAACTGTTACTACCTCAGTGTGGCCGGGGCAGATGTGCTTGTGGGAGTGACAGAGAGTGCATCTGCTAAAACTGGCAGAGTTTTAAGTAGGAGGATTTATATCTTTTATTAATTTTAGAGAGGAGGATTTGAGAGAAGGGCCAGGTTAGAGTGGGGAAGACCATATAGAGTACAATGGTAATAGTTCAGATGAGAAATTGTGGAGTTCAGAACTAAGGCATTACTAGCAGGATGAGGTGACATATTCACATCCGTTTGGACAAGGGCTGGATCATATGGAAGCTAGAATGACTCCTGGGTATATGTCCTGAGGAAGTGGATAATTATGATAATAATAATTGAGATTAATAATTCAAGAAAATGACTAGGTTATATGGAGTTTAATTTTGGGCAACCAGATGAAGATGTTTAGTAAGTGGCTGAAGTGGAGGCCAATTCTTTTTTCTTTAAATTTAGTTTAAAATAAGTATACATCTGTGAAACCATCACCACAGTCCATGCCATCCCCAAAAGTTTCCACCCACCTTTTTACTACTATGTTGTGATAGGAACACTTAACATAAGATCTACCCTCTTGGCAAAAATTTTAAGTATATAATTAACTATTGGCACTATGCTATCCAGCTGATCTCTAGGATTTATTCATCTTGTGTAACTGGAACTTTGTACCCTGAGGCCAATTCTTCAGTAAACATTTATTGCGAGCTTGTCATGTATGATGAGACAAGTTATAGTTTTTATCCTTAAAGAGGATATCATGAATGGAGAAAGAAATAAGATTGTAATATAGAAAAGTTCTAATTGCCTATGAACTGGGTTGTGGGAGAGTGTGGCAAAGAGAGAGAAAAGCTCAAGTGTGGGTGGTTGGTGAGGTCTTCACAGGACAAATGATTCTGGAGTTTAAATACAATTTTTACAGACAGGGTGGGCAAGATACAAATTATATTCTAGGTAGAGAACAGAAAAGTTACTGAGGCATGAAGGAGCATAGAGCCCTTAGTGAATAACAAGTCTCCATGTGGCTGGAAGGTACAGCAAGTGAGTTTATAGGTGCAACAGTGTGGACACAGGCCCTTGGGTTCATGTTTTTTTGAGGCAGGACTTCAATTCAATTGGAAATTTCCTGCTCAAAGTTTTGCCAACAATTATTGCCTAGAACCATAGTTCTGAACAAACAATGCAGGTCAGGAAATGTACAACAATTTCATGAAACATCGGAAGCATTGACAAAATTGTTGCTCTCATTTAAACAAGAAGTATTTGTTTTGAGCTTTGACAAACTCAGGATCTTGGGTTGAATGATTAGTAGAACAGTTTATTGTGTGAAAGTTGGTTTTAAAATAATTTCCTTGCCTTCCTGTCACTTAACTTTCCAAAGTCTTCACTCCACAAGGAGAGGTTGTCTAGCGGTACAATAAGTATTTTTTTTAAATTTAATTCAAGAGTCAATTTCTTGACATTTATATTAGTCAAAAACATGTCCTGGCTTGTAATTACGAGTGAATACCAAATTGCTTTAGATAAGAGGAATTAGACTCTAACAGTTTATGAAACCCTGAAGACAAGGACTTCTTTAGAATCTGTCTCTTTCTCTCCTCCATCTTTATGCTTCCCCTTCTCACTTACATTGCCCTGTTTCTTGTGAAGCTTGGTTCCTCCTGGCCAGGGCATGTTTTCCCCCCAGTCCCTGAAGAATGTGAGTGAAGTAAAAATGGCAGATTTCCAAGCAGAGGGAGCTTATAAAGAGTCAGCCAAAAAAAAGAAAAGAGTCAGCCAGCTCCTAAAACCATATGCAGTTTATGATGTATTCTTTAAAGAATCACACTGATTATTTACCTACCCAAATATGTAGTTCAACGTTAGCAAAGGCTTTTGGCTGTTAACCACTACTCTGTGATATCTTTCAACTGTAAAATAGTTAAATTCAGTTCCACAAAATTTTATTCAAATACCTGCCACATACAAGGCGTGGTGCTGGTGAACCAGGAAAATGAATGTAAACTTTTTTCTCTTCCTTCTCCCTTTTCTTCTTCTTCTACTTCATGTAATTTGAGAAACTAACCGTCATAAAGATTAGTTACTGGTGTGGTCACATGCATTATAAAATACCAAATCATTGGATGAATTATGTCTGACCAGTTTTTGATTATCTGTAGGCACATCTTATTTATGGCACAATCTCCTTTTGTAATTTAGTACTCGATCTCCAGTCATAGTTCTAGCCTGGGCATGGGTACCCTGCCATCTGCCACAAGCCTGTAGCAGTTGATTGGGATGGCTCAACTCTTTCAAGTCATGTCCTTTCAAAACTTGGATATATTATCTGTATTTTCAAATATATTTCCTCTTGGTATTTATTTAATCATATGAAATATTTCTCACTTGGATGACTTTATAATTTAAGAAATTCCCAGTCATTGAATCCCTAGAAAAGGAAAATGTTATTTGAATAGGAAAGGTCTTACATACATGAATAATATTAATTTGATGAATTCTGAGTGTCTAGGATTGGGAGAACTTTTAATTTTGAATGCTTATGCTTATGTTTGTGTCAGTAAATGTACTTTTAGGAAAGGAAATAAAGTGGAAATGATAATGTCATGTAGTCATTGTAGCTTTTCAAATTTGCCTAATATCTTACATAGCCTTTCCTAAATAACCATTTATTGCCTTTTATTACTATTTCAGCTCATTTATTCAGTTCAGTTGTGTCCACCCATAAATGATTTAGAAAGAAAAATATAATTTAAACATAGTTATTGGTATGGATTTGCTTTATAGTTATTTTAAAAGTAACTGTGTCCTGAAATTCAGCTATACCCCTGCCCCCCTCTGCAATTTTTCATATACTGTGTATCTTGAATACTTCTGAAAAATGTTAGAAATGGGATAAATCTAGAATTGAATTCTGATACTTATTTTAACCTTCCTTTCTTTTAGACACTCTATGAAGTTATGTGGAAATGAGAGAGATTCATGAAACCCCTTCACCAGGAGAGAATGTCTTTCATAAATGGAGCTTTGCTTCTGGTTTTCACAGGACATTGACACGGCAGTGGAGCCATGGCTGCCCTGCCTGCTATTTTCAATAATTCACGGAACATCTGAACAGAGATGCTTGCCTTGGATTTACAGATTTTCATCCCGATACCTTGTTTACTTCTTTGGGGCAGAAAAGCTTGCACTAATTGCTCTCCATGGTGGCTAATCTTTTCAAGAGCCTGATTTTACCTTACATACATAAGCTTTGCAAAGGAATGTTTACAAAGAAATTGGGAAATACAACCAAAAAAAAAGAGAGTCAGCAGCAGAAAAAGGATCAAGACTTTCCTACTGCTGGCCAGACCAAAACCCCCAAATTTTCTAATACCTTAAAAAACACTGTAAAGAAGATTGCAAAGTGTTCATCTACTCGCAACTTATCCACTGAAGAAGAAGAGGCTAATAAAGAGTTTTCCCTCTCACCAACATTCAGTTACCGAGTAGCTATTGCCAATGGCCTACAAAAGAATATTAATGTAACCAACAGTGATAATGAGGATCGGCTTCAAGAGTTATCTTCAATTGAGAGTTCCTATTCAGAATCACTCAATGAACTAAGGAGTAGTACAGAAAACCAGGCACAATCAACACACACAATGCCAGTTAGACGCAATAGAAAGAGTTCAAGCAGCCTGGCTCCCTCTGAGGGCAGCTCTGATGGAGAACGCACTCTACATAGCTTGAAACTAGGAGCGTTACGCAAACTGAGAAAATGGAAAAAGAGTCAGGAGTGTGTCTCATCAGATTCAGAGTTGAGCACAATGAAGAAAACCTGGGGAATAAGAAGTAAATCTTTGGACAGAACTGCACGAAACCCAAAGACAAATGCCCTGGAGCCAGGATTCAGTTCCTCTGGGTGCATTAGCCAAACACATGATGTCATGGAAATGATCTTTAAGGAACTTCAGGGTATAAGTCAGATTGAAACAGAACTTTCTGAACTACGAGGGCATGTCAATGCTCTTAAGCATTCCATTGATGAAATCTCCAGCAGTGTGGAGGTTGTACAAAGTGAAATTGAACAGCTACGTACAGGGTTTGTCCAGTCTCGAAGGGAAACCAGAGACATCCATGATTATATTAAACACTTAGGTCATGTGGGTAGCAAGGCAAGCCTGAGATTTCTAAATGTCCCTGAAGAAAGATTTGAATACATTGAAAGTGTGGTATACCAAATTCTAATAGATAAAATGGGTTTCTCAGATGCACCAAATGCTATTAAAATTGAATTTGCTCAAAGGATAGGCCACCAGAGGGACTGCCCAAATGCAAAGCCTCGACCCATACTTGTGTACTTTGAAACCCCCCAGCAAAGGGATTCTGTCTTAAAAAAATCCTACAAACTCAAAGGAACAGGAATTGGAATCTCAACAGATATTCTTACTCATGACATAAGAGAAAAAAAAGAGAGAGGGATACCGTCCTCCCAGACATATGAGAGCATGGATATAAAGCTGTCTACTCCAGAGCCCAGAAGCAAGAAGAACAATTGGCAGTCACCTGATGACAGTGATGGAGAGCTGGAATCTGACCTCAATAGAAACAGTTATGCTGTGCTTTCCAAGTCAGAGTTTCCAACAAAAGGAAGTACTTCCAAGTCAAGTTCAAAATCACACAATGCTAGAGCCAAGAATAAAACTGCTAGTAGCAGCAGAATTTCAAATAAATCTGATTATGATAAAATTTCCTCACAATTGCCAGAATCAGATAATTTGGAAAAACAAACTACAACCCATTATGCAGATGCTACACCCCTCTGGCATTCACAGAGTGACTTTTTCACTGCTAAACTTAGTCGTTCTGAATCAGATTTTTCCAAATTATGTCAGTCTTACTCAGAGGATTTTTCAGAAAATCAGTTTTTCACTAGAACTAATGGAAGCTCCCTCCTGTCATCTTCAGACCGGGAACTTTGGCAGAGGAAACAGGAGGACACACCCACCTTGTATGACTGTCTGCAGGATCAACATTTGAATGTGGCCGTTCAGGGTGTCCAAGGGCCGAGTGAAATTGAGAACACAGAAACTGTGGATAGTGGAATGAGTAATGGCATGGTGTGTGCATCTGGAGACCAAAGTCATTACAGCGATTCTCAGCTCTCTTTACATGAGGATCTTTCTCCATGGAAGGAATGGAATCAAGTAGAGCAAGGAGCTGACTTAGGTTTAGATTCATCCACCCAGGAAGTTTTTGACTATGACACAAACAGTCTATCTGATCAGCAACTAGATGTTTACAATAAAGACCTAGAAGACTTAGGAAAGTTCCACAGTGACCTTCAGGATGACTCTGAGAGCTATGATTTCACCCAAGATGACAACTCATCTCCATGCCCTGGGTTGGATAATGAACCACAAGGCCAGTGGGTTGGCCAATATGATTCTTATCAGGAATCTAATTCTAATGAGCTATACCAAAATCAAAACCAATTGCCCATGATGTATCAAAGTCAAAGTGAATTGCAAAGTGATGACTCAGAGGATGCCCCACCCAAATCTTGGCATAGTCGATTAAGCATTGACCTTTCTGATAAGGCTTTCAGCTTCCCAAAATTTGGATCTACATTACAGAGGGCTAAATCAGCCTTGGAAGTGGTATGGAACAAAAGCACACAGAGTCTCAGTGGGTATGAAGACAGTGGCTCTTCCTTAATGGGGAGATTTCGGACATTATCCCAATCAACTGCAAATGAATCAAGTACCACCCTTGACTCTGATGTCTACACTGAGCCTTTTTACTACAAAGCAGAGGATGAGGAGGACTATAGTGAACCAGTGGCTGATAATGAAACAGATTATGTTGAAGTGATGGAACAAGTCCTTGCTAAGCTAGAAAACAGGACTAGTATGACTGAAACAGATGAACAAATGCAGGTATATGATCACCCTTCGTATGAAACACTCTATGAAACCCCACAAGATGAGGGTTATGATGGGCAGGCAGATGATGTTGTTAGTGAAGGGGGATTGGAACCATTAAATGAAACATCAGCTGAAATGGAAATAAAAGAAGATGAAAACCAAAACATCTCGGAACAGCCAGTGGAAATCACAAAGCCAAAGAGAATCCGTCCCTCTTTCAAAGAAGCAGCTTTAAAAGCCTATAAGAAGCAAATGGCAGAATTGGAAGAGAAGATCCTGGCTGGAGGTACTCATGTTTACATGCTACATTTTGAGCTAGTTGTATTTTAACATTGGGTGGTGCTTCTTTAGAGCATGTTTTGTGTTTACTCTTGGGGAAAAGAATGTATTTGCAAGAAATTTGCATGTTTATTTTGAGAAGGGTATTATTTTACTCTGCTACCCCTACAAGTTGAGCTTGATGATTTAAAATCAAAGTGTTTTCAAGTAGGTCATACTAAAAGGAGCCCTACAGTCTGTGGATCAAGATTTCTCTGCTAGCATTGGTACAAACCCCACTTCATATTAACCAACTTTGTGGCATCAGTCATGAATAAAAGGGTCAGTAAAGTCAAAGAGCAGCCTGAGATTATTCTTTGGTTCTATTAGGTTTATAGGGATGAGGAAAATGGTGTAGTTAATCTTAAAGAATTAGGAAAGATGGACCCCCAGACTTACCAATCCCTTTCCCATCAAATCTATAGTTTGGAGCCTTCCAGTAGGAAGAGGTGGGTTTGCACAACCAACCCTAACTAGTCCCATGAAGGACCACTGCCTCCCTCACTGCTTATTGATGCAGCTGAGGGAGTACAATAGAGCCAAAACCTTAGGCCATCCTGAATGGTCATGAGTCACTCTTTAGTCAATATTGAGTAGAGTCAAGTTCCCCTTTAAAGAGTGGATTGGAAGTCTCTCTCCCCTTATGAAAATGAAAAGAGTACCTTATTCAACAATTTTACTTGATTTTTCTGGGGGAACAATTTTGGGTCACCCACGTGTGAAAATTAGCCACTTAAAAATGAAAACTTTTTTTTTTTTTTACTTTTTATTTTCAATTAGACTTCACTCCCACTTACCCTGATCCCTTACAATTTACTTTATTTGCATGCTTATAACTTTATATCTCTGGGATAGTTTGATATTATCTCAGTTGTAATGAATTATATATTTTAAAGTTTTCCTTATTTATGGCACTGTAGTCTTTAACTGAAGTATTTACATAATATTTCATAAAGGTATATATTTATGTGATCAACTGGTACTTGCCATTATGAAATAATTTGAAATAATAACAATTTCTGCAGCCAGTACCTGATTATAGCATCTTTGTCTTGAACAGAATTGTGATCAGACACTCTTCCAAACTGGTCATTTTCTCATTGTTATGGGTAGATTCTTGAATAATCAGAAAACTTTATTGTTAAACTGTTTCAGGCCCTAAGGTTATTGAAATAGCAATTAAGATTATCTGCTCTAAAAAAAAAATCTGTCTATATAAAACAACACACCCTATGTAATTAAAGAATAACCTAAGTCAAAGGGATCTTGGGTGCATTGGCTGTGACTTTGTTGTTGGTTTCAGGAGGCAATTCTCAACTATATTTAAAACCAATGTGAAAGTGCAGAGTAGTCAAAATTTTATGCAAATAATAATTCATATTGGAATAATAGCTATCTTTTTTAAGAGTGATGTTTAATTGTTAGATATCCTTATTACTGAAACTCAGTTAATAGGATAAAGGCCAGCAGTTTGCCATTGTATTTTATTTGCTGTGGATTCAGAGAAGTCTACTCAAGAGCATATTAAGACTAACCAGTGTGTGTGCATGTGTGTCTGTTGTGATGTAATAGATGTTTTAATGCCAAGTGGTTAAAGTATCTGAAATATTAGGCAGTATTATAAAAATTACAAAAGTATACATTTCAGGAAAAAAGGGATCTTCATTAACTTTTAAAAATTCTAAATTAGCAAACATCTACAAAATAAATTGCTATTGGTATTGACCCTTCAAGTAGTTAACAACCTGAATCATCCAGTGGCACTTATCCTTAGAGAACAGAAATACACTTAGTTAACTACACATCACCAATTTAAGAATCCTAAAATAGGTAAAACAACATTGTACGATATACCTTACATACTAGCCCTGGCTACTGAGGACCTAGACCCCCCTCCACCATCTTGGAGCTTGGTTTGTTATCCTTGAGCCAGCTTTGAATGGAACTTGTTGGGGATCATCTATCCTAGAGGAAATCAGACACACATCCTTAAGATGCTCTTTGGTTGCTTGAAAGGCACCAGATTGACTACCCAGGAGGCTGCAGTAGCCTAGATTTTAAAGGCCATCTTTTCTCCCTTTGGCAGGAGTCAGGCAGTTGTCTCCCTCCTGTGCCACCAATATGCCTCAGGAGGAAGGGCAGCCAAAGAAGGGCATTTTTCAGGCCCCTTCACTGCTCAGAGCATCCCAATGAGGTGCCAATCGTCATGATGGATTTTGTGCCCAAGGCCATCTGCTTACTGGGCTTTGGGCAGATGCCAACAGATTTTTCTCTCCATGACTACCTAGTCGTCATTAGGTAGCAGTGTTATCTTTTCTCCATTACTAATCTGGCAAGATTCGACTATAGAGCTCTTGCTGTAAAACTCCATGGGATGCTGTTTCCCTGATAGAGCTTTATGGAATTATAAGCTCATAAATGTAAATTATTTCAGCTTTTGTCTTCAGGGGTCTGGTAAAGAAGAATTCTAAAGACCCCAATGTTTAAACATATGGATATTTGGTCATATTGTTTTTGAGAATCTTCACCTTGAATAGCATGCCAGTGGGAAAGAAATTTTGGAGCATGTGTAGCCAGAATTCCATGAGGTCATATTCTTCCCTTGTTGCTGAACCCTGCTGAGTGGTGCCTTTTGTGTAGCTAGCCTGAATCACACACCATGATAGTGACTCGGATCCCCCACCTCCAGCCCTGCACCACCCGTCAACTGGAATTAACTGTTGTCTCTTCTGAATTCCCAGATACTTGTCTCTTATGGCACTGGCTTCCACCTTACATAAGGACAGTTCATGCACATTTCTCATTTGCTCTTCTAAAGTAACCTAGGGATGAGAGGTTTGTCTTCTTTTTTCATTTGCACTGTGCCTAGATAAGTGCTTTATACGGAGTTGGCATTGAGTTAATATGTGTTGGATTAAACCCTGAATCAAGGGGAATAGGATACTAAACAAAAATAATAAAAAATACAACAGGCTTCAAAGTTAAGTCAAAATCTAAACTGTGGATTTAATTGCTAAGACTATGACTTTATATTTTGAGAGTTCAGAAGTATGGTTAGAAATAAAATATTATTATTATTATAGTAAATTTTAAAATTTGAGTATAGTTGACACATTAGTTTCAGGTGTACAACATAATGATTTGACAAGTCTATCCATTATGCTATGCTCACCACAAGTGTATCCATTATGCTACGCTCACCACAAGTGTAGCTACCATCTGTCACCATGTAATGCTTTTACAGTACCATTGACTATGTTCCCAATTTTGTTCAAGACAAAGATGCTGTGCCTTTTATTTCCATGACTTATTCATTCCATAACTGGAAACTGATATCTCCCACTCCTCTTCACCGATTTTGTCTATTCCTCCATCCCTCTCCCCTCTGGTGAACATCAGTTTGTTCTCTGTATTTGTAGGTCTGGTTCTGCTGTTTGTTTATTCATTTTTTTTTTTTTTAGATTCCCTTATGAGTGGAATCCTATGGTATTTGTTTTTCTCATTCTGACTTATTTCACTAAGCATAGTACCCTCTAGGCCTATCCTTGTTGTCACAAATGGCAAGATTTCATCTTTTTTTTATGGCTGCATAATATTCATGTGTGCATGCACCAACACACATCCCACATCTTCTTTATCCATTCATCAATCGATGGGCCCTTAGAGTGCTTCCATTTATTGACTATTATAAATAATGTTGCAATAAGCAGAGGGGTGCATGTATCTTTTTGAATTAGTTAAAGCCTATTATTGAGTACTACTATATACAGATATTGTCCAGGCAGTTTCTCTGTTTTTATTTTTACTTCTTACAATACCACTATGAATTTGATTCCATGATTATTCCATTTTAAAGGTGAGGAAACTGAGATGCTGATAACTTGCATAACTTAATGTCTTACAGGTAGTAAGGGGTGGATCTAGAGTTAAAAAATGGTTATTTTGGTTATTTAGAGCAGCCATATGCTTACTCACTTCAGAGATTGTTTATTCATGTTTTAAGGTGGAAAAACATGAAAAAGGGGCAGCATTAGCTACAGGCTTTTACAACTAAAGGGTTTTCTTTAAAAAACAGTAATAATACAAAAGGTACTAAGGTTTTGATATAAAATAGTTCATTCTCAGTTTTTCTGCTTTGAGTTCCTGGTACATCTTATAAATCAAGGCTTGTAGAGCCAAATAAATACTGTACAATACCAGCCCGAAGGATGATGTATTTGAAGTCTGAGTGTATTTGACCTGGAATTAGAGTCTAACATCAGTTTGAAGTAAATTTTCTTTAGCAGAACAAAAATCTTGTTTTGTTTTGAAATACCATTCCCAGGCTGTCTGTAGATTCTGAAAGAGACTGTGACATCTGTAATTAGCATAATTAATGATATTTTTACCATGGTGTGCATTTTGTTTTCTAGTAGTTGTAGAACTTTGTGGAAATATTTTGGCTTCCAACAGATATGAAGTTGAATGTAAAATGTTTTCCTAAAGTTGAGACTTCATTACATTAGACTGGTGGTTCCGAGCCTAGCCAATTGTTGGAATCATCTGGGGAGCTTTCGTAGTACTTGTTGTTGTTCCCAACAAGAGTTGTTGTAAAATTATTAATTATTAGGATGCTGTCACTAAATGTTTTGATTTTGTGGTTCCGTAGTGGGGCCCATGGATCTTTATTCAAAACTGTATGTGTTATTGATGAATTATATGTGCCTTTGTAAATAACACACACACACACACACACATAAAATCCAGAAAATTCCAAAGGAAAAAGTAAAATTAACAACTTCTATTCTTCAGAGAAGAATAGAAAGATAGAAGAATAGAAAGATAATTTGTTTCTGACACTCTATAAACACACATACACTTCCTTTATTTTTAAATTTAACATAAATGGTATTACATTTCATATATTCATGTTCTGCACCTTGCTTTTTTCACATAATATATATTTGAAAGATCTTATTATATGATTACCTGCTGTATTATTTTTAGTGACACAGAGATCTCCACCATAGTTATTGTGTAATTTATTGACTCAGTGCCCTACCATTGAACAGTGAAGTTTCTTACAAACTCATAAACAATGCAGACTTATTAGCTGCCTTTGAGCAAATGAGATAACATGTATAAATTCCTAGTTGTGAAAATTACTCGGTCAGTGGATTTCCTCCAGCTTTGGAGAGTTAGGATCTCAGGAATTCTAGGTCAATTCATAGCACCTATCATAACTGTAAATTTATACTTGTGTATATAATTATTTAGTTATTGTAGATCTCTGCTATTAGACTAGCTGGTAGAGTCAATGAGTGAATTTTTCTTTCTGTTGCTATTGTAATGCTAGAGCCTAGGTCAGTGACACAGAGTAAATACTCAATAAATTTTTTTGGCTAGATAAATATATGCTAGTCTAGGGTGCCTGGGTGGCTCAGTTGGTTAAGCGACTGCCTTCGGCTCAGGTCATGACCCTGGAGTCCCAGGATCGGGTCCCGCATCGGGCTCCCTGCTCGGCGGGGGGTCTGCTTCTCCCTCTGCCCTCTTCCCTCTCGTGCTCTCTGTCTCTCATTCTCTCTCTCTCTCAAATAAATAAATAAAATCTTTAAAAAAAAATATATGCTAGTCTATTCCCTCTGTTGCTGGGCTACCTAGTTCCACATATGGTGGAGAACTCATAAAATTCAAATACACTTCAGTTGTTTGTCTTTCAGTCAAAAGGACATTTTAAAATTATACATATTTTAACATAATACAATAGGCAAAGCATGATTGAGAATGAAAGCATGACTTTTCCTTCTTTAGCTCGTTCACATCTGTGAGAAGGCTAGCTATTCTTTCTATGATGATGTAACCTATAGATCTACAAAAACAGTTGAATTTACTTAAATTCCAGACTTAATGTTTAAAAAGAATAAATATTTCAACTAAGTTTTGGGGCTTTGCTGGCCCAAATCTATCAAGAGGTGCCTCTCAAACTTTAGGGTCCAAGTCAGGAGGGATGAGGTCTGCCTTTTTAAATATGCTCCGTAGGTGCTTCTGATGCAGGTGATCATTAGAACACATTTAAAGAGTGCTACTCAACACTGTGTAGCAAATACTCCACCTGCCCACATAGAGTTGTTTTAGCTCTTCTTTTCAAATTAGAAGAGATAGAATCAGTGTAAGGAAACACAGGAATAATTTTCATAACTTAAAAACAAATACAGAATGATTTCCTAGTTTTCCAGAACAGTACATTTATGAAAAGATTTTGGTAGTATCTATACATTAAAGCATAGGAAAGCAATGGATGTATTCCTTGAAAGGTGTGTGTAAACTGAAAATTTTAGAAATTATCTATTTCAGAGATTCTAGGAGATTTTGCTGTAGAAACCATTCAATGCATATTTTGTCTACAAATAAATTCCCGTCATCCTACATAACCCACATTTACCTGTTTTTGCAAGTTTGAGGTTTGTTTCATTATTATTGTTATTATTAGTATTAGTAGTAGTGGTACATCTTTACTCAAAGTAAGCATCACAGTACTGGTCATAGTAGAAGACAACCCATTTGTCAAATGTTCCATTAAAATGCAATGCATAGCAATAAACTTTTCGACATTAGAATTACCTATAATATAAAGTGATTGTTTCAGTTTTTGAAATAAACTATGATGTAGAAGGAGACTTGTGAAGAGTGAAGTGGCCAAGGGCCCCTAGAGGCAGCAGAAACAGCTAGCATCTCTACTTCTTGCTAAACACAAAACCCAAATGCACAGGGGGTAATTCTTCTCTATCCTTCTAGGATGCAGGAGTGGAACTCAAAGAACATTTGAAAAGGAAGACAGATAAAAATGATGGTGTGTATAAGGAGATTAGTTCCAAGTGGAGCCAAAAGTTTTCTTTTGTTCTGTTTTTCTTTTCCTTGTTCCTTTTCTTTCTTTCTTTCCTTCCTTCTTTCTTTCTTTCTTTCTTTCTTTCTTTCTTTCTTTCTTTCTTTCTTTCTCTTTCTTTCCCTTTCCTTTCCTTTCTTTTCTTTTCTCTTCTTTTCTTTTTCTTTTTCTTTTTTTAAGTGAAGCCAAAGGTTTCAAAGTATATTCTGGTGTGAGAGAGAACTAAGAGAAAGAGTAGAAAACCAATACATATTTAATGCCTTTCTAACAGATTCAGTTCTAGGAATTTTAAGAACATACTTAATTCTCACTATAATCTTGGGAAGATATTATATATACACATATATTATATATATATACATATGCATATATGTATATATATATAATCTTCACACTTTAAAAATGAGATGACTGAGTCTCAGAGAAGCAAAAGCAGATCCATGTCATACAGCTAATAAGCGTGTTGATGGAATTCAATGTACATCTGACAGAATCCAAAGTCTGATGCTATTTCTGTGACATCCCATTGCAGTCGTGGGCAAGTCTTATCATGAAAGGGCATGGCCCATGTGCTTCATGGTCAGCCAGTTTTGTGTTAATTGCTGTAGTAGTGATCTCTATTAACACAAAATGAGTAATAATGATTTGGGCTAAGAGGTAGTATCACATTTTTAGGAAGTTTAGATATCTGGAAGGGTGACATTTGTCACATTAAAAGACTTTATTAGGAGTAAAGTGGTGCTAATAACAGTAGTTTTTGAGGAATGAAACCATTTTATAGAAGGCAGGGAAGAAATTCACAGGGATACATAAAAGCCGTCTATTAACAGTAACAATAAAAATATAGAGTTCAAAGATTTTATTTATTTATAATTATTAATGGCTCCCAAACTGTGTACCTGGAACACTTATCTTTGTAGAAAAGTTAAAAACAGGGCACATTTTTTAAGAAAATATTAACTGACAATGAAATGTGGTGATTTCCAGATTGTATTAGGAGACTGCAGTGCAAATTTCCAAATTCAAGAGATTCAAGAGTGTTATGTCAAAATCTCAGATAAATAGGTTTTTCTTTGTTTGTTTCTGCTAATGTCATTGTCCATGTTTTCCTGCAAGTTCAAAAAGAGAGATATATTCTATAGAAATTATGACTCATTTGTGAACCTTCTGCGTGGAATGAAATAGACTCTGAACCTGATGTAAGATACAGTGAAGTATAGCCTATCAGTTGTTATTGATTAGATCGAAATGGGAGACGCTAGGACCTGTAATACATGTACCCATTGAGGTAATTCAGGATCTGAAGCTCAGGAGCAAGTGAGGGGAGGAAGTCCAATGTGGCAGAGAAGATCTGCCACACTGGAGATAATATTTTATCTGGAGATAATATTTTGGGTAATGGGTGACTACTAAACCATCTGCGAGTCTAACTCTGTGTGTCAGTTAAGGAGGAGAGAACCGCTGGGAGCAAAGAGTATTGAGGACTGAGGTGAGCAGGAATTTGCTTTTTGCTGATAGGGCCTCGATTAGAATTAGGTGTTTCTCTTCCAGATTCTATGTGCTTACCTACTGCCAGCCTAGTTTATGATTTTGGAAATTAAATGTTGGAATTCAACTGTACAAGATGGAGACCTGAGGTGGCAAAATGTTGATTTACCTGACAGCACTGATTTGTCAGCAGACCTATAATTACAAACTATTCTCTCAAATCATAGGCTAGCTCTCAAGCTATTAGATCATTCTCCCATTTCACATAATATTATTACAGGCAATGTGATTATCCAGGTGTCATTTCTATGTAACTTGTGATAAAAGAAATTGTTGACTACATGTAACAGTGGCAACAATAAATGACAGATTGAATATGATCTTATTGCTCAGAGATGTAGGTTAAGCTTCCCCTTTTCTTTTTCTTTTTTTTTTTTTAAAGATTTTTTATTTATTTGACAGAGAGAGACACAGAGAGAGAGGGAACACAAGCAGGGGGAGTGGGAGAGGGAGAAGCAGGCTTCCCGTAGAGCAGGGAGCCCGATGCGGGACTCGATGCGGGGCTCGATCCCAGGACCCTGGTACCATGACCCGAGCTGAAGGCAGACGCTTAACGACTAAGCCACCCAGGCGCCCCAAGCTTCCCCTTTTCTTAATGCCTTTTCTGATGCTTAGTGATGTCTTGTGGAAAGCCCATGGTTTTAGTTGTCTATATCTGTTCTTTAGTGATTGTAGTTAAAGATACACACACTCATGGACAGCCAAACACACACAGAAAATATGAATTCACTGTTTGCTTGACATGGGTATTTACTTTCTGAGGGAAGCCAATAGGAAATTCCCAAGTTGGTCATCATTCCTTTTGCATTTTCTAAACACATAAAGCAATTTTAATAATTTTAAAAGTTAACTATCACATATATTTAATCCTTTTAAAACATCAATGAGATAGACTATAGCCTACCTCCTCAAGTCTCTCACCTCAAGGTAATTAGCAATAGTTATGTAGATTGTAAAACCATCAAGTGATGGGACCAGGTATCAACCCAGGACTTCTGTATCCTACTCTGGTACTCTTTGCACAAGAACACGTTCTTAGCTACTTGCACACATTTATGCTTCTTTCTCCTGGACATTAGAGCATCTGGTCTGTAAAAACTTCTGGGGCTATGTCAAGGTATTTCTCCCCAGTTCCTACAGTTAGTTGTTCTTAGATTTTAGAATGCATAAAAATCACCTGGAAGTACTTGGTTAAAAATGTAAGTTATTTGGTCCAATCTCCAGTTGGTTCCAATGCAGAATGATCCATGAATCACATTAAGAAATGCTTAATGGCTAATAGTTAATAGATCCTAAGTGCTCTTCTGCCTTCATTCTTTCTTGAGTTGATTTCATTTGCTCCTTTGGCTTGAGTTCCCATCTGTGTGCTGATGGTTCTAAATCAGTATCTTTGGGCTAACTCTCCAAGCCTATATATATTTATATACATTTATTCTTCCTATCATTAATTCAACCACTAGTGAACTCATTCAAATAGGGTATCTCTTAAGCCTCATGCCTAGCACTGAACTCTTTTCTTCCTCTGTCTCCTAATCCTGCTTCTCCTCCTGTCTCAATAATGATACCACGATCCTCTTGTTTGCTCAGATAAGAGAGTCATCCTCTTTGGCTCCTTCCTTGTCACTCTATAGTGGACATTTGCTTCTTTTCTGGCCACCCATAATCTGAATTCCTTTCTTATTGGTGTTCCTGAGTGTGTGAGCCCTTGGGGGGAAAAAGTGCCCTGTATCTTATTGCAGAAGCTGAAGGGAACTGGAACTTCCTTCTCCCCATGCCCAGCAGCCTTGGCTTGAGCACATGACTCAGAACTGGCCGATGGGAAGCTTCTGCCAAGGACTTTGAGTTTGAATCCATCATTTCACAAGCCCTGACATTTTTGCCACATAATTATCTCTCAAATGCAGTTCTTTTGGTCTCCATTGTCTCCATCCTTGTTCTAGGACTTCCATGTCTTGTGTGGACTATATTAGAGCTTCCTAATTAGTCTTTCCATCTCTTTGTCCTGTTACCCCTGTCCCCTCCCCCAGTCTGTCATCTCTCTGCATCCAGAGACACATACAAATCTACAAAACTACAAAAATAAGTCATTGTAGTTACTTTTAGGATGAAGTCCAAACAACCAGTGAACCCATTGTGTTGAAGATGCCTGTTTGCTTACTGTCCTCCTCACACGAGGCTATAAGCTCACAGGAAGCAGGGGCTGTGCCATATACCCTGGCATCTCTTAGGATGCCCACTGTGACAAGCAATGAGACAGCAGAACATTGTGGTTAGGAGCATGGGCTCTGGAGTCAGCCTACAATTGTGCAATCTTAAAGCAAGTTGTTTAGTCTCTCTGTGACTCACTTTCCTCACTGAGAAAATGAAGAGATCCTAAGAGTATCTCTGTGTGATACTAAAACAAAAATAAGATGGACTTTCAGCTGAACCAGTAGGTAATCAGTAGAGAGCCAATCTACCTAAGAAGCATAAAGACTTCTTCCTCTGATCTTAAATAATTTCTGAGAAACATGAGCCAGAAGCCAAAGGCTACAATTACCTTCCTATGTATTTTTTAACTGAACTAAAATTACCATCCAGAATGCATTTTGGGAAGTGATCAATTATGTGATTATTTTTGTGGTTCGAACCTTGAAAGACTCTGGGCACAAGCTGCTCCACGCAGTATTAATAGCTAGTTATTGATGTTTTCATGAAACACAAAAACATGCAACTGCTTGAACTCCCTGGCTTGTTAACTGCTTTGCCTTAGGGCAGCTTCAACGAAGAGAACCAAGTAAGTCCATCAACATTTATTGAGTGCTTAGAAGTGTGATGAGCTCAAGATTAGGGCCCTGGGAAGAGAGAAAACACAGTATGCAAAGACTTAGATTCTTTCCTTAATGAGGTTACAGTCTCATTCAGGGCAATTCAACATTATTTCTTAAGCTAACTGTTGTGAGAAGCATTGTGGTTTATAACCAAATATTATTATTAAATTGTTTATTTAAAAAAATACTGATTAGCATGTATCTGAACGTATACTGTGCGGGGCATCATAGAAGAGTAGACACAAAAAAGATAATTTATAACTAAATGACTAATGACAATTACTTTTTAATTAGTAATTATTATTTAATTCATAGCTATTAGTTATTACTGCTAATAAGTTTAGAATATAAAAAGGAGTCATAACATTAAAAATAATAACTGACATTTATTCAACCCAAACTATGTATTAGAGGTAAGCACTGTGTGTGCACTTACTCAGTTGAAGTCTCCACACGCGCTTGAGAGGTACAGCAGACATCTCTGGAACTCCGGGTCACCCTCCTGAGCCTTCCTCTGATTCTAGTCTCATCCTTCACTGATAGCCTACCACCTTAGCAGGTGCCTTCACTCTTTCGGATTTCTGAGTTGAAGTCATCCTCACGTTCAGGGATTCCCTCAGCAACCCTCAACAAGGGTGTTCAGTGGTTATTAGGTAAATGACGCAGACATCCACTCTGTAGGAGATGACACCTCTGGAGGTCCTGAGTCAAGTCCCAATTGTCTGCAGTGGCAGCCTCAGTAAGGCACCCTTACGTTGTTGTCTCCTCCTCCTCTGCGTCATTCTCCCTGCTCCTCGTTCCTGCTTTCAGATCACCTCCCAAAGAAACTTCCTATCCTCATGTCTTTGCCCCAGCTTCTACTGGGGGAACCTAAACCAAGACCCGAGGTCAAGAGTATTTATATCTTCATTTTATCAATGGGATGACAGAACCTTGGCCCATTGAGCTGTGTCACTTACCTAGCTCACTCACTTTAAGCAGAACCAGGGTTTGAACATCTGCTCTTCATTACTACCCAGCCTTTTGTGAACAATATAAAGGTACCTGTGAAAAAGGCCTAACTAATCACAGTAAGAATACCTAGGTTTGAGGGGCCTTAAAACTGATCTCAGGGCAGTGAGGTGAATTGGGTTAGAAATTATTGTTAGTGACGGTAATAAGTGAGCAAAAACACTTCTGTATTCATTGAAAAACATCAGGGCTTGGGGTACCTGGGTGGCTCAGTCATTAAGCGTTTGCCTTCAACTCAGGTCACAGTTCCAGGGTCCTGGGATGGAGCCCCACATTGGGCTCCGTGCTTGGCGGGAAGCCTTGCTTCTCCCTCTCCCACTCCTGCTGCTTGTGTTCCCTCTCTCGCTGTGTCTCTCTCTGTCAAATAAATGAATAAAATCTTAAAAAAAAAATGGAAAAACATCAGGGCAAAACTGTGTAGAAGTCAGCAGGGCTTCCATCATCCACACCCCAACCCCCGGGTCCCCCAATCTCCCAATGTCCTGGGCTGGCAGTTCTGTATCTTCTGATGATTAATGTGTCCTGTGGCCACCTGCTCTCTGCTTCATCCTCTCCTGCCCTTCTCAACATTCCTTTGTACAATGACTCTGATATTTATTGTTATTGATTTTCAGTTAATAAGCTGTATCTCCTGGGAGTGTTTGCATGTTTATGCCTTTTCTGTTACACAATGGCAGGTTTCTCTGCTGATGAAGGCATTTTAGGCAGTGGCAAACAGGTTGGGTATAGTTTTTGGATAGCAGAGCTTGTCCAGATATCCTGAAATCGTACCATTTTAGCAACTAAGCACACATAAGGCTGGGCTTGAATGAAATAATTTTTGAACAATTTGAAGGTTCTACATTTTGAGGTGGCTGATCAAAAGAAAGGGAAAGAAACAGCATTCTTTCTGGCCATGTCCTTGGGAGGGACACAAGTGTGTGTGTTTACCTGTGTGAATGTGCATGTGTGTGTAATGACCTAACTGTACAAGACTCTGGGCAAATGGTGTTCATTGATGACTTTTATAGACAATATAGAAATAAGGATCAAATACAGTAAAAGATCGGAACCTGGCTGCATAAAATTAACCATGATCACAGTCAAATATGTTCTCTGCCTCCCATGGTCACATTATTTTTAAAACAAAAATTTAAACAAAACTAATTTTTGCATCTCATTCATGAACTTTGTCCTAAATTTTACTTGTTACAACACTAAATTATTACACGGGTGCTTGATCCTTACGCCCTGCTGCATGGGTAACTCATTTTCTGCCCACAACTTAAACAATTAGTGAAGTATTAATTAGAAGGATTTCCTTTTCTTATGGAAAAGACTAGGTCTTAAAGCCTGCGGAAGAGTTACATCAAATTTATGGCTCAGGGTCTGATGATTGCTTTGTGCTGAGTAGTATTATTGAGTTATGAGTGTATTCATTTATTTCTGTAATTTGATTCTGTTGGTGGCTTTGATTTCTCTGGCATTGTTCAATGTGAGTATAAACGGTTTAGAAAGAAAAGTAGTTTATGGGGAAGGGAGTCATTTCCATGTCAAGGTAAATCAAATCACATTGATAAGAAAACAGTTTGATTACAAGACTGAATAAACATGAGGAATGCTTGGACAAGCCTAGAAGAGAACTCTTCAGAGAAACTTTGTCCACCCTGTTGTCCTTCTCCATTGCGTTGGGGGATGATTACTCAGGTTTGAAGTGTAAATAACTTTTAGAGAATTGTTTGTCATATTCCCTGTGGCACAAGGTATCATGTTTTGGAAACTCAGACTCACTCTTTTAAAGTTCAACAGCAGAAAACAAAGGAAGGCATTTGGATTTAATGTGGCATTTCTTAGACTCATGGGTTTCTAGGCTATCAGGGAATTTCTAAATCATTTAGGCCACTTCTGTCATTTAACAGTTGAGGGAAATGAGGGTCTAGAGGTCAAGTGGCTTTTTTTTTTTTTTTTTGGTTCCAGATTGCACAGTAATTGTGCTCAAGAACTTAGAAACTGGTTCTCCTCATATAGTTGATTGTAAAACTACACACTGAATTGCAATAGAACGATGCTGCTAGTCAAACAGCTGTTCCCTCGATGATAGCATAGATGCAATGAATGACTAATTGCCTCAGAGCCCACTACCTAATTTATAGAAATACAAATGCAAAAATGCTCAGTGCACTTGTATTTACCAATATTAGAATGAAAATCTGAATATACAAAAAATAAAAATAGAAAGAAATGTTAAAACATTTTTGAATGAGGTTAGAGAAACATCATTACTTTTGATATATCTTAATTCCTAATTTTCTCTATTAGGCGATAAGAAAAATGATTCTTTCGATCACCGTTCTAACTTTATGTCATTGTCATTGAATTTTGGGGCTGGAATGGCTGGACTGGGTCTTGCAGATTTTGAGTACAGTTGTTCCCAAGCCCAGATGTGTGCCAACATCACCTGGGTGTATTTTACAAAGGTTCCAGGCTCTCAGTCCTGAGGATTCTGATTTATGGGTCTGGAGAAGGACCTGGGGATTTGTATTGCCACTAGGATTCCCTAAGTTTCTGAAGACCAGCCAGCTTGGAAAACTAATCCAATTCCCTTGTTTCACAGATGAGAAAAGCTTAAAACCCAGATATTATATGCCTGGGTCTTTTTTGGGGGATGGCAGGTCAGCACATTGAGTGATGGGAGAGGGAGAGCCAGCATCTTTAGGAAGTTGATCCAAGCTTCAACTTCGTGAAAGCTCTCACACTGAGCTGCTTGAACACATGTAACCTATATGTCCTTTTATTGTTTGTTCTTGTGGGCTAGAAAAAGCATGTAACAGGAATGAACTCTCTAGTAAAATCCCCCATTGTATATAGTACAGTGTCATGGTAGAGTCATTGAATTAGTTCCACTCCATGGGGAGAGCCAGAGGGAGGAGGGAGGGCGGGAGGTGGGGGGAGAGAGAAATTTAAATAATGCCAGTGATGCTTCTTGCCAATTCATTCAAAGAGCTTTTGCCCCTGAGTAGACTTCTCTGGCTTGCTCTCTGCCCCAGGAGGCTGACCTGTGTCTACTGCATCCAGTCTCCTTTGCCAGCAGGCTTCTGGTCAGGTTTGCAGGAGGTCAGATGGAGGAAGGGAAAGGAGGTCAGGGTATCTCTTCTCACTTTCTGCTTTGGAGCCTTAGCTCTGGCTTGCGGTGTCTGTCTGGTTCATGGCTGTGTCAGCCACCACAGCAGCTCTCCCTGAGCACTGAGCACACTGTTTCCTCCCCTTTGTCCTTAATTAAGCCCCAGGCACAGTAACCATGTCCCACAATGTCTAGACTCTAGGGCCTTATCATCCCCTTTTTGTCCCCTTAACCCAGCTCTCATTCTGTAATTGGTCCTTTTCTTCTTCATTTGAACCACTGGCATTAATTCTGCTTCCTGCAGGCACTTAGATTAATACAAGACGGGAACAGAATTATTTAGTCATTCTAAAGTTCCTATATGGTGCCAGTATCTCCTTGAACCAACAGTGATTTATCTTTAAGAATACAATGATGTGAAATTCTCCTTTGCACAATTACTTGATTTCCATTGCACATTACATTTTATCATTTTGAATACATATTTTTAAAAAGATTTTATTTATTTATTTGAGAGAGAGAGCATGAGTGAGGGGCAGGAGAGGCAGAGGGAAAGGATGAGGGAAAAGCAGGCTTCCCGCTGAGCAGAGAGCCTGACATGGGGGCTTGATCCCAGGACCCTGGGATCACAACCTGAGCCGAAGGCAGATGCTTTACTGACTGAGCCACGCAGGTGCCCCTTGAATGCACAAATTTGTTGACACAAAAGTGTGCACACTATACTCTGTGAACTATTTGAGATGTTTTCAAAGGTGATTTGACTACAGAGGCTTTCCTCCTTAGACATTGACTTCAGAACCTCCTTCCATGGTTAAATGCAACTTCACTGTACGTATCATAACAAAATTTAAAACTGGGAGGGAGATCATAGAGCGAGAGAACCAAAGTAGAAAAAAATTCAATTGATCTAACTCCATAACCTATACTTTACTGTGTTCCAGAAGTCTGAAACAAACTCTTCAAAGTACGTCACAGAAGAATATAAGTTGGTACAACCACTTTTAAGGACAATTCGGCAATATCTACCAAAGTTTTAAATAGACATATCCTTTCTTCCATTGTTTTTTCCTTTTATGAATGATGCTTTGGATATACACATTTAAGACTTTGTCTCCACATTGTCCTATGTAATACAGTATACAACTTAAACATCCATTGCCACATGTAACTTAGTATATGACCTAAACATTCAGTGTCATATGAAACACAGTATATAGGTTAAAGATCCATCAAAAGAGACTTGTTAAAAATGTATAATGTATTCAGACAATGGATTAGTCTCCTGACCTTGTAAAGAATGAGAAATATCTAGATGCTTGAGATATATTAAGGTGAAAAAACTCTAAGATGCATACAGAATGTTATGTCAGCCTATTTGTGAAATATATCCCTCCGTTTTTTTTTTCTTTTTTTAAACATAAGCATATATTTTTTGTATAATAAAATAAACCATATGCCATGGTGATGATGGTGAGAACTTAGAGACACTTACTGCTAATTAACTGACTTCATAGGAACTCATTATCTCCAATTAAGAGTACCTCTGTGTGGGGAGCCCCCTTCAGATTCCACTCCCTTATTCCAAAAACTTTAAATCTAAAACCCATTGCTGGGTGCCTGCCCCTCTGTCACTAGGGAGTGGACTCAAGCTCTGACTTCATTTACAGAGAAATTCCTGTGTGCTCCATCACTTGGGAATGTGGAAGCTGATTTCTGCAGGTGCTGAGAAAGTTTTCGTCATCCAAAATGTCAGCGACACAAAGGAGAATGTAGAAGAGTATTAAGCCAGGAAGTGGGGAGAGTTCAGAACAACAGGACAAGACTCCAAAAGCCCGAGCAACTCACAGAGAGGTTTCACACAGAGGAAAGGTGTTAAATCAAAGAGAGCAGGGTTTACATTTTTAGATGAAGCCATTGGCTGCCGGAAAGAGATTGAAAAGATGAATATGTGGTCATAAATTCCTCTATCTTAAAAGGCATTTTGGGTAGTAATACTTCAGCGATTTTGTAGGCTAGCCATTTGGGACTTGAGGTTGCGATGAATTATTGCCATGCTAGGGGCTTGCAAGCCAAGTTGAGAAGTTTGTTTCCAGACCACAATCTCTTTCCTTTCCAGGGACACTTGTCTCTATATACCTTCAGTCTTTTATTCATTCCCGAAGAAACTTTGAACCCTAACCATTTGTCTCTAAATGCTAAGTGAATAGTGTTAGAACACTTACAAGGGAAGTCGCGGGAATGTCTTGTATAAATTGGACAGCTATCTTTTAAAGTGACACTACATCCAAAAACAGTCCAAACTAATTTCTAATATTAGAAGTCAGGTTAGTGGTTACTCTATCATATAGACAATCTGGTACTATATTTCCAATGTATATGGATGCTAGCATAATTAATAAATTATAAACTAATTTCAATGTATAATTGAATTAAAAGTTGCTATTGCTACAATCAATTGATGCTAAAATAGCAAAATAATTATTGACATTTTCTGATTGCTTACCCAATGGCAAGCATTGTCATTATCCTTTTGGATATATGTATATATATTTGCACAATGATCAAATGAGGAAAATACAATTGTTACCTTCATTTTATAGCTGAGGAAGGCAGGGAATAGAGAGTTTAAACTACTTGCCTAGAGCACATTATGAAGAAACTCAGAGTGGAACACCTTGGTCTTTTTGGCTATAAAACACTTTTATCCACTTCACCGTGGTGTCTAAAAATACAACTACTATTGAAAGGGAAACCTGAAAAATTATGGGAATGCTGAATAGAGCCACCAGTACTCAAAATAGCTGGAAAAGGTGATGTTAAACTTGAGCCAGCGATTTCTCTTTTAAAAAGCATTCCAGGCTTAGGACGCTTTTAAATGGAAAGCACAGAGAGTACTAGGACAGGTCTCTGCTGAATGCTAGCTCCTTTGGTTAGCCCGAGCAATATAAAATACATCACATTTAGTCTTTACACTGGGCTCAATTTCTTGGCAGTTCTGCCCTTCATGGGGGCAGAGCGGTCTGTTTCTGGTGACCTAAGTAAAGTAAGGGCGGAAGGCTCATTAGCTTAGTGATTCTCTTTACTTTACCCAGGATCCTCTGATCTGAGTCATTGGAGTTTTTCCAAGTTTGTGCGGTCATAGAAATTCAGAGGTAAAAGAACTTTGAAGTTCTTCATTTTGTTCTGGTCTTCTAACATCTCACATCACCATTTACAAAAGTATATTTAGGGAGTACATCCAGCAATTTGTTTCACTTGTGGTTTTTTGTGTGTCCTATTAATTTTTTTCCAAAAAAACTCATATACATTTATTGTATAAAGTTTGACAAGTGCAAGAAAATCTCAATTCTTTTACCAAAAATGGGAAATATAAAAGTGAGCCAGTTTTGTGTGTGTGTGTGTGTGTTTGTGTTTGAGGACAACTTTTGAGCAAGAAAATTCTATTTACATGTATTGTTTTAAAACTAACATTCAATTTATTAGTTACAAATTTTTTAAAACATTGTTTTCTTATACTTTTATGTTAAACCTGTATATCTTATTCTATTTATAGATGTAGTAAAATTTTAAAAATCACTTGTTCAAATCAAGAAGGTTTTGAATTAATGTTATCTTCCATTTATAAATGAGGTTAACTATATAATTGTAAATGTTTAAAATTAAATGTATACATTAAAATATTTAGTTTTCTCTTTGAGCATTTTAATTGATAAACAGAACCTTCCCAAGTGGTTAAGTAGTTTTTTAAAAGAATAAGTTAAACTTATAAATAAGGTGAATATTAAGTTCTCTTACACATTCCAACAATGTTTAGAAACTTAACTAAATTCTTGGGGCACCCGGGTGGCTCAGTGGGTTAAGCGTCTGACTCTTGATTTCTGCTGAGGTCATGATCTCAGGGTCCTGGGATCTAGCTCCTAGTCAGGCTCTGCGCTCAACGGGGAGTGTCCTTGTCCCTCTCCCTATGCTCCTCCTCCCCTCCCCCCCCACTCTCTCTCTCACTCTCTCTGTCTCTTTCTGAAGTAAATAAATAAAAATCTTAAAAAAAGGAAACTTAACTAAATTCTCTTTGAATAACTAAGATCACAATTCCAAAATCAATTAATTATGTTTAAATTTAGAATCCTGAGGCTTATATGTTAGCTTAATAAATTAAATTGTTTAAAATATTTCTAATAGTTTACTAAATACAAACAGATTGTTTCCATTTTTACAAAAGCATTTTCCTAAATTTAACACATTTTTTTCTGATTGTGGATTTGATTTATCATCTCCATGCTAAATTCTAAATATTCCTGTTTAAGGCCAGTTGAGATTACAAATCAGTGGACAATTTGGGGCCTGGATGCAGTATTTGATTCTCCCTGTGTCCCTTACCTACACACTGACCTGCTTGTTACAGTTGCTATAACAACAGAGACTCCGTGTCCTTTAGAGGACATTGGAATCTCCTGGGTTCAGACTATTGTTATGTAATATTTGTCTACCCCTGTTGAGCTCCTTTATAATTCTCTTCGTGGCTTGCTTCGTGTTTCACACTTGCTTGATTCTCTTAATACATTTTAATGTTTTCCCGTCTAGCCCAAAACACTTTTTCTTTGTATGCCATCGAATATTTTACACACATATGTAATATGTTTGAAATCTCATTTAACTTTATTGCTCTTTTGTATTGTTGAAATTCTGTATTCTTTCCAATATTGTTCCCAACTGGCAAAGCCACAATGAGCTGGAATGGCATGACATTGGATACTGTATGTCCCTCCGGTCTTTGGCTCCACAGACATCACACTGAAGTCAAGCTAATGACAGTAAGAAAAAATAATCACCACCTAGAATCCCTCCATAGACATTGCTACTGTTGACTTTGAGCACATTGCCTTCCAGGATTCCTATGGTTAAAGTGTTTCAGGGCTCAGTTCTTGGACTCTTTTTTTCTACTTACACTTGCTTTTTAAGCATCCCATTCAGTTCACCAATTTTAAATGCATGTATATGCTGATGACAGCCTCTTTTAGATCTCCTACTACAGACCTCTTTCCCAAACTCTACACTGTTATGATCCTACTGTTACTTGACTACTAGAATCTAACTAGAATTTAGTCTAGAATCTAATTCCTTCTCACACATCTGCTGTCAGCTATCCTTGTGCCTACTGTGTGCCTCCATCATCTCTAGTTACTGTAGTGGCCTCCAAACTGACCTCATTACTTCTGCTTTGACCCTCACTAGTGGCCAGCATGAGGCTCTTAATCTTAGAGTACATCATATCATCTTCTGCTAAAAACTTTGCAATGGCCCTTTGTTTTACTCTGGATTAGACCCAATACCCGTACAGTGGCCCTATGTCATCTTTCCCCGTTACCTCTCCAAACTCTTTCCCTGCTGCTGAGCCCCTCACTTGCTCTGTTTTAGCCACACTGGATTCTTCCTCTAGTTCACCTGGGGCACTCCTGCCTCAGGGTATGGTATAGGCTTGTCTTCTCACACCTTAAGACGAAGTGAATGCAATGAGTTTATTTTAAATGTAATGCCAGGTTAACACTGTGTGGAAGAGAGGAAATGAGTCAGAGATGGGAAGGAAGCCAATAAAGGGTATGCTACTGCTGGGGTCAAGTGGATCCAACCCCTCTAAATAACTTCTGAACCTCACTACTTAATGCATGGGCTATGAACCAGCAGCATTGGCATCACCCAGGAGTTTGTTAAAGTGAGAACCTCAGATTCTACTCTAGACCTACTGGATCAGAATCTGCATTTGAACAAGGACTCCCGTGATTCATATGTCATAATTGATGTCTGAGAAACATGGCTCTAGGAGCTGATGTAGAACATGCCTCAGAGTTATCCCACTGAAGGGCAGGGAAACTGGGGGTGTTTGTTCATCAGCTCCTTGGTTGTCATTGGTCGAGTCCTGATTTCAGAGCCATTCATTTCCAGATTGTGTCATGTACTGGCTGAGCATGCTACGGAACCTCTGTGCGAGCTGTGCTGTAGCCTGAAATGCTCTTCCTTCAGGTATTCCCTTGGCTAACTCTTCCACCTCCTCTCAGTCTTTGCTCAAATCTTACTCTCAGTGAGGCTTTTCTCTATTTAGTTTTGTGACCTGCATGCACCAACCTGGAATTCCCATTTTCCATTGTTCTGTTCTTCCCTTTAAAAAATAATTCAAAAAACTCAATTGTACTTATCCTGCTAATTCACTGTATAATCCATTTCCATGCTATGTTCAATGTTTGCCTGCTCTACTAGAAAGTTAGCTTCATCACAGCAGGGAATTTTGTCTCTTTTGCTTGATTATTTCAATAAATACATTTCTGTATTTTTAAGTATAAAGAAGATAGTAGTAGACATAAAATTTTACATTCTGTATTTTGTTGGGCATTATATCATAAATATTTCTCACTTCATGAAAACTCTTAGTAAATGTCATTTTTATTGGCTGTCAAATATTCCATTGCTTCTATAAATTGTAATTAAACATTCTTTTGTTGTTGTTGTTTGTGTTTTTTGTTTTGTTTTTATTTAAACGGTCTTACAATGTTTGGCATTTAGGTTGTTTCCTATTTTCTTTGGATGATTATAAAGAATGCTGTCATGAGGTTCTCTGTGCATAATCTGTTTCATTAGAAATATTATTTCTTTAGAACGGATTCTTAGAGGTCAGAATATTGAGATAAAGGCTAAAAATAACTCTCTAGACTTTTGATAAATACATACAAAATTTCTTAACCTCTAACCAGCAATGAATGAGTATACATGAATCGCCCTACCCTTTCCATCAACCTGAGGCAGCCTAGCATAGTGGTTAAGAGCCCGTGTCTGGAGATAAACTGGCTTGGCTTGAATGTCAGTCATAAACCAGTTCTCTGACTTACTAGTTGTGTGACTTTGGACAAGTTACTTAACGTATCTGTGCCTCACTTTCTTCATTTGTTAAGTGGAAATGATGAAAACAGTATTACTTACCAAATAGGATTGTTGTGAGGATGAAATTACTTAGTATAGGTGACACACTTAGATGAGTAGCTGGTACAGAATAACCACTATGTAGCCATTAGCTAGTATTATATCGAGCCCTTTGTAAATTGGGCAAGTGGATGAAGGGTACTTTGTTTTTGCCTTATTTGTGTTTTGAATTTGCATCCCGAAGAAGGTGAAAATTTCTTTTTATATTTGGCATTTATATTTTCTCTTTTGAGAATTTTATGTTTTCCTACCGTTTTCTTATTGTTTACATAGGAAAGATATTATTCTGTTATATTTGGGGCAAATATTTTCCTAACTAAATGTTTGCTGTTCAGTTGTTTATGTTTGATATCTATACACTGTGTATGTTATATGGTAATATGTTAGTATTTTCCTTTATCATATCTTCATTTTTAAGTGCAGAAGATTTTCCTTATTCAGAAGTTAGAGAGATGATTGCCTACATTTTAGATTTTATTGGTATCATTATTGGTTTACTTTTTGATTCTTTTATCTTCCTAAAATGTATTTCAGTGTTTCTTAGGGACTAAATTCTAACTTGGCTTTTATTTCCAAATTGGTCTACTATTTCTGAGGAAATTTGAGTAAGAACAGAAGAAATTGGGCCAATTCTCTAATTCTGGCACCAGAAGCTGTGGTTACTTAAACTTTCATAGGAGGGCTCTTTTTCAGCATTTTCACAAGAGTCCCCCGATGCTCCCCAGAGTTGCTATGCAAAATCTCCCATAACATTGCTAACTAGCAGGGGATTACCTCTGACTTGCTCATAGTTGAGAGTTTTAACTTGAGGCCACATTCTGAAAGGGTCTATGGAATAAGCGTTCTCAAATGCACACAAAACATCTGGCTTCATATGAATAATTTGATGCCATTAGTCACAGGAGGCTGTTGCTGGGCACAATTCTGGGTAATGGAATGTTTCTAGCACTTCATCCCTATTGAAGCTTGTCTGTCCAGGAAGTGTAGTGCTGTCACTGGTGAAAGGGATTATTTGGTAAGATTTATGGAGACTTTAATGTTTCAAAACCTGGTTCTGTACTTTTCAAGTTAACATGACAGAGTTGGGGCTTGCCATTATAAGAAATCACCATACTACAGACTCAGGCTTTTGAGCCCTAGATCCAAATAATTACTAGAAAAATGTTTCTTATTTTCTAAAACTTTCACTATTGATAGAAAAAGTTGAATGAAAATACACTGGAACTGGGGCGCCTGGGTGGCTCAGTCGTTAAGCGTCTGCCTTCGGCTCAGGTTGTGATCCCGGGGTCCTGGGATCGAGCCCCGCATCGGGCTCCCTGCTCAGCAGGGAGCCTGCTTCTCCCTCTCCCTGCCGCTCCCCCTGTTTGTGCGCGTGCTGTCAAAAAAAAAAAAAAACAAAGTCTTAAAAGCCAAAGAAAAAAAATTTTTAAATATTCTTTATTTCTTATTTAAAAAGTTCTCAGTTTGGGGCGCCTGGGTGGCTCAGTCGGTTAAGCGTCTGCCTTCGACTCAGGTCATGGTCCCAGGGTCCTGGGATCGAGTCCCGCATCGGGCTCCCTGCTCCGCGGGAAGCCTGCTTCTCCCTCTCCCACTCCCCCTGCTTGTGTTCCCTCTCAGGCTGTCTTTCTCTCTGTCAAATAAATAAAAAACCTTTAAAAAAAAAAAAAGAAAATACATTGGAACTTATTGATAAATCATGAACTTATCATTGAAAAGGCAAGTCTGTAGGTGAAGCCTTAACCATGATTTTTCACCAGTGACATGTGAGGCTGCCCATTTGGTCAGAGCCTTGTCATCAGGGTGTGCTGTCAAACATAGTTTTTGCCGATCCATAGGTATGACTTACTTCCTTGTCATTTTAATTTGTATTTCAGTGTCATTTAAATTTGCATTTCTCTTATTGTGAATAAACACAAACATCTTTTCACATATTTAAGAGTTATTTGTATGTCTGCTTTTGTAAACTGCCTATTCATACTTTCTTTTTTTCTATTGGCTTTTTCCTTCAATCGTTAAGGTATTCCTTATGTTGATTTTTAGTTCTTTAGCTGTGATATATGTTGCAAGTATTTTCTTTCAGTTTTGTACTTTATTTTGCTTGTTGTGCTTTTTTTAATGTGAGGATTTCATACTTATTCACATTCATCAATCTTTCATTGCATGTGGATTTCAATCATGGTTAGAAAAGTTTTTCTCATACCCAGGTTCTAAAGGAATACACTCGTATTTTCTTCTGGTTAGTTTTATGATTTCATGCATTTCATTTATATTTTGGATCCATTTAGTGTTGATTCTGGTGTGTGGTATAAGGAAGTGATCCAATTTCATCATTTTTCAAATCACTATTCAGTGCCCCAATACTAATTATTTAAGAGTGTGTATGTGTTTTTTACTTAGTAGATTGAGTTGACATCTTTATAGTCTATACTATACTAAATTTTTATATGTATTGGGACTTCCCCCCCACACACAACTGTTTAGTCTTTGTGCTGTACCATAGTCTGTTAATCATAGAGGCTTTGGTTTATATTTCAGTATTTGGAAAGGGTTGTTGCTGACCAGGTAGCTGTGTACTCCATGGTTTAACTTTTGTTGGCTTTCTATTCTATTTCTACATGTTTTTTTTTTTTCCATCAGAACTTTAAAGCCAGCTTGTTGATTGAAAGACAACAGATATTGAGAGATGATAAATGACATGTTAATGGTGGTGTGATATACTATCCAAAAAGAAGGGATTCTTTTCTGTTTGTTAAAGTCTATCTTAAATTTTGATATTTAACTATTTACATGCTAAAGTTCACTTTATGGGTCATTTCCTTTCTGGATTGTAAAGATTATGTTCTACCACCACTCCCTGCCTTTTCCCCTCTCCTTTCTTTCTTTCTTTTTCTTTCTTTCTTTCTTTCTTTCTTTCTTTCTCTTCCTTCCTTCCTTCCTTCCTTTCTTTCTTTCTTTCTTTCTTTCTTTTTTCTTCCTTTCTTTCTTTCTTTCTTTCTTTCTTTCTTTCTTTCTTTCATTTGCTTTCACTTACCGTCTAGGACAATGTCTTCAATATAATTGCTTATTCAGTGTTATAGTTATCCAGTGATAGAAACAGGATGCTCAGTGAAGTGGTTACTGCCTAAATAAAAGGATACAGAAAATGAAATTTTGGAATCTAGTTGACTCTTAAAACTCTCTCATCCTTAAGCTGGAGTGTGTTTTAGAAATTTCTGACTGATTGGTACAAAAATGCAAATATGAACCCCACAGGAACATTTAGCTTGAGTGTCACATTCTTTATAAAGCTTTCAAAAACATGTGCTTTCCTGTCCACCTATGATTTGATGGCTCCCTTCTCCACACACCTCCACTTACCTTATAGATATTTCCTCAGAGTACCCACCCACTCTTTTACTCTTGTCTATCACTCCCTCTTAAACTGTAATCTCCTGGATGCCAATGATCATGACAGATTTGTCTCTGTATTTTCCTATCACAATGCTTGTCTTAGGACTGGACATGTTATGTATTTAATTGCATGATTTGGTGCAGAATTTTGTGAATAGCTTTAAACATTATGAATCTAAGACTTCATATTTTTTTTAAAAGATTTTATTTATTTATTTATTTATTTGAGAGAAAGAGAGAGAGACAGAGAAACAGCATGAGAGGGGAGAGGGTCAGAGGGAGAAGCAGGCTCCCCGCTGAGCCGGGAGCCCGATGTGGGACTCGATCCCAGGACTCCGGGATCATGACCTGAGCCGAAGGCAGTTGCTTAACCAACTGAACCACCCAGGCGCCCTCTAAGACTTTATATTTTAAAAGTAATTATACTTCTGCAGAATCAAGAAGCTAAGTGTCATTAAACTCGATGTTCAGCATCTACTCACTCTTTATAATTTAAATATGGATGCATGATCCAAATTTGACAGGTTTTCTTTGCTTCTTCTTAACTTTCCATTTACTCTGCCAGTTTTACAGTGTTCTAAGTAAACTATTTTCAATCATAAAGGCATATCACAATATCAATTATTTACTTCAAATATGTATTTTCCTTGTATATGCTGCCAACTAGATGAGAGTCCAAATGAGATTTTCATGAAGATATTTTTTTTTGGTTTTTATTTTATCTTGCTGGCTCTTGATGAATGCTAGGCATAAACTCAATTAACTTTTGCACAGTTGACTTTTATTTTCCTTTAATGCTCATGATGTCTGCTGCCCAGTGATTTGGATCAACTATTGCAACATCTGAACCAACTGGCCTGTACTATTTGATGAAAATCACTGGATTGTCTTATTTATTTTCTTGTTTTATAATTACAGTCTACAGATAAATAGGAATTATTTTAGTGGTCAAACTTGGTTTTGCTATATGCTACATTACAAGAATCACTCTGCCTACAAAGGCAAATTGACTTAAGTTCATTAAAATAAGATAATTATTTATAACAAAATACTTATGCCTTGCTTCTAAGTTGATTAGAACACATCATTAGTAATGTGTGAACAAAAGACGAAAGATCACATTTCTGTATATTTTTGGTTTCCTTGAATACTAAATTAGCTTCTTAGGAGTTGGTCCTTACCAACTTGGTTATTATATTTTGTCCTTTTTTTTCTGTCATTTCTCTAGTAAAGTTATACCAAACTAACCATTCAATTATACTTTGGTAAGTGTTTACTTTGGGGAAATATATTTCTTAAGATTTTATTTTTTGTGTGTACTTTTTGATACGTACTGCTACAGAACACACAAGTAAGTACTACTGTATTGATGACAGAGATTTATTTGGTGCTTCAAGCTGATCAACTGAGGTATTTTAGTCTGTAACCATGTCTAGACAAAATGCAAATGTGAGTATTTGATTTTTTTTTCCTACTGTCAGTAAACATTTGGAGAGTGCTAAGCATACTTCTCTGAGTTAATTGTTTTATAGAATTAATTTTCAAGGCTGTTAAGACATCTCTGTAGTAGGTGGCATTTGATTTTTCAGGATGAACTTATTCCTACATAAATTTTATAGGGAAACATTGATAGAGTCAATCAAATAACAGGATGGAACAGAATTAAGATTAAGACTAATAGAAACTGAAAGGATATGAAACTGAAATATTTGCTTTGCCTCTAGTAATTACAATGTATAACTGACACCAAGGAATTTTAGGACAACTAAAAGATGACAGAGGTAAAATCTACAGAATAACTGGAGGAGAGCTGTGGGTGCTCTTCTCCCCCCCACTGGACATCTTTCATCATCTTCTGTGAACCTCCGTATGATTTCTGTGGTTGAAGGAGCATACATGGTCCATCTGAGGACAAGCTAGAAATGCAAGGGAGTTCACATCTTGGGAGCAGCCCTCAACTAACGACTAGAGGGAGTTGGCAAATACATCCCCCCACTTCTGTGCACTGTGGTGGGACAACTCTGAAGTGTGCTCCATACCATTCCTTCTACTTTCCCTGAAGATCAATCTCCAGAGAAAGCAAAATGCCACTATTTCAAACGATTCATGCTCTTTCACACCTCTATGTTGTTGAATATGCCCTTCCTCCTTTTGGACTATTCTTTCCCTTCCATGTGGAAGGGAAGTTTAGTATAAGGTGGTGGTTCTTAACATGTTGTTCTTGAACAATTGGCATCACCAGGGAGATTGTTAGAAATGCAAAATTTTGGCGCCACCCAAACATACTGAATTGGAGATTCTGGCAATCTGTGTTTTTTGTTTTGTTTTGTTTTGTTTTGTTTCAATCTGTGTTTTCGCCTTCAGGTGATTCTGATCCACCATAAAATTTGAGAACTACTTTTATAACTATTGACAACTATAAATATTGGGACCTGAGACAAGGAGATCCTGCTGTAGTTTGTTATAAGGTTAGACATCCCAATTGTTTTACCCCAACCCCCTTTAAAAGAGAGAAAATTATAATTAGGAAAGCTCACTGCTCACTGGTCTTGATTCAGGAAGTTGATGAGAGGGAGAGAAGGAATACACACACACACACACACACACACACACACATTTATTCCTATCAGGGATGGGCATCGGAAATTGTGGTGGGGATGGATTAAGAGAAAATCTGAAGTTTTTGGTTTTCCCCTTCCTGGAAAAGAGAGGATGCCTTCCTATCCCAAAATATCTCCTCCACAGTGACTGAAATTTCTCCAATTAGAGTTAATAAGAAAACATTCCTGAGTAGGTTAAAGAGTATATGGGGAAATGATTAGTCATAAATTTAATGTGAATTAGCTTAATTAGCTTTCATTCTAACCTGGCTGAGATGCCTAAAGAAAATGAGAGTTTTGATTTTGGGGAAAGGTAATTTCAAAACAAGACATACATGAGGATGGGTAGGAGGTACAGGTCTTCATAAGGGGGAGGAAAGGTGATGGGGGAAGGATTTAAGCAGTTAGAGGCCTTGCTGATTTTGCACAGGGCACCAGGGGGAGGTGGGAAGTACTGAAGCTATATGGCAAAGCAAACACTGGCTGTCTCTCACTTTTATTTTAGATTCCTCTTAGAAGCCATCGGCTCTCAGTCAAGGATAGGTGTTTTATTGTCTGTTCTTTGTTTTGCTTTTTTAAAACATCCCTACTTACTTTCCCATCACTCGTTTTCATTTTCCTGGATTCAGGAGATAGGAGTGTATGGAGGCAAACTCGTATTTTTTCTGGCAGGAGCATAGATGAAAAAACATCTAAGGTGAATCTCTCACAAATGAATTCTAGGTACCTAGTAAATGCTATAAGAATAACTTGACCTTTACAAAATGACCACTCTTTGTATTAAGTATGTGGAAGAAATTCCTTGCTTCCGTTGAGTTCTACAAACATTTTGTGTGTGCGTACAGAAAAATGCTAATGGAATCCACCACAGATAACAGGAATACCAAGATATAGAGCAACCTCTCTTTTCTCTGTCATCCAGGAAAAGGGGAAAGGGGCGGCAGACAAATAACTGTACTACAATCTGAAAATAAGGGATTTTGTGGGGAGCAAAGGGCAATAGGAGTTTAATAGAAAGTACAATCATTGTTACCTTCCATGAATTTCTGAGATCCAATCCAGAGCCAGGTGCAAAAGGAGCTGGATGGAGAGGACCTGATGACTTTTATGTCTAACTTCTCACCAGCTCCCTGCCTCAGTTTCCCACCTTCCTTTAGATTCTTAGGATATGTGACTTTTTGTGTCTAATTTTTGGTGAAATTGCTCTCACAATAGATGCTTAGCCTGCAAAGGCAAGGGACAGAGAATTATTTAGGGATGCTCTCTCAGGGTCACAGGGATATTTCATGGTGACACAGAGATCCATGGCTCAACGGTGTCACCATAATTTCATTTCTGTTATTTCCACCTATGAGTAGACCTACTGGCTCTACATAAATGTGGTCAATTTGTTGGTAACAAGATGTGAAAATGTTCACATCTTTGAAGCTTCAGTAAAATGTCCATGGTTCATTTAAGGAGACCGTGGTGAGTCTTCTCCTCGCTTTAGAGTTTAGTGCAGGGGGCTGGCAGGTCAGTGCCTCAAATTTCCATTGTGCTCCGCTCAGTTAGGATCAGCAGAGAATGGATTAGTATTGAGACTGCATAGTATCATTCAATATGCAGGTGGGAACAGTGAAACAAATTCAATGTGGCTGATTTCCCAAGAGATGATGCTAACATGAACCAGAAGCTCATTCAGTGGAATTAAATGGAAATCTTCCAAATACATGTTTACTCACATCCTTCACTTCCCTCTCTTATTTCCTGTACTTCTCGCTCCTCTGCACTCAGTCTATCAGCAGGAACCACCACCTAAAAATCTTGTTAGGAGCAGTTAAATAGGAACAACCAGAGGTACCGTTTAATTTACCTTCAGGAAACAGGTTGTAAATGAAGAGTCCCCATCTCTTTGGATGTGCTTGCCAGAACTTTAGAGGTTTTAATTTGCCATTGTAGACCATCACCAGGCTAAAAAGCTTTCATAGAAGGAAGTCTTGTATTTAGTTCTCAAAATTGGAGAGGGGTGAGAATGTTTGAGAAGTGAAATATGTAAATAAATAAATTCATTCTGCAGGGATGTCTAGCTGACTTATCCTACTTTTATTGTAGAAATCGGCCGGGGTTTATGATTCATTCACTCCAATTTCATAGTACATTTGGAATTCTGAGCTAATATTTAGGCCTCCAAATTAGATGTGCAAACCACTGTGTCTTTCTCTAAGCTCTGGACTGACTGCAGTATGCATGTCGATTGGCCTGGCTGTACAGGAGCTCACCTTCTAGTCTGGATCAGAGACCTCAAGACCAGTACAGTCAGGAAAATCCTTATGGGCTCTCCTCCCTGTGGGTGGCCTACCTAACAAGGAAGCCAGCTCCAAGATATGTTCTCCAGCTCTCCCTAGTCCTCTGCTGGTTCTGCCTTTGATTTTTCAACAGTTTTGGCTTCCGTAGGTTCCCAGCACCACTCTGTTTTGTTTCTTCTGCATAACATGATTTATGCTGCAAACTCTCACTGTTCACATTTCTTCACTGCTCCATTTTATTCTAAGACTGTTTTTCTGTAAGTATGAGCCATGCTAGGCTGACTCAGAATATTGGGTTTGAGTGAGCCCCTTCCTCCATGTCCAGGTAATGCTGGTAAGCTGCTATAACAAACAATGCCAACCTTTCAGTGGCTTTACGTAAAGGTTTTTTTCTTGTTCACATGACAGCTCAATACAGATTAGGAGGCTATCTTCCAAGTTGGATACAGGCATCTGGGCATTTTCTTTAGCATTTACCATCTTGGAGTCCTTTGCTTCCAATTAGTGAGAGAAAGTCAAGGGCTTTTAGGAGGAACTTTTAGGAGCCAGTCCATTCATCGGCCAGAGCTAATCCCAAGGCCCCAGTCTAATTGCAAATGAGACTAGGAAATGTGCTCTTCCTATGTGGCTAGGAAGAGAAAATCAATCAACATCAACTACTCTCTACCACACCTGTCACTGAATGATCTATTGACTTCCAATAAGGGAAGTCATATTAAGTGACTATAATGCAAGGGGAAACAAGCAAACATAGTTTGAAATTATTTTCTCTTGAATGGTTAATTAACCATGCCCACAAATTTTACTTTCTATTTGCACGAACACCCATGTAAAGTTCTGAAGATCTGAATTTCCTTATCTCTAATTATAACTTTAATGCTACTTAAATCCATCTCAAGCACATAGAAAAAAGTCCAAAAACAAAAACAAAAACAAAAAACCCTTAACCCAGTCAGCAAAGTTAGCCCCAGAGTAGCTCTGGGAATACTTTACTCCACTTTCATGGTTAGTGTCAATAAAAGATACTCATGGGTCATCTAATTTAATAAGAAAGTAGTTGTAGATTTATTAAGGTTCTGTGTAAAGATTTCCTGTCTCCTGTCACAATGGACAACAGTCTAGTACATAATAGGTGAAACTAAATAAAAGTTAATTTCTTTCCCTTCCTCTGACGACTTAATGAATCTGAATTAGTCTTTTGTAATCCTTTCCTAGTAGTGTTGGGACTTGTGTTTGTTTAGAAGCTCATCTTGTACCAAGTCTTCAAATATTTTTTCTAGGCTTGGAAGTTCCTGTTCAAATGCCATGTTATCTGCACACTTATGTTAAGGAGCCACAGAGAGAGTTGCTCTGAGCCAAGGATCTCATTCAGCCTCCTGACTTCAGACCCGCCCCAGAGCACTCAGCAGAAAGACGCCCACTGCACAATCTAGATTTGAGATGTTGAGGGGATGTCACTCTCTTTACCTTCATTTCCATGAAGTTAATGACCAAATCAACAGGTCATTTCTTTCCTCTCAGAAGTGGAAACCAGAAGTGAGGCCAATGGGGGTATTTGAACGGTCAAAATTAAGGAACAGGAAAAGAAGCCCTAGACCTGTTAGGATCTGGACATCCAACAAGTTTTGTCCATCACAGTATTCCAGAAGGCAGAGCCTCTCCCACAGAAATATATAAATTTAATCTCTGGAATCTAGGCATTAATGTTGAAGGGGAATATAGAACTTTGCATTCAGTTTTTTTTTAAATCTAGGAAGAATAGATTTTGCTAAGCAAATTCAAGGTGTTACCATACTCACTCCATCTAATGCTTGCTTGTTTTGACAGTCTTTTTTTATTATTAGTTTCAGAGATAGAATTTAGTGACTCATCAGTTTCATATAACACCCAGTGCTCATTACTTCAAGTGCCCCCATTAATGCCCATCACCCAATTATCCCTTCGCCCCACCCACTTCCCCTCTAGCAACTGTCAGTTTGTTTCCTAGAGTTCAGCATCTCCTATGGTTTGCCTCCCTCTCAATTTTCATCTTATATTAGTTTTCCTTCCCTTCCCTTATGTTCATCTGTTTTGTTTCTTAAATTCCATATATGAATGAAATCATATGGTATTTGTCTTTCTCTGCCTGACTTACTTTGCTTAGCGTAATACCTTCTAGTTCTATCCATGTCATTGCGAATGGCAAGATTTCATTCTTTTTAATGGCTGAGTAATATTCCGTTGTATATATATACCACATCTTCTTTATCCATTCATCTGTCGATGGACTTCTGGGCTCTTTCCATAGTTTAGCTATTGTGGATAGTGCTGCTATAAACATTGGGGTGCGTGTGACCCTTCGAATCACTATGTTTGTATCCTTTGAATAAATACCTAGTTGTACAATTGCTGGGTTGGAGGGTAGCTCTATTTTTAACTTTTTGAGGAACCTCCATTCTGTTTTCCAGAGTGGCTGTACCAGTTTGCATTCCCACCAGTGGTATGAGGGTTCTCCTTTCTTCATATCCTCACCAACATCTGTCATTTCCTGACTTATTCATTATAGCCTCTGACTGGCGTGAAGTGTATCTTATGGTGGTTTTGATTTATATTTCCCTGATGTTGAGTGATGTTGAGCATTTTTTCATGTGTCTGTTGGCCATTTGGATGTCATCTTTGGAGAAATGTCTGTTCATGTCTTCTGCTCATTTCTTGACTAGATTTTTTGTTTTTTTTGGATGTTGAGTTTGGTAAGTTCTTTATAGATCTTGGATACTAGACCTTTATCTGATAAGACATTTGCAAATATCTTCTCCCATTCTGTCGGTTGTCTTTTAGTTTTGTTGACTGTTTCGTTTGCTGTGAAAAAGCTTTTTATCTTGATGAAGTACTAAGAGTTTATTTTTACTTCTGTTTCCCTTGCGTTTGGAGACATGTCTAGCAGGAAGTTGCGGCTGAGGTGAAAGAGGTTGCTGTCTGCATTCTCCTCTAGGATTTTGTTGGATTCCTATATCACACTTAGGTCTTTCATCCATTTTGAGTTTATTTTTTTGTATGGTGTAAGAAAGTGGTCCAGTTTCATTCTTCTGCATGTGCCTGTCCAATTTTCCCGACACAATTTGTTGAAGAGACTGTCTTTTTTCCATTGGATATTCTTTCCTGCTTTGTCAAAGATTAGTTACCATAGAGTTGAAGGTCCATTTCTGGGTTCTCTATTCTGTTTCATTGATCTATGTGTCTGTTATTATGTCAGTACCATACTGTCTTGAGTATTACAGCTTTGTAATACAGCTTGAAGTCTGGAATTGTGATGCTTTGGTTTTCAGGCTTTGGTTTTCTTTTTCAACATTACTTCAGCTATTTGGGGTATTTTCTGGTTCCATACAAATTTTAGGATTGTTTGTTTCAGCTCTGTGAAAAAAGTTTATGGTATTTTGATAGGGTTTGCATTGAATGTGTAGATTGATTTGGGTAGCATAGACATTTTAACAATATTTGTTCTTCTAATCCATGAGTATGGAATATTTTTACATTTCTTTGTGTATTTCTCAATTTCTTTCGTAAGTATTCTATAGTTTTCAGAGTACAGATCCTTTACCTCTTTGGTTAGGTTTATTCCTAGGTATCTTATGGTTTTTGGTGCAATAGTGAATAGGATTGATTCTTTGATTTCTCTTTCTTCTGCCTCATTGTTAGTCTATAGAAATGCAACTGATTTATGTGCATTGATTTTATATCCTGCCACTTTGCTGAATTCCTCTATCATTTCTAGCAATTTTTGGTTGGAGTCTTTTGGGTTTTCTACACAGAGTATCATGTCATCTGCAAAGATGAAAGTTTGACTTCTTCTTTGCTAATTCGGATGCCTTTTATTTCTTTCTGTTGTCTGATTGCTGAGGCTAGGAATTCCAGTACTGTGTTGAACAACAGTGGTGAGAGTGAACATCCCTGTTGTATTCCTGACCTTAGCAGAATAGCTCTCAGTTTTTCCCAGTTGAGGATGATATTCACTGTGGGTTTTTTTGTATATAGCTTTTATGATACTGAGGTATGTTCCTTCTATCCCTACAGTGTGTAGAGTTTTATCAAGAAAGGATGCTGTATTTTGTCAAAGGCTTTTTCTACATCTATTGAGAGTATCATATGGTTCTCCTTTCTTTTATTAATGTGATGTATCGCATTGATTGATTTGTGAATATTGAACCACCCTTGTAGCCCAGGAATAAATTCCACTTGGTCATGGTGAATAATCCTTTTAATGTACTGTTGGATCCTATTAGCTTGTATCTTGGTGAGAATTTTTACATACATGTTCATCAGGGATATTGGTTTATAATTCTTCTTTTTGGTGGGGTCTTTGGTTTTGGGATCAAGGTTAAATGCTGGCCTCATAGAATGAGTTTGGAAGTTTTCCTTCCATTTCTATTTTTTGAAACAGTTTCAAAAGAACAGGTATTAATTCTTCTTTAAATGTTTGGTAGAATTCCACTGGGAGGCCATTCAGCCCTGGACTCTTGTTTTTGGGGAGATTTTTGATTATTGATTCAATTTTGTTGCTGGTTATGTGTCTGTTCAGGTTTTCTATTTCTTCCTGTTTCACTTTTGGTAGTTTATATGTTTCTAGGAATTTATCCATTTCTTCCAGATTGCCTAATTTGTTGGCATATAATTGCTCATAATATTCTCTTATAATTGTTTGTATTTCTTTGGTGTTGTTGTGATCTGTCCTCTTTCATTTGTGATTTTATTGGGTCCTTTCTCTTTTTCCTTTTTTTAAGTCTGCCTAAGGGTTTATCATTAGATCTTTCAAAGAACCAGCTCCTAGTTTCATTGATCTTTTCTTATTTTTTTTATTTCTGTATCATTGATTTCTGCTCTAATATTTAATATTTTTCTTCTCCTGCTGGATTTAGGCTTTATTTACTGTTCTTTTTTCCAGCTTCTTTTGGATACAAGGTTAGCTTGTGTTTTTGAGGCTTTTCTTATTTTTTGAGAAAGGCCTATATTGCTATTTACTTCCCTCTTAGGACCACCTTTGCTGTGTCTCAAAGGTTCTGAACTGTCATGTTTTCATTTTCATTTGCTTCCATGTATTTTTTTTTTAATTCTTCTTTAATTTCCTGGTTGACCCACTCATTCTTTAATAGAATGCTCTTTAACCTCCATGTATTTGTGTTTCTTCCAATTTTTTTCTTGTGATTGAGTTCAAGTTTTAAAGCATTGTGGTCTGAAAATATGCATGGTATAATCTCAATCTTTTTGTACCAGTTGAGAACTGATTTGTGACCCAATATGTGATCTATTCTGGGGAACGTTCCATGTTTACTTGAGAAGAATGTGTATTCTGTTGCTATGGATGAAGTGCTCTGAATATATCTGTTAAGTCCATCTGGTCCAGTGTGTCATTCAAAGCCTTTGTTTCCTTGTTGATCTTCTGCTTAGATGACCAGTCCTTTGCTGTGAGTGGGGTGTTAAAGTCCCCTGCTATTATTGTATTATTATCAATATGTTTCTTTAATTTTGTTATTAATTGGTTTATATATTTGGCTGCTCCCAAGTTAGGGGCATAAGTATTTACAATTGTTAGATCCTCTTATTAGATAGACCTTTTTATTATGATATAGTGTCCTTCTTCATCTCTTAATTCAGTCTTTGGTTTACAATCTAGTTTGTCTGATATAAGGATTTCTACTCCAGGTTTCTTTTGATGTCCTTTGGAATGATAAATGGTTTTCCACCCTCTCACTTTCAATCTGGAGGGGTCTTTGGGTCTAAAATGAGTCTCTTGTAGACAGCATATAGATGGGTCTTGGTTTTTTTAATCCAATCTGATACCCAGTGTCTTTTGATTGGAGCATTTAGTACATTTACATTCAGGGTAATTATTGAAAGATATGAATTTAGTGTCATTGTATTACCTGTAAAGTCACTATTTCTGTAGATTGTCTCTGTTCCTTTCTGGTCTTTTTACTTCTGGGCTCTCTCTTCACTCAAAGATCCCCTTTAATATCTCTGGCTTAGTGTTCACAAATTCCTTTATTTTTTGTTTGTCTTGGAAACTCTATCTCTCCTTCTATTTGAATGGCATTCTTGCTGGATAAAGTATTCTTGGCTGCATATTTTTCCCATTTAGCACATTGAATATATCATGCCAGTCCTTTCTGGCCTGCCAGGTCTCTGTGGACTTGTCTGCTGCCAACCTTATGTTTCTACCCTTGTAGATTAAGGACCTCTTATCTGGAGCTTCTTTCAGGATTTTCTCTTTATCTCTGAAATTTGCAAGCTTCACTATTACATGTCCAGGTGTTGACCTATTTTTATTGATTTTGTGGGGGGTTCTCTGTGCCTCTTGGACTTGAACGCCTGTTTCCTTCCCCAGGTTTGGGAAGCTCTCAGCTATAACTTTTTCAAATAAACCTCTGCCCCCCCTTCTTCTGGGACCTCTATTACTGGGTAATTATTTTGCTTTAGGGAATTGCTGAGCTCTCAAAATGTCCCTTTGTAATCTAGTAGTTGTATTTCCTCTCTTTTTTTGAGCTTCCTTATTTTCCATCATTTTGTCTTCTCTATCACTGACTCTATCTTCTGCTCACTTAATCTTGCTGTTAGAGCCTCCATTTGTTTTGTTTTTTTTTTTTTTAAAGATTTTATTTATTTATTTGACAGAGAGACAGCGAGAGCAGGAACACAAGCAGGGGGAGTGGGAGAGGGAGAAGCAGGCTTCCCGCCTAGCAGGGAGCCCGATGTGGGGCTCGATCCCAGGACCCTGGGATCATGACATGAGCCGAAGGCAGATGCTTAACGACTGAGCCACCCAGGCGTCCCTAGAGCCTCCATTTGTGACTGCATCTCAGTAATAGCATTTTTAATTTGGCCTGATTAGATTTTAGTTCTTTTATTTCTACAGTAAGGGATTCTCTACAGTCTTCTATGGTTTTCTCAAACCCAACTAGTATCTTTAGATACTTTGTTTTAAATTCTATTCAGACATCTTACCATATCCGTATTTATTAAATCCCTGGCAGTAAGCACTACCTCTTGTTCTTTATTATGGGGTGAATTTCTCTGTCTCATCGTTATGTCCAGAAAAGAATAGAAGAGAGAGAAAAGACAACAATAACAACAACAGAATATAATAATATTCCATGAAAAGAAACCAAGTACATATATATAAAAAGTAAAATAGAATTTAAAAAATTGAAAAAATAAGAAAATAGCTGAAAAAAAAACCAAAACTGAGAGACTGAAGAATTAAAAAAAAATCTCACGAATGCTATATACTGTTTTCCCCAAGAGCTGAAATTTTGCAGTTCTATGATTGGTAAACTTGGTGCTAGCCAGTTGTTCCTGCTAGTCTTCTGGGGGAGGAGCCTGTTATGCTGATTCTCATGTGCCCTTGCACTTGTGGAAATGTGCTTCCCTTGCCAGGGGTCCGGGATCAGGGTAAGTGGCTCAGGATTGCACTGGCACTGTTTTGCTTCCTGAAGGCTTTCAGCACTGAAGGGTGGGATGAAAATGGTGGTGCCCAATATTTAGCCCTGGAGCTGAAATTCACACCCCCTACTCTTCAGTGAGCCCTCACAGAAAAGCAGTCAATAACTCTTGTCTCCTTGGATTTGGTATGAACTCTGTATTCACCCAGCCTGTGACCAAGCATTTTTATCTCAGGCATGTGACTGAGTTTCAAGTCTCCAAATTTTATGAACTCCTGCAGTGTGGACCCATGCTGTTCCTCCTAGAGGAGGAAGGGGGTCTCCCAGTGCTCTGCCTTTTGCTGGGCCCCTGCTCAGAGAGTGGTTGGGTTTGTGGTTTATGGCAACACCAAACACAAAGCCGACGCCTAGACTCACTGTTTTTCAGCCGGCTTCCCTGCTCTAGTGCCTGGGAACTCTGCCGCACTCAGGCACCCCCATTTCTTGTAACCCTGGGGATCCTGAGACCACACTGTCCCACCTGAGATTCCACCTTGCTTTGCCACCTGAGCACCTTTAAGCCAGGGATGTCCCCCACTATAGCAGACTTCTAAAAGTTCTGATTTTGCACTCACTGCTTATAATACTTTGAGGTAGTCTCCTTAAGCCAGCTCCCTCCCCGCTGCCCTATCCTCTGATATATTGCCCCAGATTTAAGTTTCTGCACCTCCTCCCTTCCAAGAAGTGGTCGCTTTTCTATTTGTGGAATTGCAGCATTTCTTTTCTCAGATCTCCAATTGATTTTGCAGGTGTTCAGAATGATTTGATAACTACCTAGGTGAATTCCAGGGACCAGACGAACTTAGAATCCCCTAATCCTCCATCTTTTATTTTTTTTAAGATTTATTTATTTATTTGAGAGAGAGAGAGAGAGAATGGAGGAGGGGCAGAGGGAGAGAGAGAGAATCTCAAGAAGACTCCCTGCTGAGCATGGAGCCCCACATAGGGTTTGATTCCACAACTCATGAGATCATGGCCTGAGCCGAAATCAAGAGTCAGACACTTCATTGACTGGGCCACCCAGGTTCCCCTCTTTTGACAGTCTTTTTAAGTTTATAATCCAGGTTGATGCTGATATTTCTCAAGGTAAATGAGTTTCTAAGATTCTTAAGACAGTAATTTTTCCCCATTCCCCTGTTTAATTCAATTTGATGACTATTCTCTTAATCATGGCTGAGTATTCCTAAAAGTGATATTGTCTGAAGTAATTACTTTTACCTCAAGGAAAATTGGATTGTCTTCACATAAACGTTATTGAATATTTATATCAATGCCATATTTAAAATGCCTTTCCATCATTTACTTTATCTTCTGAGAGAACAAGTATATGTTAGGTTGTCTTTTAGGGCAACACACTCCACACCTAATTTTGGATTCTCTATTCTTAGATTTAATTAATGTGTTATAAAATTGTTAAATATTTGACTTTCTTCAATTGATTAAAAAATTGTCCTTTCTCCCAGAGAAGGAGAATTCATTATTTCGGTTAATAAGTCATACTGTGACAAGTGAAGCTTGGCCCAGTGAGGACTCATTTGAATATTGTATTAGGAAATAGCCATAAATCTTGTACACACAACGAGACAAAAGAGAAACTGAAGTTTTATCTTTTGACAGGTATGTCTTTATAAAAGTGGATAGTAATTTCACAATGAATTCAATGTTTGTGTACGTGTGGAGTTATGGGGGATAGTCAGACTTATCTGTTGCTAACCCTCTGTCCTTGGGTAGTTCATAAGTCCTTGAAACTCTGCTTTTTCTTGATGAGAATGATGATAATGCTCCCTGCCCTACAGGTGGAGTGCTGTGAGACATAATAAAATCAATACACGTAAAAATACATCTGTCCAAGTACCTACAGTCTGACTCCTTTCTCAAATTAAGGAATTGGAGTGATGTTGCCACGTGAAATACAGGATGTTCAGTTAAATTGCATGTAAAGAACATGTTAACTGATGCTTGCTAAATCTGCTATCCCTAGATTGAGGTTCTTGTGAAGCTGCAAGAGGCAGTCTCTGTTACTTTCCAAGGGGAAGAGAAATTTCTTATCCCTTCCTGTTACTTACATCGGTGACTGATATTCTGGGGGAGGGCCTTCAGGAGCTCATTTAGGCAGTCTTAAGGAAAGCCTTGATAAACCATTCTGAATGTAGTTGCTGTGCAACCTGAATAATTCAATAGCCACGAGGGTTTGAGAGATTTTGACAAATGGCTCATAGATATTTTGAAATTGAAGCTGAACTAAAAATCATCTAATATGCTCCATTTAGAAATAAAGTCTCAAGCCCAAAGTGGTGAAGTGATTACTTGCCTTCATCTGGTAGCCAAAGGAAGGACACAGCTAAAACTCCCTTCTGACTCCTGGGCCAGTGTTCTTCCCACTCTAACAAGCTCCAATATTCTAGGGGCTAAATGCAGGCACCTACCTGTTTTTGTGAATAAAACTTTATTTGGAACACAGCCACAACCAGTTGTTTCCATATTGTTTGTGGCTTCTTTCACTCTGCGATGGCAGAATTGAGTCATTGTGACAGAGACCGTATGGCCAGCAAAGCCTGGAATATTTATTATCTGGCTCTTGACAAGAAGTCTGTTGAAAGTTGCTGGAGAAAGTGTTGTCTTCATCTCATGGTTGTAAGGATATAACTGGGTTTGCTCTTCTAATTATCTCAGGCTGACCATACCAAATGTATAATTTTCTTTTCAGAAATGACAAAGCATAAGCTGCACATAGCTGTGAATGAATACATGAATTACTATATTCTGGACTAGTCACTGAATTTCAGTAAGGTGCTCTAGAATTATCAGAACTGAAATTTTTTTCCCCCTACAGTTTTGATCCCATAATTTATGGGCAAATGGTTAGTGAATGATAACATGGAGAGATCATTGTACACAAGGCATTAGGTCTGTTTTAGGCCTTCTAAAGTAAGGCACACCACATGGGTTTCGCCATCAAGATGATAGTGTGTAAAAAATGGTACTAGACTTACTCTGTATTATCCATCACATCTTAAATAATTCCCAGAACACACCGAGATATACAGTGTATATGCATGCAAAGGTGGGTGCTTCCACATTAAAGTATCCTGTATATCTGTAAGAGTAGACTGGGGGACAAGAGGAAGAAGCTCTAAGGAAACTGACCTTGTCTTAGCTTTATTCCTCTTGATATGACAAAGGTTATCATAGGAAGAGTAAGCTCCCTGTCAGGTTGTAAGCATGTCAGCAGCTCCAGGATGACCCTCAAGAAGTTGTAGAGATAAGAGCTGGCACAGGTGGCTAGTAAAGTCCCTTTCTGTGTTGAGATTCTGTGGTTAACAGCCTATGACATTTTAGGAGTCCTGTTTACAGTCTCCTTTTTATCAGTTACTGGCAATCTTCTGTTCATGCAGCCCATGTGGATAGACATCAATAACATCACAAGTGTGTCTGTGAATACTGAGCCACGGCACATGTTTTCCTAAAGGACTGTTTATTTTATGAATTTATTGCTTACTGCAAAAATAAGGCCGGGGACCACATCCTTGATTAAACTATCTGATGCAGATATTGAAAGTCACACGCAGCTTTATGCTTTGCCAATTTTGCCTCAAACTTTTTTTTTAAACTGTGAATGTCTTCTTGTCACAGGCCTGGCACTTGCAGAGGTATTTTTATTGCTTTGATAGGAAAGTATGATTTTTCAAGGCAACTCAGAAAAGCATCGCTGATTTGAAATCACACAGATAACACTGTTAAGTTAGATCTCACCTTGAGCTACCATGAGGTGTACCTAACTTTTGGGGATTCCACAGCAATTGTTGGACCTGATTTTCTGTAGATGATGAAGAGCCATATGAGGAGTAGTCTTCAGTCTTCTATAGGAATCTTTTCCTTTCCTTGGTCACATAGGCAAGTAAGAGAATTAATAGTTATAGACATCTGTTCCACGCTGCGTACTTTATACATTATTTCATTGAACCCACAAAAGTGTCATTAACCTTCTAACTTACAAATGAGGAAATTGATTATCAGAGAAATGATGTAATAAGCTCAAGGTCAGATAGCTTGAAGCAAAGATGCTGGCATTCTGGCTTAGGGTGGCTAGGTTCCAAAGCCCCTATTAGGTGATTTTACCAGTGTCTCCCACTAGCAGTGGGGAATACAAGCAACTCAGACTTGGGGCTGTTCTGATTTAGCCTTAGCTATTTATAGCCTGTTTTAACATCAGTCCAAATGTTTTCATTAAGCCCTTGCTGTGTTCAAGGCCCTGTGCCAGTTGTTACGGAAATTCAGAGATACATTGCCACCCTCAAGGACCCTCAAGGATCTTATAATCTAGTTAAGGATAAAAGACGCAACATTAGGAAACAATAACTGAAAATGGTAGGCAACCCGTACCAAGAGCTGACTAGGTGGAATATGTAAGTTGCTACAGGGTTAGAGACGGGCAGGTCACTTCCAGCTGCAGGTGAAAGCACGAGGGAAAGGACCTGGGAGCGTCAGTGGAGGAAAAGGCATTATTACAGCTCATCAATCACTTGAGGCTTGCAGCATGGACATCACATTTAGCTGACAGATCTATTTGGTTGGCCTGCATATATTTTTTCACTTGAGGTCAGTTCACATAAAAATCTGGTTTTGGGGTCTTCTCAAAAGAAATGTTAAGAAGATCTGAGTTACCCATGTTCTCATAGCAAAGGTCAGAGCCTGTATTTTCCAATTTGCTGGAGCGCTGCCCTGCCAGGAGCTACTGTAGCCCTGCTTTTGCCACAGCTCGTCTTGTCTGGCCTGATGAGTACGTGAGTTTGTAACTGCTGGTCAGGATGAGGAAAATGAGACCCAGGAAGGCTGAAGTAAATTTCCTAAGCGCCCAAGTAATTAGTAGTAACAGGATTGATTAGCCTCAAAGACTCTGAACTCTGAGTCTAGTTTTCTGTTTACTAGACCACACTATCCTTTAAGAGAATCAGTTCATGCTTTAATAGAGCATATTGCCTTAGAACAGGTGTACAATTCAGACATCTGTGGACCACATATGTTTGGGAAATCAGAATCTTTTGAACCTCCAGGAACAACTTCAGCTTGTGTGTGAGGCCACAGCCTAAATTGAACAAAGTAGTATTTCTGCCATGAAATGTGTAAATGTTAACTTTGAGTGGCACAAATAACGACTTTGCAGAACTGTGTGTCAATTCAGGTCAGGTTTTGCTATCAAATCAGCTCAGGTCAGGTTTTACAATGATTTTTTTTGTTTGTTTTTTTTTCTATTTCTAAACACTTAGGATTTTAGAATTACAGATAAAGGCTTATGGACAGCAATAGCTCTCTTAATACTCTAGGGTTTATTATATCAGTTTTCTTGTCTATAAAGTGGGAATAGTAATAGTTGCTACTTTATGATAGATTTAATATATGTAAAGAACAGTGCTTGGAACATAGTAAGATGTATATAAGTAATGGTTATATCTACTATTTTTTTATTGGTATTTCTGTTTAAAATGTTTTTTTTTTCCATAAATCAGATTCTTAATTTGTTTTTCTACAACCACCTGGTAACTGTGCACTTTTAAGCACACCAAGGCACTCTGTGCTGTCAGTTCTGAATGGTTTACTCTGAACAGGAAGCAATGACCCATGGACCAAATGTGGCCTGCTGCCTCTTTGTAGGGCCCATGACCTAAGAATGTTTTTTATGTTTTAAAATGGATGAAAACAGGGGCTCCTCGGTGGCTCAGTTGGTTGAGCATCCGACTCTTGGTTTCGGCTCAGGTCTGATCTCAGGGTCATGAGATTGAGCCATGCGTTGGGCTCCATGCTCAAAACGGAGTCTGTTTGTGTTTCTCTCTTCCTCTCCCTCTGCCCCTCCCCCACTGCATGCTCTCTCTCTCTCTCTCTCTCTCTTTATCTCTTTCTAAAATAAATAAAGTAAATCTTTTTTTGAAAAGTGGATAAAAACGGGCTCCTGGGTGGCTCAGTCGGTTAAGTGTCCAACTCTTGGTTTCAGCTCAGGTCATGATCTCAGAGTTGTAAGATCCAGCCCCACATTGGGCTCCGTGCTCAGCACAGAGTCTTCTTGAGATTCTCGCTCTCCCTCCCCCCTCCCCCACTTGCATACTCTCTCTCTAAAAGAAATAAATAAATCTTAAATAAAATAAAATAAAATGGGTGGAAACAAAAATCAAAAGAAGAGCAATATTTTGTAACACGTGAAAGTTATATATAACTCCAATTTCAGTGTACATGAATAAGATTTTAAAGAAACACAGCCAAACTCATTTATTTTCATGTTTTTTTTATAGCTGTTATAATGGCAGAGTTGAGTAGTTGCATCAGAGACCATATGTCCTGCAAAGCCTAAAATATTTATAATATTACAGATTACAGAAAAATTTGCCGACCTTTACTCTGACCTATTCACACATTCTCTGCTGCTTGCAGTTTCTCTGACTCAGTTGCCCTTCTCCTCCCATGTCTTGCCTTGCCAAGCAAACCCATCTCACTGTACCTGCTTACATAAGATGACCCGGGGCCTGCTTTTATTATGATTTGAGGTATCTTTCTTCCCTTTTGCAGAATTTGACGCTCACCTTTCTTCCCTTATCACTTCTATCATGGACTTTATATCCCCCTGCTTTCCCTGTTGTAGGAGTGGAAACCAGGAGCCCGACCTGACCAGGAGCCTGGCTGATTTCTGACTGATCTGTGGAAATAGAGGGTGGAGGTACATTTGTCCTGGGACTGCAATTTCAGTTGTTATTTCAAGCATGTCAAGACCTAAGCCCAGAAAAAGCCTGGTAGATCCCTTTTTGAATATCTATTTTGCCCCATAGTCTTTGTGTAGAAAAAAAAGTTGATGGTAAACACAAATCCAGGGCAAGCTGCAGTCTCCATCAAAACGTCTAGAAAAACCCTTGATAACACTTGAGGCGGTATTTTACACCCATCTCTTAAATGGAGTCAATAGACCATGAGAAGGGGAAAATTGAGCCCTCCACCCAGTTTGGGTGTTTGCCATATCATTATTACACGGGTCTTGATTTGCATAGACAACACAAGGTCTGTTTATTCTCCCTGTCTTTCGAGCCAATATATTTTCCTTTTTCATACTGCAGTGATTTTAATGAAAAGTTCAGCTTGGGGTAGGCAGAGGTAAATTGAGAAGGGATTTGAATTATCTAGGAACTCTTAACAAGAGAGCTTTGTCCTCATTTCTCTTGGGTAATGTGCACTTAATGAGTCTTTCAGGCTGGTCTGTACATTCTACTCCTTGTAGGTATAATTATATAACTGAATAATGAATTTACTAACCAAACCTTAAGAGCTCACCAACAATTTAAACTGCAATAGATCCACAGCTCTTCCTATTCACAGTTCTTTAAGAATCGATCATCTCAAAGGCCTGTCCTGTTGAGGATGTAAGTTTTTAGTATCATCAGTATTGTGTAGTTGGAGTCAGGCAGACCTCTGCTCCAACATTTAATAGTGGCTGGAGACTCAGTTTCCTCATCTGTCAATGTCTTTTTTTGTAATTTTTAAATTTTTATTATATTCAGTTAGCCACTGTATAGCACATCATTAGTTTTTGATGCAGTGTTCAATGATTCATTAGTTATGTATAACACCCAGTGCTCATTACCACATGTGCCCTCCTTAATACCCATCACCAGGCTACCCCAGTCCCCCGGGCCCCTCCCCTCTGAAACCCTCAGTTTGTTTCCCGGGGTCCATAGTCTCTCATGGTTCATCTCCCTCTTTGATTTCTCCCCCTTCAGATTTCCTCCCTTCCCCTGTGGTCCTCCATGCTATTCCTTATGTTCCTTATGTTCCACATATGAGTGAAACCATATGATAATTGTCTTTCTCTGCTTGACTTACTTCACTTAGCATAATCCTCTCCAGTTCCATCCATGCCGATGCAAATGGTGGGTATTCATCCTATCTGATGGCTGAGTAATATTCCATTGTATATATGGACCACATCTTCTTTATCCATTCGTCTGTTGAAGGGCATCTCGGCTCCTTCCACAGTTTGGCTATTGTGGACATTGCTGCTATGAACATTGGGGTGCATATGGCCCTTCTTTTCACTACATCTGTGTCTTTGGGGTAAATACCTAGTAGTGCAATTGCTGGGTTGTAGGGTAGCTCCATGTCAATGTCTTAATGCCACTCACAGAGTAATGAAAAGATTATGGTTATGCATAAACTGCTTTGCCCAGCATCTCAGATTTAGTCAGTTTTCCATAAATGAGTGGTAGTACTACTGGGAGTATTGAGCAGCCATTGTGGATGATCAGTCTAGCCAATTGTACAGTAATTTATTATTTCAAATAACTTTTGGGTAATGTAATCACTTAAAAGAAGCATCACTGTATATTTCATTCATGGTTTCATTTGTACCCGTATCTAAAACCATTCTCTGTATAACTATTGTCTCCAGATATAATATTGTCAGACAACAATTTCCAAATATTAGATACATGAACATGCAAATTGTAATTATTTTTAAATAAAAACTGAAGAGGAACTTAGAAACCATCTAGTTAAGGCTTCATAATATAGATAAGGGTGCTTAGTAATTTTCTTAGAGTCACATGGCTAGTTCATGGCAGAGCCCAGTTTGAAGTATGGTCTTCTCAAGTTCCAAGGCACCTCTTTCCACTTCCTCACTCAGATTCTTGCACTTAATTTCATTTTCTTTTAAATGCTTCCTCGTCTTTCATATATGAATGTAGAAAATATTTAGATGAATTATTTTTTCAATGTTTACACTTCCCTGGAAAATACCACATTTACGAAGTCATAGAAATAGTAGTTCAGTTTTCTACCAGGTGCCCAGGAAGCTGCCAGCAGTGAAGGGAAAGTCTCTATTTTTAATTCATAATGAGTTTGCTTCAATATCAGGAAACTAGGAATTGAAATTGCTGTCATTACCTCCCACTCGAACACATACACAAATGCACACATAACTGTAACTTCACTACCATGTTCTGTTTTAGGTCAAATCCGCGTGAGGATATTTTTTGCTGTGAAGTAGGGATGGAGGGGAAAGATATGGTTGTAGCTGAACTAATGTTTCTACTTGGTTTGTTTCTGTGAACACTGAACTTATGATTAGAGCGATTTAGATAAGTGATTTTAAAAACTAACTTTGCATCGTGATCTTTACAAATTATTTTAATACATGATTCTAATGTGTAGAATGGACATTTTATTCCTATACGTATGCATAAGAAGACAACATCTGAGAGATGAATGATTTATCAAGCTCACGTGCCGAATCGGGGTTAAACTGGGTGTCAGATTTTGGTCTTTAGGCAATAAGTCCAGGGTCATTCTGAAAAGACCATGGGTCTTTTTCTTCCTATATTCATGCATCTTAGCCTTGGTGATAAAGGAAAAGAAAGAAGAGAAAAGCTTGCCCAGCACAAAGAGGTTATTTCTCACTGGATACCTTGCTTAGAAGATGCGAAATATGCATTCTTGAGACAGATTATTAAGCGTTTTCTTTGTTATGGTGTATTTTTAATGTATATTCTTATTTAAAAATTATATTTCTTCAGTAAGACTTAATCTTAAAACATCCAGTTCAGTAATTGGCACAAATATTACTGCTTTATTGGTGCCATAGTATCTTATTAAATTTAACAATAATTACAAGTAAACTTGCTAAATAAATCACTACCTAAATTAGCCTTGTAATTTTTTTTACTCATCACTTTTTTTCTTTGTTTATGTACTCTGTGTATTCCATTATTCTATTCCATTTAGTCAGAATGATCTAAGTTCCTCATATGTAGTAGAATGAGTGGGCTTTCCATCTCTCAAAGATCCCTTTTGCCATCACATTTTATGGGTTCATGAAACGTCCTTCTAACTCAGAAGTGATGAATGTGGATGGAGGCACACCCATTTTCCTTTTTTCTTAAATTAACTATTTCATTTTAACTATTGATTTCTGGCTTTATAGATTCCCAGTCTCATGTCTAGATTATTTTCCACCTAATTTTCTATATTCAGGGGTCCTGAGTCTGAACCTGTCCTCTCTACTGTCATTGTCATCTTTTAGGCATGTGACCTTGGGTGTGTTATTTGACTTCTCCGAACTTTAGTTTTCTCATTAGTAAAGGAGTGGTAATATTTACCTACTTCAGGGGCACCTGGGTGGCTCAGTCAGTTAAGCATCCGGCTCAGGTCATGATCTCAGGGTCATGAGATAGAACCCCGCCTCAGGGGCTTCCCTCAGCAAGGAGTCTGCCTCTCTCCTTCTCCCTCTCCCTCTTCCCCCCACTCACATGCTCTCTCTCTAAAATAAATAAATAAATCTTAAAAAAAATCTACTTCAAATATATATAATGTATATTTAATAAGATAGTACTTATAACAAGATGTAGCATATTCAGGGCATATACTAAGGAATCTATTATCTTATCTTTTGGAAGAAATCCTCTTCCCTCATATACATGAGATGCTTATACCATTTGATCACTCTTTTTTTTTTGTTACTTAAAATCAAGTCTTTGGGTTTCAGTATTACAATTTGCAAGAATTAAGGAAAGTTGATGCTTTATTTTGGATCTAAAAATAGTGGTATTTTTGAAAAATAGCAGGACATGATTATTATTTGGAGGTAATTTTGATATGTGGGAGGTATATTCCTTTTATAGATAAATGCATTAAAAGTTGATTTATTTCTTATAAAGCTAAACAGTTCAGTTTACCTAAACTATTATTACACGTAGACTTTTGGGTGTCAGTTATGGAGATTTCTGCTACCATTATTGGTGGAATAGTAATTTGGATTAATTCTCCCTTTGAGCACAAATAGAAAATCTAGGCAAAATTGTTTAAAGACATTAGAGAACTAACCAGGAAGTGGAGATTTACAGGGCTAAGATCCCAGGGGAAACAAAAGTCTACAGAAATGTGCCCAAAATTTGGGGCCATTTTCTTATGGTACATTTGCTGATTTCAGAAGAATCAGCCTAAGGTGAAGTTTAACTGCACTTTTGCCAGGCTCCTAAAGCTAGAGATACAAAAATTGGAGTTTAATATCTTACAAGGAGGGACCCCATGTATGTCCTCAGTCTTTTAGGTTGGGATCCCTCAGAATTTGGCTCAGGACAGGCTTCCAAGGGACTATATCTATGCTTTCAATCATCCCAATCACTGAATTTGGATTAAGAAGATTCTGGATTGCTAGTGCCCAGATGCCTAACAATAACAAAAATACTCTATAAAAGAAGATACACCATCCTTGGCCTCAAATTATTTTTACATTTTTTTAAATGCGGTGTTTAGCACACAATAAAAATAACCAGGCACATGAGGAAACAAGACAATATGAACCAATAAGTGAAAAAAATCAGCAAAATAAAACATACTCATTGTAATTTTAGATATTGGAGTTATTAAACATAGATTTAGATATGTTTTTATGTTCTAGAAAATGAAAGGCGCGATTGAGAACTAGAGACTATAACAAAGTAACAAATAATATTAGAAAAGCGACCAAATGGAAAATCTAGAATTAAAAATATAATATATGAATATATTATATGAATATATTCATATGAATATATGAATTAGTTAGGCTTTATCTATCAAAGTTAAAAGACTTATACCCTATAACCTCATAATTTTGCTCTTAGATGTACCCAGTATATTTAAAGGCATAAACATGAATAAGAATATTCATAACAGTATTATTTGTAATAGCTTCAAACTGGAAACAACCCAATGTTCACCAACTGTAGAATGGATAAATTATGGTATAGTCATATAGTGAAACACTGTACAGCAGTGGTTCTCAACAGGGTGCAGTTTGGACCCCCAGAGGACATTTAGCAATGTCCAGAGATATTTTTGGTTGTCACAATCAAGTGTGAGGGGAGTGCCATTGGCATTCAGTGAATACAGGCCACGGATGCTGCTAAATATCCTACAATGCACAGAATATCCCTCATAACAAAGAATCATCTGGCCCAAGATGTCAGTAGTGCCAAGGTTAAGAAAACTTGTTCTATGGTAATGAAAATGAATGAAACAACAAGGATGGATTTCATAAACATAATTTTGAGAGGAAAAAATGCCAATCTCAAAAGAATACATAACTGTATGATTTCATTTATAGGAGTTCAGAAGATAATCTAAATTATAGGATTTAGGATTAACAGTTCATGTAGTAAAACTAAAAAGAAAAGGCAGTGATTAACATAGAAGTCTAGATGCTAGTTACCTTTGAGCTAGTAATTTAGATGAGGCACAAGATGAGTTTCAAGAGTTCCGGCAATATTCTATTTCTGACCTGTGTGAGGGATACATGGGTATTCACGCTATGATAATTTTTCAATTCCATATTTTATTTTGTGCAGTGCATTTTTCTGTCTGCATAATTAAAAATGCTTAAAAAGAAAATAAATATCGTAAAACTTGTTGAAGAACTTTGGAGAATAGTTTATGTTTTTGTTTTTGCATCCCAAATGAAAAGTTTTTGCACAGAGAAGGAAACCATTAAGAAAACAAAAAGTCAACCTACTGAATGTGAGAAGGTATTTGCAAATGATAAATCTGATAAGGGGTTAATATCCAAAATATATGAAGAACTTACATAATTCAGAATCAGAAAGAACAAATAATCCAATTTAAAAATTGGGCCGAGGACCTGAATAGACATTTTTCCAAAAAAGACATACAGATGGCCAACAGATACATGAAAAGATGCTCACCATCATTAATCATTAGGGAAATGCAAATCAAAACCACAGTGAAATGTCACCTTACACCTGTCAGAATGGCTAGAACCAAAAAGAAAAGAAATACATTGGTGGAGATGTGGAAAAAAAGGAACCTTCATGCACTGTTTGTCCAAAGAAGATGATTTGTTTTAAGAGATCTACATGGAGGAAGATGTGTAGATAGTATGGAACATCAAAAAAAGAGTCTCAGAAATGGCACTTCTTATCTCCTTAAGGGTCACATAGCATAACCAAAAATTTATTAGGAAAATGATAAAATCAAGGTTGCTAGACCACTCAAAATGTTAATCAAAGGGCCTGGAGATGAGATGGCTTTGCTATGCCTCTGTCCAAAGAATGTAAATCTCTTCTCAGCTGTTGTGTTTGTTTTGTAACCTCCCTAAAATGAGAGCTCAAAGAAGAGAAAGTGAGGTTAAAAAGGTGCAAAAAGGAATCATAAATCTGTTTAAATGCAGCAGTATGCTGCCATGGAAATTGTCTTCTTTGTTGTAGGTTTGAAACATTACCATTGACTTCACATGTACCTTAGGAGCTCTAATTTTCTATCTTGGTGCTTGTCAGTTGCTGGAAGCACTATTTCCTTTTCTCCTAGCAACATAAATTGAACTTACCTGATTCAGACAAGTGTCATTCACCTCCTCTGATATAGTTTTCTTATGACTCCCGTTTCAAGCACTATTTTTATAAATTCTGCTCCAGACAGTAGAACAGGCTTAAAGTCTGGTTGTCTCTGTGCTAAATATTGTAAGGTTAATTCTGACTTCTGGAGGTGGATCATTTGTCTTAGCATGTGCTATGCTTTGGGGAAAGAGGAAGAAATCATATTTTTTTAATAGAATCAAAGAATCTTACAGTTTAGAGAGCCCATGGAAATACACTAGTTCATCTGATATGACAGATGGATTTCTAGCCTGTACTTGAACACTACTAGTGTCAGGGAGCTCGTTATCTTATGAAACTCTCTCTTTGCATTTTTGCAAAGCTCTATTTATGAGATAGTTATCTTCTGTATTAAGTTGAAATATGCAACCATGAATTTTCCATGCCATTCTTATCCCCTTTGTTCTATCCTTATTATAATATTTGTGATAATTTTTATTTCCATTTTTCTCTGTAATGAGCATATGCCAACTAGTGTACACAGATTGTCAAAGATCCCCTCAAGTCTACTTAAATTCTTTTGATGACTGTTACCATCACAAGTGAATTTCCTGTGCCCAACTACTTCACTTACCACTGAGAGATGCCTACAGAGCAGTTGCTTTAGGCAGAGCCCTGTCTAGGCACAAGGGAGAATTATAGTTTAGTGCCAGCACCTAAGAAGCTGAATTAGAAAGAACTTTCTGGGGACGCCTGGGTGGCTCAGATGGTTAAGCATCTGCCTTCGGCTCAGGTCATGATCCCAGGGTCCTGGGATCGAGCCCCCCATTGGGCTCCTGGCTCAGCGGGAGGCCTTCTTCTCCCTCTCCCTCTCCCCCTGCTCATGCTCTCTCTCTCTCTGTATCTCTGTGTCTCAGATGAATAAATAAAGTCTTTAAAAATAAATAAATAAAACTTAAAAAAAAAGAAAGAACTTTCTGTTTCATATTCTATAAGCTGATTTTCTCAAGGGCCCAAATCCTTCATCTGTACTGGGGACTTTCCCAGCTGAGGAAATTATCAAGTAATTTCTGACTATAATCAATTCTGGAACTTGGATATTGAGAGGGAAGGAGCTTAGAGATAATTTCCAATGGTATTTATCACAAAACTAGTCAAAATGTAGATGAAATGGAAAGAATGTAATTTCGTTGACTTAAAATTGCATCCACTATTTAAGAATATGTCTATTGTTCTAAAGACACTAATAAAATGTATACAGATTAAACCCATGTAGCTTAGGAATCTAGAATATTACATCTCTTGATTTTAAAATGGGCTTCTACTGTTGTCCTTCACACACGCACGCACGCACACACACACACACACACGGCATCACTGTAGAAGCAAATGTAAGCTCTTTTTCTCTTGTTTACTTTATTCAATCGCTAAAACCCTCTACTCTCCCACCCCTAATTCTTAGAATCTAGGCCCAGGGCCCAGAGATCACTTTCCACCCCTATCCTTACCTGTTCAGTTTGAGGGAAGTCAGTCTTTCACTCCTTGGAAAAGTTGGGCAGAGAAAAAGCAGGACATGTAGTCCTGACTGTGGAGGGAGGGTAGCATTCTTAGATGGCCCTAGTCAAAATGTGACTGTGGATGTGGTTCCAAACAAGAAATGCTTTTAAATGGATAGGATGTTGTGCTGATTCATTGGAATTTGAATTTTTTCTCACAAAACCTTATTGTTGTTGTTTTGTGTTGTTGGTATTGTTGTTAAGTCAGAGCTCAGCTACAAAGAGGTTTCACTACTCCTGTACTTTAGCTCATACCAGTGCATGCTACTTCATTTCTCCAAAATATTCTTTTAAGGTTAAATTTGACAAGAGTGTTAGGATCATGGCTTGAGAGTGAATAAATTTCCTCAGTTTCTCTTTTACTCTCTTTTTTTAAAAGATTTATTTATTTTAGAGAGAGAGAGAAAGAGCATGCACAGATGGGGTTGCAGAGGGAGAGGAAGAGAGAGAGAATCCTCAAACGGACTCCGTGCTGAGTGCAGAGCCCGAATCATTCTGGGACCCATGAAATCATGACGTGAGCCGAAACCAAGAGTCGGAGGCTTAACTGACTGAGCCACCCAGGCGCCCCTCTCTTTTACTCTTTAATTTCTAAGCATATAGAGAGTGGGGACAATGTCATGTAGATTTTGACTCAGCACTCCTATTGCAAGTAATAAATGAGGATTTAAACATTTTCTGCTTTTTTTCATGAGTAATTTACTCGTCCTTCCTCCAGTGCTGGGGAGAAGAGAAGGAACTAATTTCATACCAATGAAAAAGAGAAAATTCAAGATTGACCCCACCTGGCTTTGGGGCATAGCTAGGGAGAGAAACACCATGGAAGTTTCAGAAAGCTGATGCTGGGCTTGGCAGTATGGTTGTATTGTGTACCACACCTCCATGTCCTCGAACATTCTCAGCGTTGCTCCACCCACCCTTCTACAATGCTTCATTAAAATGCCTGCCTTTCCCACATCCTTTCTGCTCCTGTGGGAGTGGGGCTATCACAGGCAGTAGGACTCCTAAATGCAGTGCTTCTGTCCCGAGTGGAACACAGGAGAGCGAGCACGGAGCACAGCAGAGCTCTGACTTGTATTATTATTGGGAAGGGCTTTGGCCCAGACACAAACAGCCTGGGGCTCACATGTGTTTCCTTTGCTGATATACAGGAGAATTCTGACATTGGTTAAATTCTTTCTCTGAGGATATGTATCACCTGCAAATGTCAAGTGATAATTTTGTGCTAGCTCACTGAAAATAGAACCAGTTCAGGATTGCAGGGCAAGAATACACTCTAGATGGGCCTTCTCTTGGGGCTTGTAGGCCATTCTGAAAGATTTCTTTAGATACTGTTTTGAAAAAATGATTTGTCATTTGTCATTTGGTAGTTAGGATGCCACCATTTCTGTAGAAGAAGAACTGTTGTCAAAAAGGCTTATGGATGAAGGGACTAGAAGCTCCGTCTACCCAATACTAAGTGCCCTATTTAAAATAAGCAAATGCTTTTACAGAACTTTATATAATAAGCATACTTCTAAATGTGTTTTATGTTTGCATATGATCCTCATAGCATTCTTACAAGATATTACCCCAGTTTATCCAAGATAGGCTTAGAGAAACTGTGTTTAGAAAGTTGTGGAGTTGGGACTCAAACCCCTACCCTCTGACTCACATTCATGCTCTTAACAAATCAGGCAATATTTGGCCAGTCATTGAGAAGTTTATTTTGCATGCTTCCAAATATTGAAATGTTTGAAAAAATCTGAAGAATAGGAGTTACAGCCTCCTTTTTTCCATCTGGACATTGAAAGTCTATAGAGATGGTGGGTGACCCAGCTTTTGGTGGCTCCTTGTGGAGAGGCTGTCAACCTGGAAGCCACCATCATGGGACTAAGCTGCCTGGGACTTAGGCAGGGGCACCAGCTCTGAGAAGTATCAAGGTGGTTCTGGCCCTCCATGATGGAGAGTGTGTGATGTAACCGGCACATGTGGGAGGGGCCTGGTGCATACTGGTGGGTAGACTGGTAGATACTCAAAATTTGGAGCCTATGTACAGGGCTGTGTGAGAATGCTGCTGGTGCCCGCTTAGCCTCAGTTCTGTCAGCTCTAACAGTCATCCCCAAATACCTGAGAATCACACACAGCTTCCACGAAGGCTGGTAGGGCTTGCCCCAGAAGCCTCCCATATAGCCCTTCTCACTTGGTTTCTTCTCACTTCCTCTGACTCACTCTGAACTCTTGCTTTGTGCTACTGGTTTGATCCCGCCTCTGTATTTCAGTTTAGAATGTGCACTTGGTCCTCTTGTACGTAGAATTTCCTTTTTCCCCTAAATGACCCTCCTGTGATGTGCCTCTCCATCTCTTCTTACCTTAACTGTCTCAGGTAAAATCTCTCCGTAGTTCTGTCCTTGTACAGCCTCAATACCATTTTTTTCCTTGACTGTTTTTCCCATTTATTCTTCCAGATGAATTTTAGAGTCTTTTTATAGGTTCTAAATAATCCATTGAAGTTTATATTGGAGCTGCTTTAAACTTATGGATTAATTTGGGAAGAGATGATGTATTTATAATGGTTAATCCTCTCATCTCTACCATTCTGTATTTTTACATTTATTTGAGGTTTATTTTCTGTCTCTGTATAAATCTTTGTAGGTTTTAAATGTAGTTCCTCTACTGATGTTTATTTCTATAGGTTTTATATTTTTATTGCTCCTTTAAATGGGGATTTTTTTTCAGTATCCTTTCTAGTATCTTCAGTTTTTTTTTCTGAATATTGCTGTTATGTAGAGACGTTATCAATGTTTGTATATTTGTAACTTGTCCCCTTTCTGAAACCTTTATTTATTTTAAACTTTTTCAGTGGATAGGCTTTTCAGGAGGCATAATTTTATTGTGTTTTTGATGCAAAGCACTTAAGATGTTCCCTTTGCCTTGGTGTCTTCTACTAGCATTTTCCTGTTGAGATTATTCCTTAATTTTTAGTGTTCTCATCATTGGCAAGCCTTGCTTATTATACATCCAACCATGTTTCTTTCCTTAGCTATCAGAAATTTGATATCAATATTGGCTGTATTGGATGCAAACTTACTGTACCTTTGAGATTTAGGAATTTGGATGCGGGGCCTCTCTCTTAGAAACTGGGAAAAGGAGAGGGTTGCTTTGTCTTTTAAATTTTTCCTCCCACATTGCCACCCTTAGAGGCCTTGGCTGTGATTTGCTTGTCTCACTGACAGGACCTGAGATCCCAGAAAGCCCTTCCCTGAGGCTGTACAGTTTAGAATGCTACCTAAACAAATGATTGAAAGATGACAGGGTATGGTAACATGGATTCAAGTATTTAACGTCATTTATGCTTATTGTAAATCTCTATAATCTTTAAAATTAGGGACTACTACTGGGCTGATGGGGTCACAAAACATTTATTCAAAAAATATTTATAGAGTGCCTCCTGTAATTAAAAAAAATAGGGGCGCCTGGGTGGCTCAGTTGTTGAGCGTCTGCCTTCGGCTCAGGTCATGATCCCAGGGTCCTGGGATCGAGCCCCGCATCGGGCTCCCTGCTCAGTGGGGAGTCTGCTTCTCCCTCCCCTCTCCCCCTGCTTGTGTTACCTCTCTCGCTGTGTCTCTCTCTGTCAAATAAATAAATAAAAATTTAAAAATAAAAAAATATAATAATGATAGTGATAAACTTCAACATTTTAAAATAGCTGTATCTGGTACTATCTAAATCTTTACATACATTATTCCATTTATGCTCACACCAACACAGTGAAGTAGTGTTATAATCCCTCTTTAAACTGTGTCTTGAAGAGGTTTACAGACTTGCTCAAGGAAACACATTTAGTGTTGAAGCCAAGATTTGAACCTAGAAAAATCCTTCCTCTTAATTACTAAGAACACTGCTAGTTGCTAGTGATGTAAAGTTGAAAGAAGTGCTGAATTCCTTCAATATATTTAGAAGTCTATTGGGAAGGGGTGCCTAGGTGCCTCAGAAAGTTAAGAGTCCTCTTGATTTCAGCTCAGGTCATGATCTCAGTGTTGTGGGATCGGGCCCTAAGTCAGTGGGAAGTCTTCTTGAGATTCTCTCTCTCCATTTCCCTCCACCCCTCCCCCTTGTGCTCTCTCTCACTCTAAAATGAATAAATAAATCTTCAAAAAAAAAAGAAGGCTATAAGGGATAGATATTTAAATAATATATAACATAAAATATAAATATACTGCAAACGGAAGTATATATATAAGATGTAATGTGATGCAATGAGCACTGTGTGTTATATGCAACTGATGAATCATTGAACACTACAGCAGAAACTAATGATGTACTGTATGTTAGCTAATTGAATTTAAATGAAAAAGAAAGCTACAATGGGATTATAGGGGGCATATTTACCTATAATATCATCACAGATTTATTAATACAGATTTTGACATTACTTCATTGGAAACCTCAATGAAAACTGTTTTTAAATTTCCAGTTTTTCTATGAGAAACATAGGAAAATATTTTCTTTGCTTAGAGAATAAATATCTGACAATGTCTTCGTCTCTGAGAAAGATGAAATGATCTTGGAAGAACCCCCTAGCTTCTGCGATTAAAGTGTCCCGGTTCCTTTTCCTCTCTACTCATTCATGCCATGTGACACTAGGTTCCTTAGGATTCTGTTCTTATTTGGCATCTATTCCTTTTTTTTTTTTTAAAGATTTTATTTATTTATTTGAGAGAGAGAATGAGAGAGAGAGCATGAGAGGGGTGAGGGTCAGAGGGAGAAGCAGACTCCCCGCTGAGCAGGGAGCCCGATGCGGGACTCGATCCTGGGACTCCAGGATCATGACCTGAGCCGAAGGCAGTCGCTTAACCAACTGAGCCACTCAGGCGCCCTAGTTGGCATCTATTCTTGATTATCAGTTGTAATCCAACTTATATTTATGCTGCTATTAGTCATCCCTAAAGCTATGTTTACAGGATGCTAAAAACTGTGAGTAAAATATTTTTAAAAAAGATGTCAATCTTGGCTATTTTAACAATACAATCAAAGGCAGTTTCCAAACAAATAGAGTCAGTAAAATGTGTTTAAATTATTTATTTCTTATTGCGTGGATAATAAGATGAATTAATTTTTCACTTTTCCCCAGAACCTTTTAGTTTTATATCCATTCATATAGATATGGCTAAAGGGATGTACTAGTTGTGTTTGCTTTGCCTCAGTTTTCTTGAATTGTTTTTTGCTTTTATGTGAAGGTGTAATTTGATGATTAGCAACTAATAAAAGCATGGGTCATAACCTTTGTCAAGCTGGATATTAATGGTGCTCTCTCAAAATAAACAGTTTAATGAGAACATCTTTTGTTTTTAAGTGAATTTTTATGTTGAGATATTGCTCATATCAGTAATGCTACAGAGGTTGCTGTGTTGACCTGACTCAGCATGATCTGAGAGTCCTTGGAAATCCATATTCAGATTATTCCTGATATACTTTAGATATATTCTAGACTCAGTGTGACTGCCTGTTGAGTGTATGCCCATATTAATAGAATCTTTTCAATTCTGATGAAGAGAAGTGGTCACATTCAGCTTTATAAATACATTGTCCAAGAGTAGTTCAATAACGCCTTCTAAAAATATGACATTATGAGCCATGGTTCATCTTCCCGATTGCTATTTTTCTCAGCTCAAGTTCTCATGGCAAAAACAAGTAAATAAATTAAAAATCTGCATAACTACTCTAGAAGTTGTGAGAATATACCTCCCAGATCTCTGACTGTGAGGAGCATGACTGACCTATAGCCCCAGCTGCTGTGCTCTGAAATTCATTCCTGCATTTCTGCTGAGGCCATGCTTCCTGTTGTCTGTGCCAGCCAATGACAGGGCAGGACAGAGATGCAAAGGTGGACCTTCTTGCTGGGTGACATAGGACTGCTCTGACAGGTGATTTTGACATAGTCTCTGCCAAGTTCTCACAACTACACTGCTGTGTAAGACACTTCCACCTAAACTTCCTTTTCTCTCTCCTTCACCCAAGGTCAGGGTCAGTTCTGCATCTCCATCTGACAGCTCTACCAGCTTCTCCTGTTTCCCTCTTTATTTTCCCTAACAAATGTTGCTCGTAATAAATCTTTATGTGGCCAATCAAGCTCATCTTGACATCTGTTTCTTGGAGGACCTGCTTAACACCATCACCTTTCAAATGAAGGTAGTATCACTGGCTTAATTTTAAGGCCAACGGAACTCATGAGTTTGCATTTTGTATCACGCTTTGAGGTGACTATGTAAGTATGTCCTCCAAATCCCACTTGTAACCACTCTAACCTTTCTTGCACCCTAAGTGGCATTTTCTGCTCCATGCTACTAAACTAGAGTTAAGCAAACTTCTCTGCCTTTGGGGTCCCACTTTGGAATGTGGGAATAGTTGACACCTATTCAGTAGACTGATATTCAAAGGGTAGTGCAGGTATCAATAGTAACCTCACGTGTGGGCTTGCATGAATGCTGAATCTCAAATCCCATCTTGGGCCTACTGAATCAGAATTTGCATTTTGATCTGGTCCCCAGGTGATTTATATTTGCAGTAACTTTTGAGAAGCACTAGTCTAGACTACTCAGCTGAAACAGAGGGAAGAAGCTTCCTATTTTATCGTTCTGTTACAACTGCAGTTATTATTTATTCAACAAATATTTATTGACCTCTATTAGGTACAGGACATATTCAAGGCTTAATTAGAGTCCTGGAAGGAAGATAGAACATGCTTATACATAAAATGAAAAGAATAAAATTAAAATGCTAAGAGAGTAATACAATTCTGTACAATTTTAGAGGAGGACAGATTATATTTTGGTTGCCACACCAGATACCACAGGGTAAGGGCTCAGTCCTACAAGATTGATCCCACTTCAGATACCATTCACAAGTCCCAGGGCATCACCTGTACTTCTGATAGGCCAGCTATAAATTGAGGAACCCACACCCCTTCCTTGGGTTCGATAATTTGCTAAAATGCCTCACAGAATTAGGGAAACATGTTTACTGGTTTATTATAAAGGGTATAATAAAGGATATGAATGAACAGTCAGATGTACCAAGCAGAGAGAATTTGGACCCTTCTTCTGTGTCCTCATACTAGTTTGGTTATAGCTCTAGTCTAACATTGCATTTATTCTACAAATGTTTATTAAAGACCCAGTATACGTGTAGCTGGCTAAGATAGTCACTGCCCCTTCCCTGAAGAAGGCCTCTTTGCATAATTGTTTTTAGTGTCCATTTCTCTTTTAAAATGATCTATTTTACCACATATACTATTTGTTAGTTTGCTTTTTTTCATTTTAACAATATAGCTCAAAGTTCTTCCTGTTACAGGGGATATAGATCTACCTTATTTTTACTAATATGTAAGAAAATTTATTTTTTTAATGGGGAACTTGGGACAAATCTTTTTTTTTTTTAAAGATTTTATTTATTTATTTGAGAGAGAGAATGAGAGACAGAGAGCACGAGAGGGAAGAGGGCAGAGGGAGAAGCAGACCCCCTGCTGAGCAGGGAGCCCGATGTGGGACTCGATCCCGGGACTCCAGGATCATGACCTGAGCCGAAGGCAGTCGCTTAACCAACTGAGCCACCCAGGCGCCCTGGGACAAATCTTTTTAAGAGATTTTGAGATGCTGACAAATTACTATGCCTGATGTTTTGTGTAGTTTGGTGACTTTCAGACACTTTTTCATTTATTCCTTCTATAATTTGTAAAGGAATCTTGGGCCCAAAGTAATGCATTGCTTTCTAGGCAGAAAATCATAGAGGACCAGAAATTTAAATAGCTCACTTAGTCTCATAGCAAATTCTAGAGGTAGACCCAGTGGGAGCTGTGGCCGTGAGTCTATATACAGCTCATCTAGTGGTTGATCTACCTGTCCATCCTTCTTGGTCTGCAAAGGACTTGCAATGGTTAATTGTGTCTAGCAATGAGACTGATAGTCGTAGACGATTGATAAACCATCTCTAAGAAGAATTCATCAAAATAACATTGAGATCATTGTTGGAATAACTTGCTTGCAAATGAGTGTTGTGAAGGGACCAACACTTATTTGTATGTAGAGACACAGGAATTTTAAGAAAAAATAAGTCTCTCTCCTATAGAGCCACATTTCATGTATGCTAAATGGCTATGAAAGTTTTTTTTTTTTGCCATATTTGTTTAAATTTGCACTAACTGTTATAGAACAATACAGTTGAGTGTCAGTAATGAGTCGTGACAAAATTAGTGATTTTTTTGGGCCAGGAGGAGCAGATTGGGAAGGTCCTTCTAGGGATAGCTGGATCTGGTGACTCCTACCTTTACTTCCTTCTTCCCAACTTCCCAGAACTGCAAGAAACACCAGATCCCCAGTCTTGCACATGCCTGCTTCTTTCTAAGGATAAAGATCTTAAATGTTTATTTCACATGGATTTCTTTCAGTGTATTATAGAAAAAAGAATGGTATACCAGCATACAATAGATACAAATGTCATAAAAATTATATGTTTCCAATTCATATCACAGCAGGCAAATAATGTACACTATTGAACCTTTCCATAGGCACATTGTAAAAAAGACATATCACCAGGCAACACCTTTAACCAAGAAATTCAGTGTTTTCTTTTCGATAATTTGCAAATAATGATCTTCGTGATAGAAATTTCCATCTTCATCAAATGTCAGTGAATCTCTAAAGGACATTTTTATTCCGTAATACACTGTTAAAATGGGTCAGCAGAATTTTAAAAAGTTGAGGATCTGGGTATCACCACTATTGCCTCTTTAACTCAGGGCTGGAAAATATATTTCATTTCTGTTACTTTGTAATTCGTGACTCCCTTAAATATTTTATTGACCTAAATAATTCGCCTGAGAGAATACTTACCAAAGCTTGACAGTCCCTTTGCTTTACCAATATGTCCAAAGATTTTGATAACCACTCAGTGAACTTCTAGAGATTTTTACTTGGAAAAGGACAGTTTTGTCAGAGTAGAATCATGATAAGTGACAGTAAATTCAGCTTTCCCATCCATGGCTTCTTTGCAGCATGGGTGACAGAACTTTCTTGGGTGTTCTAGTTTAAGAGGCTGCGGCATCTAAGAAGGATAAAATGCTCCCTTGTCTTTTACGTGCCTCTTATGGAAAAATCTAAGCCATGGCTAACTCTAATATTCCTCCTGCTCCCATACTCTGTTCCACACCTATATTACTGAATTTTGCTTGAGAAAAGAACAAAGCCTGATGTATTGTATAACTGTAAATCTATGTTCATGCATCTCAAAGGAGCTTTTTCTAGCACGTTAGCTGCATTTCCTCAATAAATTTGGGTCCTCATTCCCTATGATAGCCATTTCATATCTTTTTTTCAACCTCTAACATTTATGCCCCCACAATGATAAAAATTCTCAATCAAATATCAGCCTGTATCTTACTAAGTTTCTCAGCATAATTCAATATGATTTATCACTCTTTCCTTATGAACACACTCTCCACTCTTGGCTTCTTTGACACCACATTCACCTGGCTTTTCTTCTGTCTCACTGGCCATTCCTTTTTGGTGTTATTTTTTAAATTAATTGATTTATTGTTTATTTTTTAAAAATTAAGTCACTTTATTAAGGTATGATTGACATATAAAATACTGTACATTTAATATATACAACTCAGTGAATTTGCAGATAAGTATACACTTATGAAACCATCAAAGTACCCCTCCTTCGTTATTATTAGATCTCCAGAAGTTATTTATTTTGCATAACTGAAACTTTGTTCCTTTTGACCATTACCTCCCCATTTTTCCTTCCCTCCAACCCATGACAGTCACCACCATTGTAATCTTTGTTTCTATGAGTTTGACTATTTTATATTTCCACACTTAAATGATATTATACTGTATTTGTCTGTGTCTGGCTTATTTCACTTAGCATAATGTCCTCCTGGTACATCTGTGTCACTGTAAATGGCAGGATTTCCTTCTTTTCTAAGGCTGAATAATATTCCTTTTATATAGACACACCACATTTTCTTTAGCCATTTCACCTGTAGACAGGCATTTAGATTGCTTCTACCTCTTGGCTGTTATGAATAATGCTGCAATGAACATGGGTGTGCAGGTCCACTTTGAGATCCTGATTCCAATTCCTTTGGATAAATACCGAGGGGTAGGACTACTGGATCACATAGTAGTTCCACTTTTAATTTAAAGGATCTACTTCAGCATAGTAAAGGCCATATATGATAATCCCACAGTTAACATCATACTCAATGGTGAAAAGCTAAAAGCTTTTCCTCTCAGTTCAGGAATAAAACAAGGATGTCCATTCTTGATACTTATATTCAACATAGTACTGGAAGTCCTGGCCAGAGTAATTAGGCAGGGAAAAGAAATAAGAGGCTAAAAATTAGAAATGAAGAAGTAAAATTGTGTTCATTTGCAGATGACATGATATTACATATTAAAAAACCCTAAAGACTCCACCAAAAATCTCTTCGAACTAGTGAACTAATTCAGTAAAGTTTCAGGATACAAAATCAACATACAAAAATGAGTTGTATTTCAATACACCAATAACAAATTATCTAAAAAAATTAAGAAAAAATTCCTTTTACAATAGCATTAATAAGAATAAAATAGGAACAAATTTAACCAAGGAAATGAAAGATCTGTACACTGAAAACTATAAAACATTGATGAAAAAAATTGAAAAAGACACAAATATATGGAAAGATATCCCATGTTGATGAAATAGAAGAATTCATATTATTAAAATGTCCAAACTACCTAAAGTGACTTACAGATTCGATGCAATCCTTATTGCAATTTCAATGGCATTTTTTACAGAAAAAGAAAAAAAAAACCTTAAATTTACATAGAACCACAGAAGATACTAAATAGCCAAAGTAATCTTGATGAGAAGAATAAAGCTGGAGGCATCACAGTTCCTGATTTAAATTATATTACAAAGCTATAGTGATGAAAACATAATGGTACTGGCATAGTATACATAGTAAAGTGTGCAAATATTAAGTGTGCACCCAAATAATTAGCATCCAGATTAAAAATAGAACATTATCAGCACCCCAAATGCCAATATCTATTGTTAAATTCACCTGTTTCAATTTTTTGTAATTTTTAATTCTAGGATTTCATTTGATTTGTTTAATATAGATTTATGTTTTATTATGAAATTCTCCATCTCATCATGTATTTCTTTCAACATATTTATCATGTTTTAAAAAAAAGTCTGTCTTGAGAACTCCGATATCTGGATAACCTATTGATTTGATCTCATTGTTTTTTGTTCTTTTTTCTCTTGATTTATAGTTATTTGGTCCTGTCTCCTGGCATGCTTGGTTGTGTTTGATTGAATCATTGTTACTATGTATGAAAGATTGTACAGGTTCTAGATGATCTAATCTTTGCCCACAAATTATTCATTTTTCTTCCAGGATACAATTAAAGGTCATGTTGCTCTATTAGAAATTGGTCTATTTCCAATTTTACTCTGCTTCTAAGAGTAGATTTCTTCAGGGATTTCAGTAGAAATCCTAGGGCTCTGAGCAGTTGTCTCAGTAAGTTTGGGCTGTTATAACAAATTACCTCTGTTTTAAATGCAAATGGTGTCTCACCTACAAATGTGCAACTTAAGAATTGGCAAATGCCTCTAGGGGAAATTGCATATAGAATTTGGGGCTTCCTATAATGTTTCTCCTTCTGTCTGGAATCTTGTCCTCTTGAATCCCAATATTTTGGTAATTTTCTAATGCTTTCAGTGGGAGGGTTAATTTGATATTAGCTACTCTGTCATAGGTAGATATAACACTCTCCTCTGTTTTAAATGCAAAAATCAAACCACATCACTCTTTTGCTTTAAACTTCCCAACAACTGTCCATTGCATTTAGTATAATCAGTATGGGTCCATACCATGACCTAAAATACTGTAAACAGTCTGCAAAAGGCAATGAGTAACAGAATTGGATAAAACACTATAGTCTTTTGATTCCCAGTTTAGGGCTGTAACAATTTTGTCTCTTGATGGGGCTTTGCCATTGTGAAAAGCCAAATTTTAATTTTGATGGATTGAATGGGATTCCTCCTGGTCCCTGGTTAATTTGTTGGAAACATATAGGACTTAATTGTGTACTATTTGTATTCCTAGTGCCTGCCACACAGTACCTACATCATAGTAGGTCTTCAGTATTTATGAAACTGAGCTAAATAAAAAGCTTTTATATTACCTGCTCAGAATTCATATCACTGCCAAAGTTACTGAAAAGGCTTCAGACTATCTGAATTTAATCATTATTTAAAGAGAAATTTAGACTAAATTTAATAATTTTGAAACTAGAGAATACTTCCTTCATGTTTCATGTATGGAAACTGAGGTTGCTACAGGTTGACTGACTTGCTTAAGGTCACATACTTGGCTGGTAGTATAAGGGGAAAGTAGAATCGCAGTTTCCTAATTCACAATTATTTATTATCTTTACCTCCTTTCTTTGTTATGTTGTTGTATTAGAATAGAGGTTTTTTTCCCCCTTTGGTCTGTGAGTGAGAGTCCCCCACTCCTTCCCCTCTTTTTATGGTTATAGTTTATAAATATTTTTAAAACAGAAAAAGCTATTTTTTTACAAAATATAGTAAAACTAAACTAACATAACTAAAATCTTATCCATAATTCTAATATATAGACAAGATAAAGGAGTTACTTCAGATCGAGTGCCAGTGCAACATGGATTCCTTGCCATCTGCCCTTCCTCATTCTCTTGCCCATGAGTCCACTTCTTCTCGGTAACCTAGAGAACCAAAGAACAGAATTTGAAAAATGCTGGTAGAGTGAATCACTTAAAATATTAAACCACCTGCCTTTGCTTAGTGATTTTGCATCCAGTATCCTTCCTTCCTTATGCAAGTGCAATGCATATCAACTTTTACCAGACCCTTCCTAAATAATTACTTGGAAACTAGAGGCCCAATCTAAAAGAGTTTGTTTTACAGTATTTTTATTAAAATTCAGTTTTCCAACTTTCAAAGAAGATGTCAAAGGGTGTCCAAAAGCACTTGAGAGCCTCATGTTCCGGCTGGAGGATTTTCAAGTTGGAAACGTTAGTGCTGTTGTGGAACTTGCTCTTGTACATCCCTCATGATGCACAGAGCCATTACTCATCTGCTTGCTTCCCCTTACCTCTTGAAACATGTCTGCACACCTGTGAATATGCCGCCACAAAGAAAGACTCTAACCTCCTTTTGTGAGTGCAAGAGCAAAACAAATATTAAATTATAATAAGTACCTTTTCATTTCTTTCTTTTTTTACTGGAAAGAATGAAGCAACATTGTCTTTATTGAAAGAAGACACAATAATGTATGTGGGAAATCCTATGGAATCAATTAAAATAATTTAACAAACCAGTAAGTAAATATAGCAAGGCCTCAGGATACAAGGCCAACATACAAAAATCAATTTTATTTCTATATACTAGAAACAAATAATTAGAAAATGAACCTTAAAAACATTTAAAATACTATTAAAATATAATATTTAGGAATACATTTTTATTTTTTAATTTTTAGATTATTTTTTTAGATACAGGTTGGGTTGCTTTATTATATTATATTTTATTTTATTTTGCTTTACCTATTTGAGTATAGTTGATATGTTATATAAAAGACATATGAAACTCAATACCAAGAAAACAAGTGATCTGGGCAGGGAGCCTGAATAGACATTTTTCCAAAAAAGACATACAATTGGCCAACAGACACATGAAAAAATGCTCAACATCACTAAGTCATCAGGGAAATGTAAATCAAAACCACAAAGAGATATCCCCTTACACCTGTCAGAATGGCTATCATAAAAAATATAAGAGATAACAAGTGATGGCAAGGATGTGGAGAAAAAGAAACCCTTGTACACTGTTGGTGGGAATGTGAATTGGTACAGCCACAGTGGAAAACAGTATTGAGGTTCCTCAAAAAATTTAAAATGGAAATACCAAATGATCTAATAATTCCACTCCTGGGTATTTACCAAAAGAAAATGAATATACTAATTTGAAAAGATAAATGTACTATGTGTTTATTGCTGCATTATTTATTTATTTATTTATTTATTTATTTATTTATTTTTTAAAGATTTTATTTATTTATTTGAGACAGAGAGAATGAGAGACAGAGAGCATGAGAGGGAGGAGGGTCAGAGGGAGAAGCAGACTCCCTGCCGAGCAGGGAGCCCGATGCGGGACTCGATCCCGGGACTCCAGGATCATGACCTGAGCCGAAAGCAGTTGCTTAACCAACTGAGCCACCCAGGCGCCCTCCCTGCTGCATTATTTATAATAGCCAAATATAGAAGCAACCTAAGTGTCCATTGATAATGAATGGATAAAAAATATGTGATGGGATATTATTCAGACATAAAAAAGGATGAGAGCTTGCCATTTATGACAACATCAATGGACCTAGAGGGTGTTAGGCTAAGTGAAATAAGTCAGACAAAGACAAATACATATGATTTCATTCATATGTGGAGTCTAAAATACAAATGAATAAATAAAAAGCAGCATCAGATCTATAAATACAGAGAATAAACTGATGGTTACCAAAAAGGTGAAGGGTTGGGGGGATGGGCAAAATGGATGAAGGGGAGTGGGAGATACAGGCTTCCAGTTATGGACTGAATAAGTCATGGGAATAAAAGGTACAATATAGGGCATATAGTGAGTGATATTGTAATAGTGCTGTATGGTGACAGATGGTAGCTACACTATGGTGAGCATAGCATAACATATAGAGTTGTTGAGTCAGTCACTGTTATACACCTGTAACATTGTGTGTCAACTACAATAAATACATTTTCTGTGTATCTTGGAGCATTTAATAAAAACACATCATTTTAAATGTTTAAATTAAATACTTCTGATTGTCCATTCTGCTGTTAAGAAAATGTCTTTCCTTCTTTACATCTCTCCATCCTACTCTCTTCATATGCTGAGAACAAAAATCACAGGAGTGTTCATTCAGTCCTGGGGATTCCTGCCTCATCGGGAGGAGAGAGAAGCAATATTCTCTGCTGCTGTTGTTACCATAGTACTTGTGTCACTATTGGAAATAAGCAGTCCATTGGCCAGATGCAGTACTAGTGTCTTGCTGGAAGCCTGTTGATGGCTTTAGCAGATCAGTACTCCTTGTTATGCCACCTGTTGTTCTGGAAGGAAGGCAAATCCTGTGTTCTGTGACTGAAGTTCATGGTCTGGCAGTTTCTCAGGGTAGCACTCTGAGAAAGACCTTCTTTCCACCAGTGTTTTGGTAGCAGTGGTTGCTTCATGCCCATCGCAGACCTGGGGTCCAACCACAATGGCTATTTGATGACTCACTTGTACACACACTGATAGAACACATTCACACAGAGACACACACATGGACTTGTACAGTCACACACACACACACACACATATACCCTGACACACACAATTTTCCCTAGGGATGCACCAGGGTGACTGAGCACAGCCCACTTTCATCACCTTAACATTTAGGCCTCTCACAGCTGAAATCTTATCTTGTTGGACCAAAAGCAAACTATTTCCTGACCAAAGTGAATAATATTCCTTCCAAGAAAAAGCTGTATCTGGTGCTTATGTATAGAACATTTTATAGTTTTGCATGTATTTATTATCTTATTTGAAAACACAATAATATTTTTTATAGATTAAAAAAACAAAGCTCAGGGACATTAAGGGACATTGCCCAAGGACATGCCACTTTTATAAGACAAACCTCTCCCTCTCTCTTATATTTCCTCCAATTTAGGGTGCTTTAATTTAAAAATATTACAAATTATTCTAATGTAAAAATTATTCAGACATAAAATGTAAAAGAATAATGTTATAAGTATCCATGCACTCACCACCCAGTTTAGGCAATAAAATACTGCAGATAGAATTGAATCCTCCGTGTATCTCCCTCCATCCACTTTCTTTTTTTTTTTTTTTTAAAGATTTTATTTATTTGACAGAGAGAGAGAGAGCACAAGTAGGCAGAACAGCAGGGAGAGGGAGAGGAAGAAGCAAGCTCTCCACTGAGCAGGGAGCCTGACGTGGGGCTCGATCCCAGGACCCTGGGATCATGACCTGAGCCGAAGGCAGCCGCTTAACCGACTGAGCCACCCAGGCACCCCTCCCTCCATCCACTTTCATCCCTCTTCCTAGTAAGCAACCATTATTCTGTATCTGATGCTTATCATTTTCTTACATTTCTTTAACTTTTTACTACATATGTATGTATCCTATAAACATTCTTGTACATGTCTTGTACATGTCTCCATAGAAGAGAGCCTCCAAGGAATATATAAGAAATAGCACAGAGGATCATAAGGGAAGGGAGGAAAACTGAATAGGAAGAAATCATAGAAAAAGATAAACCTTGAGAGATCTTGACTCTGGGAAACAAACTGAGGGTTGCTGGAGGGGTGATGGGTGGGTGATGGGGTAATTGGGTGATGGGCATTAAGGAAGGCATGTGATGTGATGAGCATTGGATGTTATATGCAACTGATGAGTCATTGAACCCTACATCTAAAACTAATAATGTACTATATGTTGGCTAATTGAATTTTAATAATTAAAAAAAGGAATATATGGAAATTCACATCTTCAGCATAACTTGATATTGTCTAATTGCACCCTAAAGTTGTACCCAGCTACACTTCACCAGCAGCATTTCAAAATGCATAAGTAGATACCATATCTCTGACAACTTTTTGTATAATTCTCTTCTGCCAATCTGATGGAATTGTTAATTCATATATTTTGTTCTTTTCTAACAGACTATTTGTCCTTTTATCTTTGAGTTGTAGAAATTCTTCATATACCTTGGATTATAATCTTTCATCATTTAAATTGTCTAATGATATCTTCTCTCAATCTCTGACATTTTCTTTCACTCTTTCTGGGTGACTTTTGATAAGTTTTGTATTTACTGTAGTATAATTTAACATTTTCTTCCTTTATGAGATGTATTTTGGGGGGGAGGGTTATTGAAGAAATCTGTCCCTACCCTAAGGCCATATAATCTCTTAAATTTTCTTCTAAAAGTTTGAGAATTTTAATTTTTATAATTCTCTAATTTTTCTAAACTTTTAAAGGAATAACATGAAATGGAAATCCAATTTTCTTTTTCTTCATATATGTATATAGTTATCTCAACATAATTTATTCAATCTTCCATTCTTTCCCCACTGATTTGTGATGCTACATCTGTCTGTTTATGCAGGGTCTATTGGAGGCTCCCCTATTCTGTTCCATCAGAGTATTTGTCTCTAAACCAAGTCCACAATCTTAATTACTTTAACTATTACATGAAGTAATATTTATTATAGCTTTGTTTTTTGTTGGATATTTTTAGCCCTTTGCTCTTTTGTAGAAATGTAAGAATCTGCTCAAATTCAATGAAAAACACCATGGATATTTTGATTGTCATATTATTTCCATCACTCTATATTGCCCTTTTTGTATAATAAAACTTTTCATTCTCTTTATTTTTTTCTCCAATTTATGACAATATGATTTTGGTCTCCTTGAGGAGGTCCATCTTGCAGCTAGATTTGTGTTTGTGTGTGTATGTGAGTGTGTGTGGGAGGTGGTTAATGTATCCAGTAAATGATAGGGCTACTGATATGTGCCTTAAGGAGCAGGGTGTGGGTTTCAGAATTTAGGTAACTAAAAATGACTACTCCCATCAGCCCACTTTAGAATTAACTAAAAAGCCAAAGACATAATTACACTTCAGTGGGTAAATGTCAGAAGGTTGAGTTACATCCTAAGAACGATTATCCTCTTAGCATCATTCAGACTCTTTCTTTGCTGTGTGATAGCCCACAGTGGGATGCTGTTGAAAGAACACTGACTTTATAATTACTTGCATCTTCTTCAGACACAGAATTTGCAACTTATGGGTTGATGGGGAATCACTTATTTGAGCTTGTGTTTCCTATCTGTAAATGAAGATAATAATATGCAGCTTACAAATGAAATAGTAAATGTGAAATGCTGTCTTCTGTGTCATAGATGTATAATAAAACATTAATTTCCTTCCTCTTTAGAAGAACTAAATTCAGGATATTGTACCCAAATCTTTGCTAAGCAAGAAGAAGCATTATTTGCAGGTGATTTAACTCCTTGTTGAGCTAACGACAGTAGTGGCTCAATTAATTTTTAATGGCTAAGAAGATGATTTCTTTTACATTATGTAAAAATTTTAAGTGAAATAAGAAAGGCTTTGGAATAAGACATTTCTTTTTTAGAATCCTGCCTTCACTCTTTACTGCTTATGTGATCTCAGGAGAAGTCACGTTTCTTATTAAAGATATTGAGATAATTCCTTTAAGGTCTTTATAAAAATTAAAGACATTTTAAAAAGTAGATTCAATTTTGCACTGCACTGTCTGCTAGAGAGTAAGTGCTGAATAATTAGTAGCTGCTATTTTTACTATTTTATAAGACCGAGCTTTCACATGCATTGGCATAGAGGAGGAACTTCTAAATCTTCCTACCTGCTTTAGAACAATCTCATTGAGATATGTGCCAATAAATAATAACTCATTTTTTGCTTTGAAATAAATTGAGCCCTAACACCTGAAATTTTTCATGTAGCTTTCAGAGTCATCATTCAATAAGCACACATAGGAAAATGGGATAATGGAAAATAGGTATTTATTTATCTCAATTATTGCTGTCAGAAGTATGGTTGACAAACTATAATCTTATCGGGACACCTGAAAAGATTAGCAAATAAATCATTAATAAAACACTTTCAACTCTGGGATTCTAATGGCATAGAACAAAGGGAAAAGGATCCTGGACCTCCTCAGGGTTAAGCTGGAGGAAAATTCTGATGGACAAAGCGCCATCAAAAGAAATTCAAGAAAGGACATGGACACATTTTCATAATCTCTTCCACAAAGAAGCAAAAGGATTTAAAAATTTAAAAATCCGCCACAAATGTTCCCTTTTTGGCAAAGCACAAGAAACATGAAGAAAGCTACATCAAGGCACATCATGAGCAAAATGCTCCACACAAATGAGAAATTTTTATAAGTTAATTTTATTATATTTTGTATTTAATGGAGTACGTGGTGATTGGGGGAAGACTATAAACAACATAATTGGTAGTGTTTTTCTAGCCCAAACCCAGCTTTCGGATCTTTCTTCCTTCTTTGTTAGGTATTGCAGGACCTGTAAATATTGCCAACAGCTTTCTCTCCTGGGTGCTGATGAGTGCTCCACCCCCTCCCCCACGAACAAGTGTGCACACACCTGCAGCCTGATGCTTGTT
>NC_138377.1:84207665-84247407 GCF_054177405.1 Leptonychotes weddellii
TTCTCTCCTGGGTGCTGATGAGTGCTCCACCCCCTCCCCCACGAACAAGTGTGCACACACCTGCAGCCTGATGCTTGTTGATGACTGGGGCTCCCACTCCCAATTTTCCCTGTGCCGGGCCAGATCTCAGTTTGCTCCCTCCCACCTGAGACCCTGCCTCGATTGGCTCGCTCCCCGTGCCCGGTCTGCTGCACGTTAGACTCCAGGTGCCAGCCGGCTAGAGCTGTGGCCCTCCAGCCCCCGCACGTGCAGATAATTGCGCCCATGAGGAAAGCTCTAGAAATCCACGAGGAAGCGTAAGTGCGTGGAGAAACTAAAACAGGCTCTGGGGCGGGCCCTGAGGAGGGCCCTGAGGAGGGAAGTGAGAGTGGGCTCCGAGACCATGGGGAAGTGGTGGGGAGAGGAAGTGGAGGCTGGAGGTGAGCTAAGGAGCCTAGGAGAGCACGGAGGAGGTGGGGAGCAGGCTGCCCACAAGGGACAAGAACAGAGCCTGTGTTGTCTCAAGAGCTACTTGGACCAAGCCTTGGCCACTCCGGGAAGGGGGAGCAGGTAAGGCAGCAAGCTCTGGAGGAGAGGCATGAAAACCCCTCCTCTCTACCCGTGTACCCCAGGGGACCTCAATAATAACAAATAAATTTAGTTCCCTCTGGGGGCTGGCCTCCCTGGCAGGAGTGGTGAGGCTCAAGGGCAACCAGACAGCCCCCCACACCCATTTGCTCATGTCTGAAATGATCTCAATAGCAAATAAGACCTTCCACTTCCATACTTAGAAGACTGAAATTGTAACACAAAGGACAAGATTCCTGACCCCAAATGAACTCATAGTAGCGTGTAAGTGACTGAAATACGACCTGTTCCAACACTGATGGAGGGAAAAGGGACAGGTCCCCTAGTTTGGAAAAGCGCCTTGAAATGAGACGCTGTGGTTCTAAAAGGCCCATAGCCCCGGTCTCACCCATTTCTCTGGGGCAGTTTACCTGAAATCAATCTCAGACGGAGAGAAATGGCCGGGGCAGAGTTCCTAGTGTGAGCGATGGGGGTGGTGTTAGCTGAGGTGTGGACGACTCAATTACTTCATCTGCCTGAGATTTCACCTGAGACTTTTGTGTAGACGTATTTCACAAATCTCTGCATCGCAAAATACTCCCAAGTATTGAGTTCCTCAGAAGATAATATTCCTGGGCATGAAGTCAGGGCAAATATGTTCCAAAAAGGACAGACATAAACATGAAGTCTTTAATTATATTGGTTCTGTAGTTAAATATAACACTATTTTTCTGAGTCTGCAGAATCTTCTCCAGAGTGACCTTTTCCCCCTTTGACTCAGCTGCTTCATCTTCTCAGCCTCCCCTGCCAGCACTGTGGGGATGGCCTCTTTCCAGAGTTTGGTTGCGAGGTTATGGAGACTCGGAAATCTCTTCAACTGGTGGAACACAGATTTTTTTTTTCAGCCCTTTTAAAATGTCTAACATAATACAACTGTGGTCAGCACAGTGACTCAGCCACTGAAAATATTTTTGATCCATGACATATGTGTTCAAAAGCTGTCTAATTCTTCCCTCTCTTCCTAAATAGGACACTGGCAAGTGCTGGAAAACAGGGTGCACCAACCCACTCTCGAGTCCCTTATCTTTTTAGTGCTTTTAATTCTTTTTAACGTATTTTCATGTTAATAATCTCACTTTATGCAATGCTAGTAGAGTAGGTAGCACAGGTATCATCTTCATTTGACAGATCAACAGGTAAAACAAGGCACAACAAGGGTTTGTCTTTGGTCACAGAGTAAGTTAGGAGCCAACTTGGATCTAGAAGTGAGGTCAGCCTCTTGGGATGGTCCCCTGACCCAAGATCTGTACAATTTCAGAACTTTGTAGCTAGACCTGTCGAGATCCCCTGAATCTCACTATGCCTGACCTACAGGTGAAGTTTGGAGCCCCCCCCCGCCGCCCGCCCATCAGGAGTATCAGCCAGTAGAATGGGTGTAGATGGACTAGCTGCAGTCTGTCTCTGAACCAGGGGCTAATGGGCAGTAGGAAGTAACCAGATTTGCATTTTTTTTTCATATAACAATTTTATGTTCTCAGTCTGGTACTTGCAGTAAACAATATTTTCAAAGTAAGTATCAGCAATGGACAAAATTTTCTAAATAAACATTACAGTTAGAAATCTAACATATCCAGGTACTTTGGCTTCACTTACACCAGGGGCTTGCTAAAGATCCTCTATCGAGGGTGGCTTTGCTTTCTTCTCCCTCAAACCTTGTTCTGTGTCTTGATCAGTTTTTCTTCTGTCATCCTCTGTACTCTGTATGTGTGTGAGAGCAAAGAGGGTGGGTGTATATGTGTAAATTTTTTCAGTATATCCAGTGTCTGGTTATTCCATTACAATGGCTACAAAACTTACTCTTTTTTTCTCCTCCACTCTATCCTGAAAGATTTTTATCTCAGATCATTGACTCCACTGCTTATATCAGCCTCCCGCTCTCCCTCTTCAAGAAGAGAGAAGCTATTTCTCTTTCAAGAAATTTTATGGTTTAGGTGAGAAAGATCTGGCTCCCTGCAGAGCCCTGAGAGGAAGAGCCAAGAAAGAAATAATTCTGTATTTCTGGCATTTTCTGGCTGCCCAAAGCATCCATCTACAGCTGACATTGATAAAATTTCATCAAAGGCATTGGTCAATCAGGCTACAGGTTTTTTAAAAAAACTATAGGAGTCATATTAGCATTTAAGATATTGGTCTTTATTCTGCATAGAATATGGTATATATTACCTCTGTTTTGCATGTTATATTACTAAAAACTCATATAGTCCCTAAGATAATTGAAAATAAATTTTAAAATGTAGTTTGACACTCCTGACAGACACAAAAGCATTTTCCAACAAAAACGCATTTTGAATAAAAAGACACCTCCCGTTCTTGCGTAGGGTGACTCAAAATTATAAAGATTTCATTTTCCCTAAGTTAATGTATTTGAATTTTTTTTTTAAAGATTTTATTTATTTATTTGAGAGAGAGAGAATGAGAGACAGAGAGCATGAGAGGGAGGAGGGTCAGAGGGAGAAGCAGACTCCCTGCCAAACAGGGAACCCGATGAGGGACTCGATCCCGGGACTCCAGGATCATGACCTGAGCCGAAGGCAGTCGCTTAACCAACTGAGCCACCCAGGCGCCCCTGTATTTGAATTTTTAACTTCAAAAAATTTTGAGATATAATTGACATAGAACACTATAAGTGGGATAGCGTAATCACTTGGCTTTTATATAGTGTGAAATAACCATAATTAGTTAACATCCAGTATTTCATATATGTATATAAAAAGAACTCAGGATTTCCTCTTAAAGACTTTCATATATGCCATACAGAGGTGTTAACTATAGTCATCATATTATATGTTACATCCCTTGTACTTAGTGAAACAAAGTTTGTACCTTTTGACCACCTTCATCTCATTGCCCTCCTGGTGACCACAAATCTGATCTTTTTCTAGGAGTTTGGGTTTGTTTTTTAGGTTCCATATATAAGTGACATAGAGTATTTGTCGTCTTCTGTATTATACAACTTAGCACAAGGTCCATTTGTGTTGTCACAACTGACAGGATTTCCTTTTTTATGGCTAAATGATATTCTATTGTGTGTGTATATAAGCGCCACAACTTCTTTATCTGTTCATCTTTCGGCAGACACTGGGTGGTTTCCATATCTTGGCTATTGGTGGTAATGCTGCTGTGAACATGGGCGTGCAGATACCTTTCAACGTAGTGTTTCCATTTCCTTTGGATATGTTCCCAGAAGTGGAATTGCTAGGTCATATGGTAGTTCTGTTTTTATTTTTTGAGTAACCTCGGTATGTTTTCTGTAGTGGCTGTACCAATTTACATTCCTACCCACAGTGCATAAGGTTTCTTTTTCCTCCCTGTCCTCACCAGTGTTGGCTATCTCTTTTTGATAACCATTCTAAGAGATGTGAGGTGATACTTCATTATGATTTTGATTTGTATTTCCCTGATGATTAGCGATGTTGAACACCTCTTCGTGTGACTTATTAGCCATTTGTATATCTTCTTTGGAAAAATGTTCAGATCTTTTACTCCTTGTTTTTTTTTTTTGAAGTGTAGTTGACATACAATACTACATTTCAGGTGTACAACATAGCGATTCAACATCTATATACATTATGATCAGGGTAAACATAACATCCATGTGTCAACATACAAAGTTGTTATATATCAACTAAATTCCTTATGCTGTATCTTGTATCCCCATGTCTGACTTATTTTATAACTGGAAGTTTGTACCTTGTATTTCCTTTGTCCTATTTTGCCCATACCTCCACCACCCTCCCCCTTGGTAACCACCAGATTATTCTTTGTATTTATGAGTCCATTTCTGTTTTGTTTTGTAGATTCACATACAAGTCAAATCATAAGACCTTTGTCTTGGTCTGACTTATTTTCTTTAGCATAATACCATGTTAATGGCAAGAGTTCATTCTTTTTTATGACTAATATTGCATGTGTATGTATACAGTATCTTTTTTCCAGATCATATAGTAGTTGTATTTTTAATTTTTTGAGGAACCTCCATACTGTTTTCCACAGTGGCTGCACCATTTTTCAGTCCCACAAGCAGTGCATGAAGGTTCCCTTTCTCCCACAACACTTCCTTTTCTCTCACCAACGCTGGTTATTTACTGTCTTTTTGATAGCCATTGTGATAGGTGTGAGGTCATACCTCACTGTGGTTTTGGCTTAGTGATTAGGTGGTTTTGACCTGGTGATTAATGATGTTGAGGATCTTTTGTGTCCGTGGCCATCTGTTGCTCTTAAATGACTATTCAGGTCTTCTGCCCAATTTTAATTAGTTTGTGGAGGGTTTTGCTATTATGTTGTGTGAGTTCTTTATATCACTGTACTTCCTTTGTCAAAGATTAATTGACCATATAAGCATGGGTTTCTTTCTGGGCTTTCTGTTTTGTTCTAGTGATCTATGGGTCTATCTTTGTGTTACTACCATACTCTTTTGATTACTGTATTTTGTGTTAGAGTTTAAAATCAGGGAGCATGACACCTTCAGCTTTGTTCTTCTTTCTCAAGATTGCTTTGACCTTCTGGGCTTGTTGTGGTTTTATACAAATCTTAGGATTATTCTAGTTCTGTGAAAAATGCCACTGGTATTTTGATAGGGAATGTATGAATCTGTAGATTGCTTTGGATAGTATGGACATATTAATGATATTGTTCAATTATGAACATGGTATATCCTTTTGTTTGTGTTGTTTTCAATGTCTTTCATCAATGTTTCATAGTTTTCAGACCGCAGGTCTTTCGCCTCCTTAGTTAAATTTATTTCTAGGTATTTTGATAGAATTTTCTCTTAATTTCTCTTCTGTTTCATTATTGATGGAAATATAACAGATCTCTGTGTATCAATTTTGTATCCTTCAATTTCACTGAGTTCATTCTAATATTTTTTTTTGATGGAATCTTTAGGGTTTTCTATATCTAGTATAATGCCATCTGCAAATAGACAGTTTTACTCCCCCCCCCCATCCCCCAGTTCGGATGCCTGTTCCTTTTCTTGCCTGATTGCTGTGACTAGGACTTCCATTATTATGTTGAATAACAGTGAGGGTGGACATCCTTATCTTGTTCCTGGTCTTAGAGAAAAAGCTTTCAGCTTTTCACTGTCAGTTATGAATACGGGTTTGTCGTATATGGCCTTTATTGTGTTGAAGTGTGTTCTCTCTATGCCCTTTTGTTGAGAGCTTTTATTGTAAGTGGATGTTAAATTTTATCGAGTTCTTGTTTTTGCCTCTGTTGACATGCTTGATTTTAATCTTCCTCTTTTTTAATGTGGTATATTATCATAATATATATTATATCATATCAATTGACTTGCAGATAGTGAACTATCCTTGCATCCCTGGAATAAATCCCACTTGACTGTGGTGTATGATCTTTTTAATGTATTTTTCAATTTGGTTTGCTTATACCTTGCTGAGGATTTTTATGTCTGTGTTCATCAAGGATATTGGCCTGTAATTTTATTTTGTTTTTTTGTTTTTGTTTTTTCTCCTTTTTTCTTTTCTTTCTCTTTGTCTGGTTTTGGTATCCGGGTAATGCTGATCTCATAGAATGAATTTAGAAGCATTACTTCCTCTTGAGCTTTTTGAAATAGTTTAAGAATTTATATGTATTAACTCTTTCAATGTTTAAAATTTATCTGTGAAGCCATCTGGTCCTGGACTTTTGGGAGTTTTTGGATTACTGATTCAATTTCATTATTAATCATTTTGTTCAGATTTTCTATTCTTGATTCAGTCTTGGAAGATTGTATGTTTGTAGGAATTTATTCACTTCTAGGTTGTCCCATTGGTTGACACATAGTTGTTTGTAGTAGTATCTTATTACTCTTTGTATTTCTGTGGTATCAGTTTTAATTTTTTTTCATTTTTGATTTTATTTATTTGGGCCCTCTTATTTTGATGAGTCTGGCTAAAAGTTTGTCAGTTTTGTTTTCAGAAAACAGCTTTTATCTTTTTACTTACTGTTTTTAGTCATTCATTTCTGCTCTCATCTTTATTTTCTTCTAACTTTGGATTTTGTTCTTTCTGTAGTTCCTTTAGGTTTAATGATAGATTGAGATTTTTCTTGTTTCTTGAGGTAGTCCTGTATAACACTATAAACTCTCTTAGAACTGCTTTTGCTGTGTCCCACAGATTTTGGACTGTTGTGTTTTTATTTTCATTTGTCTCAAAGTATTTTTGATTTCATGGACTTACTAGTTGTTTAGTAGTATGTTTATCCTTGTTTTTTTGTTGTTGTTTTTTGTTTCCTAGTTTCTTTTCTCTTGTAGTAGACTCCTAGTTTCATACCATCGTAGTCAGAAAAGATGCTTGATATGATTTCAGTCTTCTCCAATTTATTGAGAACTGTTTTGTGGTCTAACATGTGATCTGTCCTGGAGAATGCCCCCTGTGCATTTGAAAGAATGTATTCTGTTTTCAGGTGGAACGTTATGTATATATTATATTAAGTCCATCTAGTCTACTGTGTCATTTAAGGCCACTGTTTTCTTACTGATTTTCTGTCTGAATTATCTATTGATGGAAGTGGGGTGTTAAAGTCCCCTACTATTTTATACTGTCCATTTCTCTTTATGTCAATATTTTCTTTATGTATTTAGATACCCCTATGTTGTGTACATAGGTAATTATAAGTGTTAAATCTTCTTGGATTGATTTATAATTAGGTAATGCCCTTCTTTTTTTCTTGTCAGTCTTTAAAGTCTGTTCTGTCATGTGTATAACTGCATCAGCTTTATTTTGGTTTCCATGTCTTTTTCTATTTATTTTCTTTATATGTCTTTAGATCTGAAGTGAGTCTCTTGTAAGCAGCATATAAATGGCTCTTTTTAAAATTCAGCCACCCTATTTTTCTTGATGGGAGCATTTAGTCCATTTCCATTTTAAGTAGTTATTAGTAGATATGTACTCCCTGCCATTTCGTTGTGTTCTGATTGTTTTTGTAGTTATGTTTCTTTCTTGCTCTCTTCCTTTATAATTTGGTGACTTAGTGTTGTATCTATATTCTTTTCTCTTTATTTTTTGTGTATCTATTTCCAGTATTTGGTTTGTGGTCATCATGAGGTTTATATATAATATCCTACATATAGCAGTCTATTTTAAGTTGATGGTTGCTTAAGTCCAAGTGCATTCTAAAAGCACTACGATTTTACTCCCCCAACATGCTTTATATTTTTGATGTCATATTTTAGATGTTATTTTGTGTATTCCTTAACTAATTATTATATGTCTAGATGATTTTTACTATTTTTGTCTTCTAACTTTTGTAGTAGCTGTGTAGGTGATCGGTCTACTACATTTACTATATGTTTATCTTTACTAGTGAGACTTTTTTTCCCATAATTTTCTAATATCTAATTATGGCCTTTTCTTTCCTGTTTAAAGCAGTACATTTAACATTTATTAAGGCTGATTTGGTGTTGATGAACTTGTAGCCTTTGAGAAACTCTTTCATCCCTCCTTTAATTCTGAGTGATAACCTTGCCAGATTTAGTACTTTTGGTTGGAAATTTTTTTCCTTGCACTTGTGCTTTTGTTCTCTAGCACCTTGCACTTTTAAAAATATATATATTTTATTATTTGAGAGATCAAGAGAGTGAGCGGGGGGAGGGACAGAGGAATAAGCAGACTCCTCACTGAGTAGGGAGCCTGTTGCTGGGCTCAATCCCAGGACCGTGAGATCATGACCTGGGCTGATGTCAGACAGGACTATTGAGCCATCCAGGTGCCCCAGTACTTTGCACTTTTAATATGTCATGCCAGTCCCTTCTGGCCTGTGAAGTTTCTGCTAAAATATCAGCTGATAATGTTGTGGGAGCTCCCTTGTATATTATGTATACATATGTATACAAAATATACTATGTATATTTTTTCTGGCTGCTTTTAATATTTTCTCTTTAACTGTTGGCACATTGATTATAATGTGCCTTGCTGCAGGTCCCTTTGGGATTCATCTTATTTTGGATTCTGTGCTTCCTAGGCTTGGGTATCTCTTTCCTTCATCAGGTTAGGGAATTTGTCAGCTATTTTTTCAGATAGGTTTTTGACCCCTTTCTCTTTATCTTCCCCTTTTGAAGCCTCTATAATGTTAATGCTACTATATTTAATGTTACCCAGAGTTCCCTTAAAATATCCTCATAACAGCTTTTAGCTGTTTTTAGTGGTTAATTTCTACTACGTTATTTTGTAGATTGCTAATCTGATCTGCTATTGATTCCTTCTGGGGTATTTTTCAATTATTGTATTTTACAGCTCTTATTAGTTCTTATATTTTCTATCTTTGTTGAAGTTCTCATTATGTTCATACATTCTTGATTTCATTGAGCATCTTTATGACCATTACTTTGAACTGTTTATCTGGTATTGCTCATCTCCATTTCATTTAGTTCTTTTCCTGAGATTTTGTCTTATTCTTTTATTTGGGCATATTCCTCATTTTGCTTAATTCTGTTTCTGTGATTTAGGTAGATCAGTTAGCTCTCCCAGTCTTGAAGGGCTGGCTTTATGCAGAAGGTGTCCTGTGGTGCCCAATAGCACAAATCCACCTGGTGACCTGAGCCAGGTACCCCAGGATTATTCCCTGTGTGGCCTGTGTACATTCTTCTATTGTGAAGGTAGCTTGAGGTTTACATTTTTTTTTTTTTTATAGTTCTTCCATCAAGAGTTTAGGTGCCACATTGCCATTATAAGCTGGCTGCAAATTATTTGACTCTTACTTATAAAACTTTAATTTTGCATGTGTGTGTGACATGTGTTCATGGAAAATACATATAAGCAAAATGAACTATCACACAGAAATAAGCACTTAAGTTTTTGATATATGTGTGTATACATATGTGCATGTGCACACAGTACTTGGGATTGAATCCTACATATGTGAACTGGCACCAAATATACTGCTTTGCAATCCATTATGTTTTACTTTACAATATAGAATGAATATATTTTCATGCATATGTGTATGAAACTTTCCAATTGAAAAACAGACCTGGAGAGTGGGTAAAAATACAAAATCTGATGAGATTCTAGTACCAAGGAAACTCCCCAAAACAAAATTTCACCAGATGATTAAAAGTAAAATGAAGATCAAAGATATATCAGAAAATGCTAACAGAAAGAAAGGGCCAGATTTTAATATCAGACCCCCCCCCCAAAAAAAATCAAAGCCTAAAGCACACAGGATAAGGATGACTGCATGAATGCCTTTGCTTTCAGTGCATCATCACAACCTTGTTTCTTTTTTTTTTTTTTTAGATTTTATTTATTTATTTGACAGAGACACAGCGAGAGAGGGAACACAAGCAGGGGGAGTGGGAGAGGGAGAAGCAGGCTTCCCGCCGAGCAGGGAGCCTGATGCGGAGCTCGATCCCATGACCTGAGCCGAAGGCAGACGCTTAACGACTGAGCCACCCAGGCGCCCCTTTTGTTTCTTACTCTTATCTCTCCCCTAAGTCTTTCCAACTCATCTGTGCCTCTTATCAATTCAAGGTCCAAATGGTTCCTAGGAGCATCCTCTTTAAATCCCCAGTCAGGTCGGGTCAGTCCTCCTCTAAGATTTCCTTCTGCTTCCTTGTTTAGCCAATATGTCACTAAAATACCTATTTTCATTGACATAAAAAGAAAAGTGTGACTAATATTTTTGATAGTTTTATTTCAAATATTTCCCGTATCACAATTAAATGCCTAAGTCATGGTCTGATTTTTATGATTTTTTTTTCAAAGATTTATTTGTTTTATAGAGAGAAGGAGGGGAGAGAGAGAGAATGAGTGGGGGTAGGAGCAAAATCTCAAGCAGAATTCCCACTTAAGCACGGAGCCCAACATGGGTCACCATCCCACAACCCTGAGATCATGACCTGAGCTAAAATCAAGAGTTGGATGCTTAACCTACTGAGCCACCCAGGTGCCCCTGATTTATTTATTTATTTTTTAAAAATATACCAGTAATTGAACAGAATAAGGCTGAAAATAAGGACTACCTGTTACAAGGGTAGGGGAAAGGTTATAACAAAAGAGAACTTTTGTTTTAAATGATAATCATTCAACTATCAGTATAAACCTTTCCAAGCCAGTTTAACCTAGTGTCTGACACACTTGTATTGCTTGATATATATAAGTATGTGCCAGACATGGAGTTAAAAATGTAGAATTAGTTATAAAGACGATCACCTGGTTCCCATTTTTTGAAGGAGCTCACAATCTGCAGAGAGGCAGTAAAATAAGGCAGTCTTTAAAATTTATGGTATTAATCCAACTTTGGAACCCAACTGAGAACTGGAGGAGAATTGGCTTTCAGTGACGCTGCTTTCCTACAGAATGAGAACTCAGCTATTAGTTTAAAGGGTATTCGAGTGATATACAACATGTACGGGAAGTAGTTTTCTCTCAAACTTTTATATTAAATAGCATTATTCCTATTACTTTCAGATGGTTTTGCTGTCTACTTTTAAGGAAACATGAGACTAGATTAGACCATATCTTAAGGTCTCTTTATTTTCATTCTAGGATTAAATAAAAAGAGCAAAGCATCATTTGAAATGAAACTTCTAATGAGAAGATTTGAGTCTTGAGGGAATTTTTAATACAAGGTTGCTGAGAACTGGTACAAGCAAAAGAAAGAATGATGGTTTCAGTCACTGTGTGTGTGATACCACACCTTGTAAAACAGTAAAACATGCTTCAGAGAGAATTTTTCAGGCATCTTTTGTTTTTGGTTCTGTAGCAAATTTTTGAAGATAATGGTTTGACAATAGTTTTTCTGTTATTTCTACAAAAAAAAGTATTTGAGTAAACCCTTTAATTTAAAATCTCAAACAATGTAGGTGAAGAAAAAATTATCCAGTATGTAGTAGATCTGATATCAAATCTCAAATTATACCACATTTCCTCCCCCACCCCATCATAGAATGTAGATTTACCTCCAAAACTAGGTAAGAATTATTCGTGATCAAAGGAAAGGGGCTTGTCTTTCACTTAGTTGTAACTTGATGTTTTCTCTCCATTTCTCTTATTTTGACTGAAAACTAGCAGCACGAGGTTAAAGGGGTAAAAATACACAGTCAGCTGGATTTTTCTCCAGGGTTTGACTTAGTGATTACAGGAGAATGAGTCTGCTATGGGGAATACTACAGATTCAAGCAAGTCTGTAGACAGAGGCACTCCTCAGCAAATTCAGAAGAGGGAGCATTCCATGTGGCTGTTCGATACTGGGGTGGTTTGCTTTTCTACATTAGGCTGGGAGGAAATCTGATACACGGAATGAGAGTCAGAACCTGGAATATGGGTGCAGGCTTCCAGTTCATTTACCTAGAGTGTGATTCCTGTCCTCTCCACCTGTTTATGGGGATACCTCACCCACTTTTTCTATCTTGGGTTGACAGATGTTTCCTAAGATTAGAAATCTTTTCCATGTGTGTCTGTCTCAGCCTCCAGTAAAGGTTTACAGAACTGAGAGAAAAATATCAAGTTCTTTGCTAGCAGAGGCAAAATTTTTACAACCTATATTTTCTGACTGATAGAAATAATTTTGTTTTTAATCTTCAGAATAATCCATACACCGTTAGCTCTGTGTGTACAGGCACTCCTTGATAAGAGGTAGAATCATGAAAGAGTGTGGATTGTAAGTTGCAGGGGTGGGGATGGAGATATTATGGGTGAATAATCCTTCTCCTCCTGCCAAATCTGTTCAGACAGATTGTGAAGAACGTTCGCTATCAGAGTCCCTCTGCTTTGTGGCTACACCATCTTCTTTAGGCATTAGTAGTCAAGAAAAGGTCTATTCTAAACATCCTCTGTGAGTATGGTTGCAGGTCTTCTGTTTGAAGTAGAAACATTAATAATTCTGAATCTGGGAAATTCTGCAAGAGACAAACAGTACTTTACAAAACTCTATACCAGGAGGGGTAGGAAAAAATGTCATTATTCTGTTTGTTAGGTCGAATGAAATCTGAATGCAAAATCAACCTCTGTTTTCAGTGTATTTCCTGGGAAGTGAAATTGCCGTCCATGTTTTGAAGACTTGTAGTGAAGAGATTACAAGAATAAAATAATGCATTTCATGGTAACTGGTTTCAAAATGATTAAAAGAGGCTTTCACTCATTAGAAAAAAATGTAATTGAATATTATTTGAACATTATAGCTCTAGCCATATGACCTCTTTTGTGAAAATTAATGAATATTAGTCTTCTGGACCATTAAGCAGAGCCTGGAGCAAAGATCAGAGTTGTTTTGTTGTGAATTTTCTTCCTCATGAACTTTGGTGCCTAATATAATTCCCTTTTTTTAGTGATTTACTTGAAGAGAACTTATTAGCTTCATGAATGACTTCCATTAGAGATTACCTAGCTAACGGGCAGGGATGGAAAGCTTGATGACTTAGTTCTTCCTCTGGCAACGTCATGTTAGAGTCAACAGTTGCTTTCCAGAAGCTCACACCCCATTGCATTTTCTTTAACACACAATACTTATTTACAGGGTTATCACTAGGTTAAATGAATCAAAGAATTCTGCCTATACAAGTTGATGATGACTCTTATTTTCCTTGGTGAAAGAGCAGGGTGTGATGCACACTGCAAAATTTGACGGAGCGTACTCTACCTTCTCCTTTTTTCCTGAATTTATACCAGAATTGCTGTATTGGTAAATGAAGTATAATTATCATTTCATTTTGACTTGACACTTGAAAAAGCATCCTCCTGTTTATAGGATATGATGAGGTAGATGTTAATAACCAAAGGCTCCCACATACCTTCCTTAACCGAGAATTCTGTAAAATCAAATCGGTTAAACATAGAAGAATTATGTGATCTTGCTAGAAAATGACTTTATTATGTTCTTATAAAAAAAATAAAGTTGATACCTAAAATCAGCGGTTTTTGTTCTCCTTTTTAAGAGTACTGACCCAGTTATAAAGCAGATAAAGTCAGAACTGCTGCGCTTGAATCTGAGGTGGTGGGTGCCAAGTCCTACATGCCAAGCCCTTCCTTGCCCAGTGAAGCTTCTCTCAGGAACTCCAGGGCTTCTCAGAACACAATCTGAAGCATACTAGGCAACATGATCTCTACGATCTCTGAGATAAGAGGATTCCGACAAGCAATTTTTGTTTGCATGCTATTTGCTCTGTACTCTGCTTTACCCCATGTGTAATTGATGGGGTATCATCCAAGTATGGTGAGATTTGGTAAATGGAAAAGCCAAAGAATACTTGAGGGCACAAGGAGCCAGTCATGTGAGGCAGAGAGGAATGGAATGGGTTGTTTGGTAGTAAATAGGGCAATAGGAAAGGAGCTACTGCTCTTTAAAGGTTATTTCACGCTCTAGTCTTTCCTTCCTTTCCTAGGGACAATCACTATAAAAAAATCTCGTGTATTCTTCCAGGATGTATTATAATTTCACTATCCATAAATACAGAAATGATGCCATGCTAGATAATTCTGTCATCCTTTCACAGGGTCCATGCTAATCTTCTCTGTATCATTCCAATTTTAGTATATGTGCTGCTGAAATTGCTTTCTAGACTAGATAATTTCTGAAACTTGCTTTTTAAACTCAGTGTTCTTTTAAAAACTACATTGATGCCTATTGGTCTAATTAATTCATCCAAATGTATTTTACCATATAAATATATCAAAATTATTCCCTATTAATGGGAAAAATAAGGTACAGTATACCCTATGACAAATAATGTTGTAGTATACATCTTTTTATTTGTAATCTGCTACGTAAGTGTAAGATTCTCTTCATGTTACATACCTAACAGATTTTGGGGGCAATTGGGTGAGCAAATTTCAACCTTACTAGAAACTGTGATTTCATTTTCAAAAGTGGTCATAGACATTTTTAACAGTACCTCATGGAAGTTTCCATCCATAACAACTTGACAGTCTCAGATATTTCATTTTCTTTTCCATTCCAGTGGTTGTGAAATAAGGTATCAGTGCTTAATGTTAACTTGCACAATCCTTATAGCTTAACAGTTTGAGCACCTTTTCCTATGCTAATTTCCTCTTAGGAAATGCATTTCAACATGCAATTTATTTTTCTACCTGTTTTTCAAATTCTTTTATGGAGGCAAAGCTAATCCTCCATTGTATGTTGCAAATACATTTTCCTGCTCTGTTGTTTCTTTACTTCTGATGTGATACATTTGTCATGCCTATTTGTGATAATTTATGCTTTCTGTGTCTTGTGGCAATTTATACATAGAACGTATATCTATATATGTATATAGATATAATCCATATTCTATATTTAAAGTTTGTCCACATTTAGATTTTAATGTACCATGTTTAAATTTTTTTTCAGGGTGGCTTTTTTAATTTTTTATTTAAAGTCAATTTAATTAACATATATTATTAGTTTCAGAGGTAGAATTTAGTGATTCATCAGTTACATGCAACACCCCGTGCTCATTACTTCAAGTGCCGTCCTTAATGCCCATCACCCTGTTACCCCATACTCCCACCCACCTCCCCTCCAGCAACCCTTAGGTTATTTCCTATAGTTAAGAGTCTCTTATGATTTGCCTCCCTCTGTTTTTGTCTTATTTTACCTTCCCCTGCCCTATGTTCATCTGTTTTGTTTCTTAAATTCCACATATGAGTGAAATCATATGGTATTTGTCTTTCTCTTACGGATTTATTTCACTTAGCATAATACCCTCTAGTTCCAGCCACATAGTTGCAAATGGCAAGATTTCATTTTTTGATGACTGAGTGATATTCCATTGTGTGTGTGTGTGTGTGTTTGTGTGTGTGTGTGTATATAAAATCACATCTTCTTTATCCATTCCTCTGTCAGTGGATATCTGGGCTCTTTCCATATTTTGGTACCATGTTTAAATTTTTAAGAAATAACTACCTGTTTTCCAGTGTGATTGTAGCATTTTACGTTCTCAGGGTAAGCAAGTTTGAGTTGCTTCACATACTTACCAACACTGTTATTGTCAGTCTTTAATTTCATCCATTCTACAGTATATATTATAGTATCTAATTGTGGTTTTAAATTTTATTTCCCCAGTGACTAATGATGAAAAGTATCATCTTTGTGCTTTTTGGCCGCTCATGTATTTCGTGAAGCATCTGTTCAAATTTTTGTCCAAGTTTAAATTGGGTTGTAGTTTTGATTAAATACAACTCATTTTTTAACACAGATTTTTTAAACTGCTTAATTAAAAAAAGATAGGTTAACAGGCTATTGAAAAGATAGTACAGATATCACATATACCCTTCACTGAGTTTCCCCCAATAGTTACATGTTATATAATTGGAGCACAATATAAAGACCAGGAATTTGACACTGGTACAATGTGTGTACATATTTTTCATTTTATCATATGTGTAGATTGTATAACCATCACTGCAATCCAAATACAAAACTATTCCATCATGCCTTGTGCTATCCCTGTCTAGTCTCTCTCATCCACCCCTCACATGTTTAACCTTGCATAACCCCTGGCAAACACTAATCTGTTTTCCGTCTGTATAATTTTATATAAATGGAGTCATATAGTATCTGTCATCTGGATATTTTTTTTCTCCTAACATAATGCCCTTGAGATCTAAGTTGCTGTGTGTATCAGTTTACTTTTATCGCTGATTAGTATTTAAGGAATACTAATGTATTCCTGGGATGTATCACAGTTTAACTATTCACCTACTGAGGGATATTTTGGTTGTTTCAGTTTGAGGCTATTAAAATAAAGCTGTTATGAACAGTCATTTGTAAGATTTGTGTGGATGTTTCATTTTTTCCAGGATAAATGCCCAGGAGTTCAATTGCTGGCTGTATTGTAGAGGTATATTTAATTTTATAAGAAATTGTCAAACTATTTGAGAATTATTGTATTTTACATTCACACTGACAATGTATGAGAGACCAGTTTCACTGCATCCTTTCTAGCATTTGGTATTGTCATTGTTTTTGTTTAACTGTTCTAATAGGTACATAGAAACATTTCATCACGGCTCCAATTTGCATTTCCTGAATATCTAGTGAGACTGATCATCTTTTCATGTGCTTGTTTGTTATTCATATGTCCTCTTCAGTGAAATGTCTCTACATCTTTTGCCCATTTTCTAATTGTGTGTGTCTGGTGGTTGTTTGCTGTTGAGTTTTGAGAGTTCTTTATATATTGTAGGTACTAGTTCTTTTTTCAATATATGGTTTGCAAATATTTTATTCCAATTTATACCTTTCTTTTTTAAAATCCTTTTTACATGGGCTTTCCAACAGCAAGTTTTTAAGACCAAATTATTGACTTTTTTGGTATCATGCTTTTGATGTCATGATTAAGAACTCTTCAAGTTTTGTCTTGGAGACTTTTTCCTGAGTTAAGGTTTTTTTTATAATTTTTATTTCATATTTAAATATTCATTTTGAGATAATTTTTGCATTAAGGTATGAGGTTTAGGTTGAGGGTGTGTTTTTGCTTATAAATATCCAGTTGCTCAAGCACCAGTTGTTTAAAAATCTATCCTCCACTGAGTTGCTTTTTGCATCCTTATAGAAAAATGAGTTCTGTGGGTCTTTATCTGGGTTCTCTATTCTGTTGCATTGATCAATGTTTAATTCCATCTATTGATATCACAGTCTTGGTTACTCTGACTATAAAAGGAGTTGTGAAAAAAAATTATATACACACACACATATGTATATATATATATAAAATTTGGAGACAGTTGGCATTTTGTATCTCAAGGGTTTCAATTCATAAACATGGTATACCATGTATTAATACTTACTTTGATTATTCTCATCACTGTAGGGTGGGTATTTAAATGACCAACAATAATTGTGGATTTGTCTACTTTTCAGTTACATCTCATTTTGGATTGTTATGTCTTCCTGGTCAATTTACCTTTATGCCATTATACAGTATGCCTCTCTTCTTTTGCTCTGAAGTCTACATTATCAGATATTAGTTTAGCTACTACTGTATTCTGATTGTATAGTATATCTTTTTCCATTTGTTTACTTTTAGCCTGCCTTTATCATTATATTTGAATTGAGTTCCTGAGCATATAGTAAGGTCATGATGTTTTTTTTATCCATCCCATTAAGGTTTTTTATTTGATATATTTAGACCATTTACATTTAATGCAATTATTGATAAGGATTAAATCTGTCATTTTATTCTTTGTCTTCTGTTTGTTTTCTCTGGTTTTCATTGTCTATTCTGCATTTCTATAGATTACTTTACACTTCAAGTTTTTCAATGTATCTCTTTGTATAACATTTTTAGTGACAATTCTTGGTATTGCATTATGTATAAGTTTTTTTTTATTGCTTCCTTAAAAAATTGCCACAAACTAAAACACAATTTTTTATCTTAGAATCCTGAAGGTGAAAGGTCTGTTACAGGCTCACTGGACTAAAGTCAAGGTGTCAGCACAGCACAGCTATTCCCTTCCAGAGGCTTAGGGTAGAATCTGTTTCAATGATTTTTCCAGGTTTTAGATGCATTCATTTTTTGGCTCATAAACATTTTCCTCTACCTTCAAAAGCAACTGTATGTTGAGCATTTTTTAAAAGATTTATTTATTATTGGGGGGAGGGGCAGAGTGAGATGGAAATAATTCCCATCAGACTCCCTGCTGAGCACAGAGTCTGACATGGGACTCAATCCCATGACCCTGAAATCATGACCTGAGCTGAAACCAAGAGTTGGATGCTCAACTGACTGAGCCACCCAGGCACCACTGTGTGTTGAGCTTTTTAATATTACATCACGCTGACCTCACTCTCCTACCTTCCTCTTCCACTTTGAGTGTCCTGATTACATTGGACCTACCTGATAACCCTGGATAATCCAATATTAAGATTAGTTGATGAGCAAACTTAATTCTATCTGCAACTTTAATTTCCCTTTTCTGTATGAAATAAATTATTCTGGTTCCAAGAATTATAACATGGTTGTCTCTGGGGGCCATTAATTTGCCTACTAAACATTATATATACATAATTTGTCAAAGTTGGTTGGTGAATACATTTTGCCAGTTCTAGTGAAGTGCAAAAACCTTATTATCTACCACTATATTCCTTTATTCTCTCTCACATTTAAAGTAAAATTGTCTTAAATATTTCCTCTGTATACATTGAGAACCACATTAGATAGTGTTAAACTTTTTGTTTCAACCGTCAAACATAATATAGAAAACTCAAGAGGAAAAGGGAAGCATACTGTGTTACCCATAGTTTTGCTTTTACCATTCACTGTCCTTTCTGGATGTTTCAAGACTCCTTTTTTCGTTTCCTTTCTGTTCAGAAAATTTTCTTTAGCCATTCATTTAAAGTAAGTTGGCTGTTTATAAAGTCTCATAGTTTTCCTTCATCTGAGAATGTTTTGATTGCCTCTTCATTCTTGAGGATATGTTTGCACTGAATATGGAATCTTGGGTTGATTATTTTCTTCTTCAGCACTCAAAGTGTTATGCCATTTCTTTCTGCCTCTATGGTTTCTGATAGAAAATCCATTCTCATTCAAATTGTTTCTCCCCTATAGATAATGTGCCATTTCTCTTACTACTGTCAACATTTTTTCTTTGCTTTCAGTTTTCAGGAGTTTGTGATGTGTCTTGACATGAATTTTTCAGTTTGTCCTGTATATGGTTTATCAGCTTATTCTGTAGATTTGTGTTTTATTTTTTGCAAAACTTGAATTTTTTAGGCATTTTTTATTGAATAGATTTCCAGCTCTGTTATGAACTGAATGTTTGTGCCCTCCCCAAATTCAGATGTTGAAGCCCTAACTCCTAATGTGATTGTATTTGAACATAGGGCCTTTGAGAGTCAATGAGGTTTAGATGAGGTCATGAGGGTAGAGCACAATGGTGGGATCAGTGTTTTGTTTTTTTTTTTACTATTTTTTTTATTATTATTTTATGTTAATCACCATACATTACATCATTAGTTTTTGATGTAGTGTTCCATGATTCATTGTTTGCGTATAACATCCAGTGCTCCATGCAGAACATGCCCTCTTTAATACCCATCACCAGGCTAACCCATCCCCCCACCCGCCTCCCCTCTAGAACCCTCAGTTTGTTTTTCAGAGTCCATAGTCTCTCATGGTTTGTCTCCCCCACCGATTTCCCCCCACATCATTCTTCCCCTCCTGCTGTCGTCTTCTTCTTTTTTTTTTTTTTAAACATATCAGAATAGGAAGAGAGACCAGAGCTCACTCTGTCATGTGAGGATACAGTGAGAAGGTGGACCACTGTGAGCCAGGAAGAGAGCCTTAACCAAGAATCAAATCTGATAGCACTTTGATCTTGGACTTATCATTCTCCAGGACTGTGAGAAGTAAATGTCTATTGCTAAAGCTACTCAATCTGTGATATTTTGTTAGAGCAGTTTGAGAAGACTCAGAATTCTGTTCCCTTTTCTTCTGTCTTTCTGGGACTCCAATGAGATGAATATTATATTTTTAAATTTTTTATCATAATCCCACATGTCCCTAACACTTACTTTCAGGCTCTGTAGTTCAGACTGTGTAATTTCTACTGTTTTATATTCAAATTCACTGATTTTTTTTCTTTCAAGTGGCTGTTGAGTCCATCCGCTTAGTAATATTTCAGTGGCTGTATTTTTTTATTTCTAAAATTTCCATTTGTTTTTCATATCTTCAATTTCTTTGAGACTGTGTACTCCTTCCATAAAACTTTCTCTTCATTGGTTCCAGACATATTTTAAATTGTTTGTTGAAACTTTTTTTATTGACTGCTTTAAAATCCTTGTTCAGATACTTCCAACACCTGGATTATCACATTGGCATCTGTTGTCTTTCCTCATTCAGTTTGAGGTCCCTGGTATGACAAGTGATTTTAATATGGACATTTTGGGTATTTTAAGACTTCAGGTCTTACTTAAATCTTGTATTTATCTTGCCTGACAGTGCTCTGGTACTTGAATGAGAATTCTGACTCATTTCTTCTAGATGGAGATGGAAATTTAGGGTTTTTTCGCCCTCAGTTTCCATAGATACCCAGGTGGAGAAACTTTTTGTTACTGCAGTGGGCATGACTTGGAGTTGAGGCTTCCTCCTGGGTCTCTGCTTATACTGCCCTAGCTTAGAGGGGAATAGGTGCCTAATTGCTGCTTCCTGTGTAGCCACCACTGACATTGAGGGGTGATTTTGTTATGGCTGAGCAGTGATGAAAGTCCTGACTTTGCACTAGATCTCTTTTAATAAAACTCCATTGAGGAGGGAAAGGGTGTCTCATTACTACTTTCACAGGGGAGAAGTTCAGGCTGTCTCTGTGATTTCCAACTCCCTACTTGGCCTTCTCTGACAGCACTCCAGCCAGTAGGGGGGGATTGGAGTACCTTATTACAGTCCAGCAAGGGTAGAAGTCTAGGCATTGCTTTTTGACCTTCACTGACAGGAGTGGAAATGGGGGCCACAGGATTTTGTGTGTGGTGTTTGGCTAGAGTGGGTTAATTATCATCTAAAGGTTTTTGTCTGAGTGGCCTGTCCCTTTCTTGGTTCCTCTGTTAAGGAGAGTAGGTTTTCCTTGGAGCCTTTCTTGTCTGCACCATTTATATCTCTGGGTTACAATGTTCAGTTTGGGATATTTGAGGCAAACAGAAAACCCAGAAAACTCATCACTGTATTATACTTTGAATCTAAAGTCACTAGTCACTATGCCATCTCTCCAACTTTCAGAGCTTTATATGTGCTTATTTTATATATTATGTCCAAAATTCTTAGTTGTATTTAGTGGGAGTTATAGGGAAAGTAAATCTATTTTTTTTTTTTTCTGGAAGCAGAAGTCTGATTTTTATATTGTTAAAGCACTATTTTATTTTGGGGATAAATCCAACTTGGATAAATGTATACACCCATGCTGGATCAAATACAAAAAATTTATTTAGGATTTTGCTTATGAGTTCTCCCATATGGTATTGGTATATAATCTTAGTTTGCATGGTCCTTTTCTGATTTTAATAGCAAGCTTATGCTAGCCTTAGAAAATGTACATTTCTTTCGGTTTCCATTCTATGTGTTCACTTTACTTCTATAGTCAAATTTGTATTACATTGGTATTTACTTAATATGGACTTCATAAAACTTTAAAAAACCTTCTAGTGTTCTTTCTTGGGGAGATTTTCCTACTGAATAAAGGTTCCTTAGTAATGGTTTTAGTTTCTCATATTTTTCTATAAATGTTAGTAATTTCTTTTAGAAAGTATATTTTTGTTAATGTTTTTAGAAAATTACTTTCAAGTCTTAGCATTAATTGACATAAAGATGTTTATAGCATACTTTTAATTTTTTTAGAAATTTCCACTGCATCTTCGGTTACATCCTTTTTACATAATGGTATTGTTCATGTGTACATTGCTTCTTTGTAACCAGTCTTGATAAAGAATTGTACTTTTATTTATGCTTTAAAGAAGCAGTTTTTCTTTCATAACTTTTTGAGTATGGTTCACAATTTTACATCAGTTTCAGTATACAACATAGTGATTCAACAACTCTGTTATGCTATGCTCACCACAAAAATAGCTACCATCTGTCACCATACAACACTATTACAATATCATAGAATATATTCCCAGTGCCATGCCTTTTTATTCCCGTAACTTATTCATTCCATAACTGGAAGCCTGTATCTCCTACCCTTCAGCCGTTTTGCCCATCCCCTCACCCTCCTTCCCTCTGGCCACCATCAGTTTGTTCTCTGTATTTATAGGTTTGATTCTGCTTTTGTTCATTTGTTCTGTTTTATAGATTCTACATATGAGTGAAATCGTATGGTATTTGTCTTTCTCAATCTGAGTTATTTCACTTAACATTATACCCTCTAGATCCATCTGTGTTGTCACAAATGGCAAGACCTCATCCTTTTTATGGCTAATATTCCATTTTATACATATGTGTGTGTGTGTGTATAAACATTCTCTTTGTCCATTCATGTAGCAATGGACACTACAGTTGCTTCCATACCTTGGCTATTGTAAGTAATGCTGCAATAAAAACATAAGGGTGTACATGTATCTTTTAAATTGGTATTTTCATTTTTTGGGGTAAATACCCAGAGGTAGAATTACTGAATCACATGGTACTTCTACTTTTAATTTTTTGAGGAACTTCTCTGCTGTTTGCCCCAGTGGCTGTACCAATTTACATTCCCACCAACAGTATGGAAGGGTTCCTTTTTCTTCACATCTTCACCGACACTTGTCATTTCTTGTCTCTTTGATTCTAGCATAATAATAAAAAAAAACATTCTAGCATAGGTCAGTGGAACAGAAAAGAGAGCCCAGAAGTCAACCCATGCTTATATGGTCAATCTATGGCAAAGGAAGCAAGAATACACAATGGGGAAAAGACAATCTCTTCAACAAATGGTGTTGGGAAAACCGGACAGCTACATGCAAATTAATGAAACTGGACCACTTTCTTACACCATACACAAAAATGCACTCAAAATGGATTAAAGGCCTAAATGTGAGACTTGAAACCATAAAACCCCTAGAAGGGAACACAGACAGTAATTCTTTGACATCAGCCATAGCAGCATTTTTCTAGAGATGTCTTAAGACAAGGCAAACAAAAGCAAAAGTAAACTATTGGAACTACATCAAAATAAAAAGCTTTTGCCCAGCAAAGGAAACCATCAATAAAACAAAAAGGCAACCTACTTAATGGGAGAAGATATTTGCAAATGATAGACCAAATAAGGGGTTAATATCCAAACTATATAAATAACTGCTACAGCTCAACACCAAAAAAGTCCCAGACAATCTGTTTAAAAAATGGGCAGAGGACCTGAATAGACACTTCTCCAAAGAAGACCTACAGATGGCCAACAGACACATGAAGAGCTGCTCACCATCACTCATTATCAGAAAAATGCAAATCAAACCCACAGTGAGATATCACCTCACACTGCACACATATTTTTTCAGAAAATTTTACATAATTATTTTGCATCTTTACTATCCTGATTTTTACTATTAATTTATTCTGTGATTCTTGAGTTGAATATTTACCTTGTCTATTTTAATTAAGTTATATTTAAAATATACTTTTAAGGCTGTCAGCCTCCTATTACAACTGATTTATCCCAGAAGTACATGTATGTACATGTGTGTTGATGTATGTTTAATATTTAGTTATTAATATTTCATAATTTACACTGTTTCTGTTTTTCCCCCCAAATCATATTAGGGAATGTTTATAAGTTTCCAAACATAGTTTTTTGTTTGGTGGTGGTAGTTTTAAATTGCCAACCCACTGTTAATTTCTTGTTTAATTGTTTAATTTCACTTTTATGGAACGTGCTGAGGTTTCTTTTGTGGCCAGGCGCATCATCAATTTCTAATAGTATTTAATGTGAAAAGAATAAATGTATTTCAGTTTTCAATTTGATGTGGATTCTGAACCTATACTTAGATAGACTTGAGGTTTCCTTTATCCTGGGTAAATTTTTTCCATTTATGTTTCCAGGTAGATGGAAAGTTTCCTTATTGTTTCTCCACGCTCATAGTTTTTATCTCATGCATTTATATTGTATGTGTTGACATTGGATCAAATCACTGTTTTATCCTGGTAGAAAAAGTTTTAGCTGTTGCACAGACTCTGTGGTGTGGGCTTACCACTGAAGTTCTATGAGGAATAGTGACATTTATCTTTATTTTCAATTGTTGTATCTCTAGCCCCTAGCACAGTGCTTAGCGCTTAGGGGTCACTTGATCAATGCTTGCTGAGTAAAAAATTGTTCCAATGCCCCTGAGAGCAATTTTGGTTTTTATTTCACTATTAATTTTGAATTGCTACTTCATTTGTAGTGATTGGGGAGATTATGTTTGTTTTCCTTTTAAGCTTAGATACTTTTTCTTTTTAAAGATTTATTTATTTTAGAGCATGCTAGAGTGCATGAGTGAGCACGGGGGTGGGGGACTTGGGGGCAGAGGGAGAGAGAGACTCTTAAGCAGACTCCCTGCTGAGTACAGAGTCCATCCTGTCTCAGGGCTTGATCTCAGCAAAATAAAGCTGGGATTATGACCTGAGTGAAATCCAGAGTCGGTCACTTAACTGACTGAGCCACCCAGGCACCCCTAAGCTTGGATATGTTTTAAAGTTTTGTAAATAATTTGAGTATAGCTGACACAAAATGTTAGATTATTTTCAGGTATACAACATATTAAAAATTGTTACCTAGTTGTGGTGCCTGGCTGGTTCAGTTGGTGGAGCATGGGACTCTCGATCTCAGGTTCATGAGTTCAAGGCCCATGTTGGGCCTAGAGCTTATTAAAAAAAAAAAGAAAAAAAGAAAATTGTTACCTAGCAATTGTGCATGTGTGTAGAATTGTGATATAAGTGGGCCAGAGAGCAGAATCTTTCTATATCATCTTATTCTGCCTTATTGTCCAGAGGACTGACCCAGATTTTTAAAAACAAAATAAAAGTCTGATCATGTTACATGTCATGGTCTTGCTTGAAAACAGTCTGTGGTTATACATTATAATTAGAGTGTAATTTAAATTCCTTAATGAAATCTATCAAGATTTTTATGCAAGAAACCCTATTCATCTACATATTATTATTTCTTATAATTCTTTACTATCACACTCCCATGTTTCAGTTCCTAATACTCTCTACTCTTTCAAGCTTCAGTGCCTTTGCAATTTTTTTCCTCTAAGAATGGCTTCATTGAACTGACAAATGCCCATTCATAAATCATTGCCCCCATGAATTGTTTACAAACCCAGTGTCCTCTCTGACTGCAGAGTTAGGAGATCTTTTCTCTATGCTCCCATATCAACTTGTTCATATCTTTCATCTATCCTTACCATAGTGTATTGTTTTTTCTCTCAATTTTTTAAGTTAACCTCCCAGTCCATAACTGAACAAAAAAGTATATGAGATATGAGCATTAATCTCTCACTCAGCACCCACCCCATTATATCCTGAATTACAATGGAAATGTGAGCCAGGCCAAAGGATTTCCTCTGCCTTGGCAAGATCTAATGAATATTGATAGCCTCACAAGACAATTGATAGGATTCAATAAAAGAGCAGGTAAGGTGCTATGCAAAATATCCAACACATAGTAGGTACTCTGTAAAGGTTAATGGAAATTCAACAATCCTTTGATTACAATATAGGCTTTTCTCTGAATTATTTTCAGCTACCATCTCATGATTTTCAGGCATAGTATACATGTCTTAAAAATCATATGTATTTTGATATGCTGGAAAATTAAGCAAACCTATTTCCAAAGTGGATAGTGAACAATATCACTAGTGGGAGTTTTGTTTTATCCTTGAAGGACTAGAGAGCAAAGAAGGACATTAGAGCAAAAAAGTTTAAGGAATTCTTAAGCTAGATAGGCCTCCAGAACTCAAAATCTTTATAAACTTTCAGATCTCTTCCATCTAAATTTTCTTCAAAAAGAGTTATAGCAAGGATAAAATACCAAGAAAGGAAACACAACAACACAACAATTTTTACTTTTACTCTTTTTAATTACTATTATGTTAATCACCATCCATTACATCATTAGCTTTTTTTATTTTTTGTTATGTTAATCACCATACATTACATCATTAGTTTTTGATGTAGTGTTCCATGATTCCTTGTTTGCGCATAACACCCAGTGCTCCATGCAGAATGTGCCCTGTTTAATACCCATCACCAGCCTAACCCAGCCTCCCACCTCCATTCCCTCTAGAACCCTCAGTTTGTTTTTCAGAGTCCATCGTCTCTCATGGTTCATCTCCCCCACCAATTTCCCCCCCTTCATTCTTCCCCTCCTGCTATCTTCTTCTTCTTCTTTTTTTTTTTTTTTTAACATGTATTATTTGTTTCAGGGGTAGAGATCTGTGATTCAACAGTCTTGCACAATTCACAGTGCTCACCATAGCACATACCCTCCCCAGTGTCTATCACCCAGTCACCCCATCCCTCCCCCTCCTCATATCAGTGAGGTCATATGATACATATCTTTCTCTGTCTGATTGAGTTATTTCGCTCAGCATAACACTCTCCAGTTCCATCCACGTCGTTGCAAATGGCAAGATCTCATTCCTTTTGATGGCTGCATAATATTCCATTGTATATATATACCACATCTTCTTTATCCATTCATCTGTCCATGGACATCTTGGCTCTTTCCGCAGTTTGGCTATTGTGGACATTGCTGCTATTTTTACTTTTAAATTGTGAAATAATTATATCTCAAATTTAGGTAGTAAGTATTAATATTTTGAGTGGTTGCTGGTGAGTAAATATTTGTTACACTGAAAATTATATCTAGAGAAACAAAATCATAGAATTTAGAGCTAGAGGCTTTAGATATATGCTGGCCAAACCCTCTTATTTCACTTACATATGAAGGAAAATTGAGTGCTCAGGAGGTCACATGTTGCCTTAAATCACATTCAAAGTTCCTTCTTGAGGATGGTCACACGAGAAACATTAAGTTTAATACTCAGGAGACACACTTATATTACAAATATTCTTATAAGCTTAATAGTTTAAAGTTCCTATGCATCGTGATTCAATAGACAGTGATATTCACCTAGTAAATATTTTGTAAGCTTTAAAAAATAACTAGTTTATGGAATTTTGAGACATTAAAAAAAATGTACAGTCCCTGGAACTTCACTTTAATCCAATTATAAAGGAGGTTTCACTATAAAGTAGATGGATGCATTGTGATCTTATATTAACAGCATTGTCACTGAACTGCAAGATGACCTTGTGCAGTGATAGGACTTTTGAGACAAGGAGCATTGGGAATAGTCTTCTAAGGAGCATCCAACTTGTAATTACAGAGGTTTTTTTTTTGTTTGTTTGTTTTTTGGTAATTACGGAGGTTTAATCAGAATTTGACTAAGCAGAAGAACTACATGTAGAACAAAAGGCAATTTGTCAGGGAACAAAGCCATTGTGAGTGTGTGTGTGTACTGATTATGTATATGTAGTAGGTACATGTATAATGTATATTAAACCTATGTTATATATGTAAATATGTATATACACATAAACATTTCTTTATATAGTATATTAAATATGTTTATTTTAATGGTCACAGATTATTGAATCAAGGTCATAGAATGTAATTTTCTTTCTTTTTTTTTTTTTTTTTAAGATTTTATTTGTCAGAGGAAGAGCACAAGCAGGGGTAGCGGCAGGCAGAGGGAGAAGCCAGCTCCCCACTAAGCAAGGAACCCAGTGTAGGACTGGATCCCAGCATCCTGGGATCATGACCTGAGCCGAAGGCAGATGCTTAACTGGCTGAGCCACCCAGGCATCCCTACAACATAATTTTCAACCCATATTTCTATACTTGATTATGCATGTTTTTCCAGGTTTCTTTTTGTGAATAATGAAAGTGCAGATCTTTACACAATTTTTTTTTTTCAGGACTTAAAATTATGTTAATTTGCCATGGCTGATAAACAAAGCACCATAAACTGAGTGACTTAGGACAACAGAAATCTGTTGTCTCACAATTCTGGAGGCTAGATGTCTGAGATGAAGGTATGCTAAAAGGGCAATGCTCCCTCTGAAAATGTTAGGGAAAGATCTGTCCAAGCCTCTCTTCTAGCATCTGGTAGATATCCTTGGCCTGTGGCAGCAGAGCTGCAATCTTCAGATGGTGTTTTTCTTGTGTATGCATCTGTTTCCAAATATCTCCTTTTTATAAAGACACCAGTCGTATTGGATTGGGAACCAACGTATTCAAGTATGACCTTATCTTAACTATATCTGCAACAACTCTATTCCCAAAGAAGCCTATATTCTGAGGTGCTGTGAGGACCTCAGCATGTGAATTTTGGGAGACATAATTCAATCTGTAACAAAAATAATTTCCTTAGCATCAACTTCAAAAAAATTTTTCTCAACAAAACAGTCTGCTGCTAGATATCACTAAAAATTTTCTAAAAATTTTATTACTGTTTTCACTGCCATCAACCATGCATCGGAGTGTCTGATTAATGATCTCTTTAACAGCCTCCAGTATTATTTTTAGTATCATTAAAATAGGATTTTTGCTAATTTTATAATCTGAAGAGGCAGTTTTAATAAATTATATCATTTTTCATGCTTATTTACCATTGTTGCATTCTAATTTGTGAATTATCTGGTCACATTCTTAACCAATTTTGGGGGCTATTAGGGTCATTTTTTTAGAGACCTATAAGAGTTCTTTATATACTGAACATGCCAACATACATGTTTTTAGCAAATATGTTTCATTTTCTTTGTTCTTATGTACAAAAGTACTAAGTGGGCATAACAGACTTAATGAACTTTACCTCTAAACTGTAAATGTATCTTACTCCATAGAGTTAATAAATATTCCTCCTTTCTATTTTTACTCATTTTCTCTAACTTTATATTTAATTAATACATCTGCAACTTCATGGGCTATGTGCGAGATGAGGATATAAATAAGTATTACAGATACTTGACCTATGTTCTAAGCATCATTTATTGACCAGTGTGTCTCTTTGTCTTTAATAACAATCCATCCTTCCTTATTTGTTGAATTCTTAAGTACAAGGTTTTGTTACTTGGCTAATTTTGTTGAACTTATCTTTCAATCTATTTTGCTGGGACAGTAATATTTGGTTACTATAGATTTTTAAAATCCTTACAGACTTTCCTCATAATTCTTCTTTGAAAAGGTCATCAATGTTTTGACTTATTAATCCAGTTATACTTGAAATATTCTTAACCCTACAACAACTTGCGATTAGGATTTTAACTACTAAATCTATAAATGTGTTATAAAATAATTTATCTTCCCTACACAGGAAGATGAAATAAATTTTATTTGGATTTTTAGATAGTTCCATAAAGTGTTGTAGCTTATTTAAGGTTGTTCACTCAATGTTGAATAAACATTTACTGGTCATCTACTATATTTCAGAAATGTAATAGAAATTAGAAAGAGGAGGTTAAACGCACTTTTATCTAGGAGGACAGCAGATGAAGAAACTGACAAAAGATGAAGATTAGCCAGGAGGAATGCAGTGTGCAGTGCTCATGCACACAAGCCATGACTCTGAGCTGTTACAAGTTTCCAGGAGAGAGGGTTATGCTTTCACTGAGTTTTAGAGGCTGACAGACAGCTAGATGAAGAAGGGTAGCACTTGTTTTAAGAAAAGGAAACTGAAAATGTAAAAGCACACTGATTTCAAAGAGCATGCCATGAAGATGAAATGGCAAGAACTTAATTTGACCAAAGTGTAGGATGTGAATGAGGGCTCATGAGCCTGCAGTAGATATAGATCTGTTTTCTCTCATGTGGGCACGGGGTAGCATTGGTGGGTTTTAAACAGGAAAGTGGTATGATTTTAACTGTATTTAGAAAGGTTTCAAGGAGGACAGGATAGCAGGTGGACAAGAAAGGAGTAGGAGTGAACAAAAGACTTGTTGGTAATTGATAAAAATATGTTTCAGTGGAGGAATGAATGAAACATTCAATAATGAAAAAGTTGAAGTGTATTAGATTTAGCAGTTGAAAAATAATTGACTTTGTTAGGATTACATTTACTCACTGGAATGGTTGATATTAGAATCCAGTTATTAATAGGAGACAATGTCAAAGTAATGGATATTTGAAATCAGATTTCATGTCATTGTTTTTCCAGTTATTGCAAGGTTGTAGGAAATAACTCTTCTTATTATTTTATGTTCACTTTGCTACTTATTTTATTAACCCTCACAGTTTTCCAGGTGACTTGTCTTTTGGGTTTAAAATGAAAATACAACTTTGTCTTCTGCCTTCTAACATTTATGTTGTTTATTTTTGCTTTAATTGGCCTGCTTTAATGTATTGATCAGAATTTCAAGAAATACGTTAACATGATGATTGTGGACATTTTTGTTTTGCTTGGAATAATGGGAATGCCCTAATACCTCACACTTAGATTTAGGTCTCTGGAAGTGACATGTTTTTTAACATAATAAGCTCAAGATTCATTTCACTTGATTTTAAATGTTTAAAAAATTATTTAGAGGGTTTTGTTTTGAAATTTTATCGAATAGCTTTTTGGTACCTATTGAAATGCAGATGCATATTGTCTGATCAGTTGATAGCTCGTATTAAATTAGTTATTCTATGATTTTAAATTATGCTTGTGACAGTTTTCATGGATATATTATTCTTATTTAATGCTTAATTTTCTATATTGTATGAAGTATCTTAAAATTTTTTATGGCCATAAATAAGATCTTTTTTTTTTTTTGACATTATTATTATTATTATTATTTTATTTATTTGACAGACAGAGACACAGCGAGAGAGGGAACACAAGCAGGGGCAGAGGGAGAGGGAGAAGCAGGCTTCCGGCCGAGCGGGGAGCCCGATGCGGGGCTCGATCCCAGGACCCTGAGATCGCGACCTGAGCCGAAGGCAGACGCTCAACGACTGAGCCACCCAGGCGCCCCAAATAAGATCTTTTTTTATTATTTGTGCTTTTTTCTAGTTTTATATTCAAAGACTTAACTCTGAGATACTGTGAAATATCTAAAATAGAGTCAAAAATATTGCCAAGTAATTAATAAAGCCATACTTAATGAGTCAAGAAAACAAATACATTTCATATTTTTATCAATACAAGTTGTCATTGAGCTACATGACCTACATAAATCTTTATATTGCCGGGGCTCATCCATAAAAATGAAAGGTTTTGACTCTCTGAACCCCAGGGTCATTTTAGCTCTAGCTTTCTGCCAACTTCTATTCAGAGAGAAGTTCCTCCAGCTTTCTACTAATAAGCAAAACTGAACTAATAAGTTTAAGAGCAGTACTACTATGTAAGGTAGAAATGGACCATGCCATGAGGACGATGGCAGATTCAGACTTGAGTTTAAAAACAAAAATTTGTCCATCATTCACCATTGTTCATCTTGGGTCCAAGAGCAGTTGCAACTGAGAAATGCTTACTCTGTGGTGTATCTTAAATTGGGCTGGAGAGAGCGGGTGCCTGGGTGGCTCAGTTGGTTAAGCGACTGCCTTCAGCTCAGGTCATGTTCCTGGAGTCCCGGGATCGAGTCCCACATCGGGCTCCCTGCTCAGCGGGGAGTCTGCTTCTCCCTCTGACCCTCCCCCCCTCTCATGTGCTCTCTCTCTCTCTCTCTCTCAAATAAATAAATAAAATCTTAAAAAAAAAAAATTGGGCTGGAGAACTGTGGACCCCTCTCTGTTTTGTTCAACTTACCTGGAACATGGGATCTAAAGGGCAGCAGATGGGGTTCAGGGGCCCTAGATTTGTGTCCTACTTCTGCCATTCATTAGCTTTGTGATCTTAAGTCATTGAAGTGCTTTCAGGTATCAGTTTTTTTTTTTTTTATTTGCAAAGTGGAGTATATTTGATTAATCTTTTAGCTCTTGAGTTTCTATGACAAGCCATAAATAATCCATGCTTAATAAACATGCTTAATTTATGTAGTCACCTGGGGTTTACTTGGACATATATTCATCTCAATTGAGTCTCTGAAAAATGTTTGGAGGCCAATAAACAAAATATCTATGTCCTTTTTGCAGAGTTGGGTCTAGATTCCAGACTCCAGAGAGTTTGGTAGTTTGCCCCATGTGCTTAGTAAGTGGCAGAGCCCCAGCTGGGGCTTCGGACTTCAGATTCTTCAATCGTGTTCTTTTCTTTATATGACACATTGTCTTTCATTAAACCCTATAATCACCCTTTGATACTTTTCAAGCATTCTGGCACATTTTCCAGCTCTTTAAATGATGAGGACCAACTATCCCTCTTCCCTTGGGGTTCAGCCTTGAAATTCTGTTTACTTACGATTTTAAGTAACGTAAAATGTAACGCTTTGTTCATGTATATGTTTAAGTGATTTCGTAAAGTACTCCTTCTAACATTTATTCCTTCTTTTCCTGATTCTCTTTCAGATAGCAGTTCTGTGGATGAAAAGGTTTTAAATCATACTTTTTCTTCTCTCCTGAGGGACCTTGTCTTTTGTACATGTTTGTTTGTGACATATTAGACCTGTTTTGGTTCCTCTGCTTTAGTTGTGAAATGTGCATGTTATCCCAGCTTCCCATTCTTTGGTTGTCCTTTAAGTGTGCCCCCAATATGCTGCATTTAAGAAGAGGGTACACCTTGCCAGCTGCGCTTACTTTAGCTTACACTTGCCAACCTAGGGGTCTGCTGCGGTCAAACTCAGCATCTGTTCTGAAGTCTGGCTAATCATGATCTCCCTGACTGATTCATGGTGTTCACTACACCTAGCAAGTTTTAAGGGCAAATCGTATTGGGGAATAGGATATATTTTCCTGGACTGTGCCAGTGCTTTTATTTAAATGCTGACAGCTAATTTCAAACCCCCCCCCTCACAAAAACATAGTAGCTTTGACTTGGAGCTGACCCTGCTTAGCATCTGTCATACTAGGTATTACATGTGTAGTGCAGTTGACTTGTGTCCCAAATTCATGTATATGCAGCTATGGTATGCTAAAGACCTGTTTGTTTTTCTTTTCTTTTTTTTCTTGTTTTTGATTTAAGGCTCGAATAGTAAGTGGCCGTGATTTGGATGCTTCCAAATTCTCTGGACTCCAGGCGATTGGTGGGTGAGTACATTCATTATCTTTTTAATTCATTCCATTCATCAGTGGTACTTGGCTGTGCTCTCACCATATGCAGTTTGAATGCAGGATGCTGCACGATGGTATAATTAACTAGCCTTACTGTTGCTTTCTTTTTTCATAAAGTAGCTTTTAGAGTTTTTTTTTTAATAATATATAGTTGTGTGTGCATATATATAATTATGCTTACATGTGTCTATATACAAAGAACAAAGTCAAAATCACCTAAGTGGATTAGTTATTAAGATTATCATTCTTTGCACAAATCACATAATTTTACATAAATGAGTTAAATTAACACAATACTATCTTTTGATCTGCTTATTTGCAATTAATGAAATGTGCATGAATGTCTTTCTATGTCAATAAGTCAATGAATGTAAACTTCATTGTTATTTAATGGGTGGATGAAAGTATTTAAAATTTAATCATGAAATAATGTATGAAGTATATTTTGCATGTAAAATACTCAAAAAGCAAAGAATCTCATTTAATGCCCACAGTTAAACATTGGTATCATTTTTTTGTTGCTTGAATACAGGTCTATGTTCCTATAGAATAAGTAGTTTTCTATTGTGTATCTTTGCCATACACTAGGCCACTCTAGAAACAGATAAGCACTGATTTAGTAATGATATTGTAGCGAGTATTGTTACAGTTGTTTCTTATATAATGACTGATCTGATCCTTAAAATGGCCCTGTGAGGTAAGTACTAATTTGACCTTCATTTTACAAATTAGGGAGCTGTTGTATGAAACAGTTTATTAAAAAAAACCTTTCTCTCCACACAGCTAATAAGTGACCAAATCAGCATCCAAACCCAACTAGTCTGGTTCTAGAGTCTGTGGCCTTATTCAGTAGGCTATCCTGCATCTCCAGCTTTGGGTTTTTTCTGTTTCTCTTTGTCGTTTAATAACATGCCTTGGAAAACTTTCCACTTCATTATTTCTAAGTGATGCAAATATTTCAAGACATTTATAGAATATTTATTAGTCTTCTGTTATTGGATTTTCAAGAATATTTCTAGGTGCCAGTATTGCAAATGATACTATAGCAAATGTAATAGATTTTTAAAGTGAAATTGTCAACCATAGCTTATGCACAGTATAGACCTATAGAAAGATAGGTTAGTTTTATAAGTGTTGACATTTGAACACGTGTGTACAATATAAAGAGAAGCAACATTTAAATTTGTGTATTAGGGTTTTTTAGGCAAAAACATAGTCTTACATTTATGTTTATAGTACTCTCACTCTTTGAAAATCTTCTGTTAGATACATTCACATGTTACTTGCTTTAAGTTAAACACGTAAAATTTCAAATTTTAAATATGGAGCTCCTGGAAAATAACATAGACCATCTTTCGTTTGATATTTTTCAAATAAAGGTTTGATTTTTGTCAAATAACAAGTCATATCTTCATTACATTTATGTCTGTAAACTCTTCAATGTTCTTAAATATGTGAAGAACTACTCACATCCCTACTACAATGTCACAGTGGTTTAAATGTATTAAGAAAACTAGCTGTGATAAAAGACCACTATGGATTATTCATAGAAAATTTAAAGGATTACTCTCTCTCCCCTACCCCCTACACACTGTGTCTTTAAGTTTACTAGAAATGAAACTTGACAAAATGGAAGTTTCTTAGAAAATAATTAGGTTGAATTCCAATTTGATTATTAAAACATGTATGTCATGATCTTGAAGACTTATCTGAGTTTATGGTCTCAGAGTTCCTGCAAATCCTCCCTGTGGCATCCAGTACTTAATAACCTCTTGCTTTCCTAACTCATATCTAAACATGAAGTTTTATCGATGTCAAAGCAGCAGAGTTAATCTATACCCATGTTTTAAGTGCAAGCTGTGTAAATGGTTAGCTAAAACAGATTATCCATCTTTGCATTTTGAACAGATCCCTTCCATTTCACTTTTCCAGAAACTTCTTTTTCAAAGACTTGCCAAGAGATTTTAGCATTATGATGGTAAGGGAAAGGGGTGATAATTTTCAGTCATCAAGAGAATTTGCCATTATCTGAATGCTTACTTCCTCTTGAAGAACCTGAAGGATACATTTATATTTAGCCTTCAATCACAACCTCTTTCAGCCAGATATACTTATTTTACTTTTTCTACAAATATTTTAAAGTATATTTTTATAGAATGAAACATTACTATAAATCTTCTAAATATTACAACTTCTATTGTCCTGGAAAGCAGACTGGAGCAGACTTTCAGAATGGAACCACCGCTTCATGACGATTCTCTATCCCTCTCTCTCTCTCTACTTTCAACATTCCTAACCAGTTTAGAGCCAGACCACATCGATCCTTTCCTCCCCCTTCTCAAGTGTCAATGAAGGAATAATCTATACACACTGAAACCAGATAATGGAGTTAACAGTGCTGCTCTGATTCATCTCTCTGCACATCTCTTGTTAAGTGTTGCTAGAAAAGACATGGCAAACTTTTCTTTTTCCCATCTATCAAAATTTAAAAAAATCAGGCAGGCTCTGGAAAAGGAATTGGGCGAGAGAAAAAAGATCAGAAGAGAGGAAGAGAAAAAGCTGGAAAAATGCATGTTTCAGTGATAGCATTAGTATTTAACATTGTACTTCTCCCAGTTGTTTTACAGGAATTTGGTAACTTTTCTCATATTTGTAAGCTAAGGGTCCTACCAGAAGCACACAGCAAGATATTAGAAGTACAAGAGCTTTTGGGGGGGAAACATCTGAGATAAGTGGAGAGACAGCAGAAGTAGATGAGAGAAACCTCTGGACCATAATATAGGTCTGACATCTGTGAGTGGAGAGGGGGAAGGAAGGAGAATTGGGCATAAAAAGCCTTAAACTGACACCACTGAGGCTACAGGAAAGTGCCAGACCAATAACAAGTCCTAGATAAAAGGTTTACTGTTAGAAGGGTCCCACATTGTGCATATATGGCCAGCTCTATTACCTCCACCATGTTCAGTCATTGGTTTGGATCGGCTTGATGAGTATGGCCTTTGGATGAATGCTGCAGTGGATTCTGGAAGTGTGGTGGCTGAAGGCTGTCATCCAATTACATTTTTCTCAGAAGATTTACTCTGAGGGGTTTTGAATGACACATGCCTGTGGCTACCCAGCCTCTGATAAGTCAATTTGATGAAACTACTTTAATAAATGATAGTGAATGAAGTCACACAAGTACCTTCTCCAAATATGAATCACTTTTTAAAATTAGAATGGCATTCCTTTGGTTCTTTGATTGTATATAACTTAAGTTCACCCTTCACTGGACATTTATAGTCAGAGTTCCATTGGCTGCATGATGAGGAACATTACAAGGCTTTTATATAGTGTCTTTCTAATTTTAAGGTACTAGCCTTGTCTGCACTAGAATTCAGGGAAGTCCACAAAACCATGGTGAGAATAAGGAGAAGATAGTTGGGGAGAGGAGATTCTGATCATCTTTGTTCCATTTCTTCTCTAGTTTTCCAAGTTCTCTTCAGGATAACTCTCTTGGAACTAAGTTCATCAAGCCTGTGTGTTTATTTCCTGCTGTGGTTCTGAACCAGGCTATAGCTGCTTTCCTAATCCCAGGAATCTGGGGGTGACTTTGCAACCACTACTAGGATTATTGAACTTTGGCAGGAAATGGGTGATGTTGAGAGAGGTGAGAAAAAGAGATTATTGAAGGGCAGGACACTAAGAGATTGCCAAATAGAAAAAGAGAAGCTTCCATTTTGACCTCACTCTCAAATAGGTACAATTGTGAGTGCAAAAAAACAAAAACAAAAACAAAAAAAACTATTTGTGTATGCATATGTGTATATATATACATATATAAAAAATTTTGCTGAAATTTTCAAGGTAGTTTGATTATTTCCATGAATGAATAATGTGATGAATGTGAACAAACAATTATCAGCCAAAGTTCTGAATAATTCCTTTGCTTTTAAATTTACCTTGATTAAAATAGTAATTTTTGGTTACTGTTAAAAACCTGAGTTAGGTTATACAATATGTGGATATAGGTGGTTTAATATACTTCTCTTGCTTCTGACGTTGCTTTTGTATTTCTCTCTAAAGTTGAAAAGGTTATATACCGTCCTCATGCCCTATGTCCCACTCCTGGTTTTGACCTTCATGTTTGGTCAATGCCTAAAATCATTTAAGATGGCAGCTAAGGTTGTTCTTACCCTCCAGAGGCTCTTAACTCCTCTTTTCTCATAGCAATCTCCTCTTGGGTAGCTGAAAAATTTTTTTCATTTCTTCCTACCTAGTCTATAAATGAGATTCTCCCTTATCCCCTCATTTAACTTCCCTACTTTCAAGAAAAGGCCCAGAAATTCTCCTAAGTCTAGACAATGGCTGTTTCCATTTCTATAATCTCTTCCTTGGGTCAATGGTTCATGCCATACAAATATATCTGCATGCTCTGAACCAAGGGTGCCAAGTATTAAGAAAATGACAGCCCCCATGTAAGTTTGCTTTAGTCACAGTGACAGGTTACTCTTTGGAGAGAAATGGAAGCCTTTGTCTTTCTTGTACTTTTCAGTTAGTTGTTTTTTATGTACAAGTTCCTTTCCCTTCAAGGGATTCAGTATAGAAGGAGTTCACTATAGATTTAGGTAAAAATGAATTCAGATTAGAGTTTATTAATATAAGAGCTAACAGATGCAGACAGCTCTGCGTTCCTAACTCATTATTGGATTGCAATTCAAATCACCATGCCCATAATTTTTCAACTTATTTTTATTCATATTGCCATTAATCTAGTTTTAATCCTCAATACCTTTTACCTAGGTGAATGCAAACTGATCTGCCTTCGTTAATTTCTCCACATTAAGCTCAATCTATACACTGTTAAAGATTAATCTCCTTAAAGCACAGTCATTTCTACTTAAATGTGTTTAATGGTTCCTCATTTCTGCAATGTAAAGTATCGATCTTTCTATATGGCTTTGAATATCTTGATTTCTGTTTCTTCTTGATTTCTATTTCTCTTTGTAAGGGATTATCTCCCTTTTCTGTTCCCATTTGTGTCAATCCTATGGTACATATGAATTTAAGTTGCTTAAATTAACAAAAATTTAATCTTCCAACCTGATTTTAAACTCTTTAAAGGCCTAGAGTTGGTCTTTTTCACTTAGATTTTCCTCCATAAAGCTTATGAGAGTGCCTTGCCCATATGAGGACCTTACTTATAAATTAATCTTGCTTTGGATTTGGCAGTCTCTTAGGTGAGTTAGAATTATTTCTTAAAAGATTCAGGTCTACTGCATTTTAGGAAAAAAAAACCTGAAGCAATCATGGATTCATGATAAGACATACATGAGAAGTACTGGGAGTATTAAAAACAGCTGGTCCCACCCCTCCCCCCAAATTCAGTGTTGCTAAATCCCTACAAGAAAAAAAAAAATCAAGGGACTTTTCTCCCACTAGATTTAACCCCAGTTGATCAAAGGCCACTTTGCTTTTGATCTTGAATCCCTGTTTCTCTACTTGGGAGAAACTTGTGAAGTTTGGGTAGAATGAATCCATAAAAATATTACTCTAATTATGCTTAGATATAAATTTTGCCCTTTTATTCTCCCATCTGAAAACCTGAGCACCTTAGAACACCCTAGATATAAATTCACACTGTATTAAAGATTTTCTTTAATCAGTTCCATTATTACTCCAAAAAGGAGACCTTTTATAATTAATAATTGGATGACCCTTGTCACCTTGCTCTTTGTAAAAGTAATAAAGGGAGTTGTCTTGTTTAAAGATTGAATAAAACCTGGCATCTCTTAGCGAATGTCAGACGCAGTCATGCCACAGGGTAGTTAGATCAGCCAGAAAAGAATCTCATGCAAAGCTAGGGGAAGTCCCAACCCTACTGTAGACTCTCCATAGTACCAGGCCCACTAGTTTCCAGCACTCTGCCTGCAGTCCTCCTACTGGGCAGACACATTATATCCTATAGACCAAGGTTGGCCTAGGCAAAGAACCTCTTAATTGGGAAAGCTGACAGCAAAAAGGTCACCAACTTTCTAAAACCCATGTATTAAGAACTAGTTGCTAAGCTGCCATTAGCTTCCTATGCCTCCTCTCCCCTCACTACCTGCCAAAAAAAAAAAAATGCTTATCTAATTTTGACTTGCTACTGGCAATCAGTTCTCTAATTCAGGGTCAGCTGAATGCTCCAAGGCGTTCTTGGAAATTACTCAGGAAGCACTTGATAACTTCTTTATTTAGAAAATCATGGGGTCATTGGAGTGTATCTTGATACTAGCCACAGAGGCTTGCTGTGAGGCTGAATTCCTTCAATGTGTGGACCTATAAGACCCCAGGACCACAACCATGACCCCTTCAGGAACCATGGAAAATATATCTTGGCATGGGATCTATGGAAGTAAGATCAAAGTCACTACCATCTAAATGAGCCTTATAAACTGTTTGTGGAGTGGATTATAAACCATTTCCTTTTTTTTTTTTTTAAAGATTTTATTTATTTATTTGAGACAGAGAGAATGAGAGAGAGAGAGCACATGAGAGGGGGGAGGGTCAGAGGCAGAAGCAGGCTCCCTGCCGAGCAGGAAGCCCGATGC
>NC_138377.1:84247907-84316836 GCF_054177405.1 Leptonychotes weddellii
AAAAAAAAAAAAACCAACTTGCACTTACAACAAACCAACTTCTTAAATAAACTATGGTTCTACCTTAGTCTCAAAGTGAAGCCTGAATCCTACATTAATTCCATAATTATTTTTGGACCTTGGTCTCAAGGAGCTTATAGACTATTAGGGGAGATGGACTCACAAACAACTAATGAAAATAAGAGCTTTAATCAAAGAGCAGACCTAAGAAGGGGGAAGGGGGAGAGGGCTACATTCAGAAAGTGGTAATAAAGATGTGTTCTTGTGAATTGGGTCTAGAGAAATGAATAGAGATTTCCACACAGACTAGAAGCATAATTTTTCAATGCCAGGAACACAGGATTTTTAAGAGATGAGTTAGAAATGGACACAATGAATCTGGGAAACTAGAGGAATTTCAACATGGAGATAATAAAGCTAATGTGTACATGCACAAAGACAGGGTGGGGGTGTAGGCAAGTTCTCCATCGTGAAGGGTATACTATGCTGAGGAGCATGAGTCTTATGGAGAAAGCTTTTTAAAACTAGTGTGGGATTTTAATAAATAGAATTGACCCAGTAGATTGAATTGTTAACTTGTAAGCATGAAGTGAGGGAAACCAGTTAGAATACTATTATAAACTGGATGGAAGAAAACCCAAAATGAGGGTCTAAAAAAAATAGTGAGAATAAAGAGGAGAGGATAAATTCTGTACTTATTTAGGCAGTAGAATTTAAAGGACTTGTGATGAACTCAATATGTTGGAGAGACATGGCAGAGAGAGAGAGGGGCAAAGCTAGGTTTAGATTCCATGTGGCAGTGGATGAGGAATGGAAGAGAACAATTAACATATGTTTGGAAGGGTATCAGCCACTAATGTCAAAATCATATACCCTGGAACTCCGTGTTTAAGGACAGTAGATCAAAATCAAGATTTAAATACAGAGATCTTTACAACAGGAAAGAGAGCTAGGGATCTGCAGGGGTCCATGTATAGCACATACTACAGTGCCTGTAGGACATCCTAACACATCAGTCCTGTGAGACCCATATCATCACCCACATCTAAAAGGAGTTTCTCAGATTAGTTATCTACCCAAAGTCCCTCAGCTAGTAAACAGCAGAACCCCAGTGTGAACCCCAGTCTGCTGAAATCCATGTAATTCACAGGATTCAAAAAGAGAGAAAGGGATATGAGAATTGAGTGCAGGGAAGAAATAACAACTGTGCTGGGCTTATCATGTTAGAGATAAAATGATGCCTTGAGATCATCTGATTTTTGGTTCTGTCCTCTGTTATTTTTCATGAGTATAATCCATCACCTCAGACTGGATCTAGAATCTTGTTATGGAGTCAGTAGTATAATCCTTTATTCCTAAAGGCTATCTCTAAACAGAAAAATTTGTGCAAGGTTTATAAGGTGACCACATGTAACACTTATGAGGGAAATTATTAACTAGTATGATTTATCCATTATTGATAGTATATCCCATCCAATCTCAGAAGAATTTCCAATTTAGATGCTATATTTTATAGTTGTCCTGAAAGATTTATTTCTAAGCCTTAGAAATTTTATTGCCCATTGTTCAATAATGTGACTTGCAGTAAGAGGTTTAACATAGATTTCCTTGAGGTGGTCTGAATTGTAAGTGAAGTCAGGCTGTTTCTCCAAATTTAAGATTTAATGTAATTTTCCAGAATCTTATAGCTCACAGCTAATAAACTTCCTGCTGTGGTACAACTAAATGATTGAATGAATGCAAAATTGATAAATCTCCTTAGACTTCAGGGTGCAATTTAAATTGCATTTACTTTTAATAACTTTATTCCAACAAGTGTTCATGTAGGAGTTTGGCTGTACGGGGCTGACATCAGATACTGCTGTAATTTTGAGGGATTTCAATTATCCAGAATTGTTCTTGCCACTTTGTAAGTTTGTAAAGGTAAAGTGAGCTTATTCAGGGAAGCTTAGTTCCTATGATACCTGGACCATGGTATACAAATTGATTTGAACTGATTTATCCTAGAAAATTGGAGTATATACTTTTAATTAAACTACTTAGGTCATTACGTTCTCACATCATGGGATACAGAATACTGAGTCAATAGATTATAAAATAGATGATCAGTGGATTATAAAACATGAAATGAGTAAAATGAGGTGAATGGTCTGGATCCTATTGTCAAATACAGTAGTCACTAGCCACAAATGAATATCAAGCACTTGAAATGTTGCTAGTCCAAATAGAGATGTGCTGTAAGTATAAATACGTGCTGAATTTCAAATAATTGGTATGATAAAAATGCAAAATATCTTATTTCTGTATTATGTGTTAAATATTTTATTTTCTTTTTTTAAAATTTTATTTTATTATGTTAGTCACCATACATTACATCATTAGTTTTTGATGTAGTGTTCCATGATTCATTGTTTGCGTATAACACCCAGTGCTCCATGCAATACGTGCCCTCTTTAATACCCATCACCAGGCTAACCCATCCCTCCCCCGCCTCCCCTCTAGAACCCTCAGTTTGTTTCTCAGAGTCCATTGTCTCTCATGGTTCATCTCCCCCTCAGATTTCTCCCCCTTCATATTTTAAATACCTTGGGTTAACTAAAATACATTTTACTTTATTAATACAGCTACTACATTGTATTTCTGTTGGACAATGCTGAGGTCTCATTAGCTTTTGTTAAAGCCTGGTTAATTGTCTCTGCTAAGTGAGGGGTAGAGGTGAGATTTTAATGATTTCTGAGGATGAAGGAATGTTGTAATCCTTCCTTGCCAGCCATCCCTCTTTGCTCCCTCCTCTATTTACAATATTAAAACAATAAATAAGAATTAAATTTTAGTGTAGAAAGAACTGCCTGGTATGCAGTAAACCCTGATGCAGACCTTTTAGTGAAAAGCTCAATTAGGGAATATTGCTTAGGCCTTGATCTCAGAGTGAGACTATATAACAACAATGATGATTAACATTTATAGGAGGATTGTCCTAAGAGCTTGAAGTATTTTTTTTCATCCTCACAATAACCTTACAAGAGAAATACTATGAGTATCCCCATTTTACACTTGTGTAAAATGAGGCCACCGGGAGGTTAAGTAAATTGCCCAGGCTTACCAAGTAGGGTCAGAGTTAGGGATATGAGTCCAGGAAGTCTGACTCCAGAATCTGGTCTCTTAACCTCTATACTATATTTCCTTTAAAGGCCAAATGTGAAATTTTCGGGCTATCCTAAGGCCAGACTTCAAGGAATACAATGAGAAAAACAGGAGGAATTGTGCCATTTGTTCCAGGAGGCTGGACCTAGCTGAATTGATCCAGCAAGCTGCGTGACAGAGAATTGGAAATTTATTAGAATATGGATTCTTGGCTTTTTAGTACATGTTGAGTATGCCACTGGTACACATGACCAAATAAATGTCTTAAACTTTCACCAGTCTAATGAGATTAGTAACAGTTCCTCCCAAAGTGAAACGGTGGGCGTGGCCTTGGGGAGGTGTATAACGGAAGAAATACCCTGATGTTCTAATGGGGGAACAGTCTCCTTTCCCTACATTCTTCCACTCTTTTTTCTCTTAATCCCATGGGCTCAAGTCTAAATTTATAGTTAGGGTGTCCAGCTCTCACATTTATAAGGCTGTTTTCCCAATATATAGTTTGGCTCTACTACATCCTAATAAACCAGTGTGATTAGTTATCCTGAGTTAACTTCAAAGCCATTCTGTATTGTAGACCAACAATTCATTCATATTAATAGTTCCCAACTGTGTTATCTGACTGTTATTAACCAGAGTATAACATAATAAAGACTGAATGATAACCCAACTCCAAATTCTAAAAGCGCAGCAATATAAAAAATATCCCACATTTGAACAGTATAAACCTGTATTATTACATTCTATCAGATTAAAATCAAAACTATCTAATTTTCTTCACAAAAACTGAATTCTCCAAATTATTAAAATTTAAGATGCTCAGTCTCAGAGGCTTTAGTACAGTCTTGATTCCTTGTTTCAGGATCAGTAGCCCAGGACCTCGTTCCTGGGAATAGGTTAGCTCCTTTAGCATCTCTGGCATTCAGTTAATCCAGGACTCAGTCCATGCAGAGTCCCACTTGTCCAAAGCACTAATGAGTCAACAGGACATGTAAGAAAATCACACCACCAGCTCCAAGCCCACACAGGTCAGAACCCATTATTTTCTCTGAAGTAACAGCATTTCTTAACCAAATGTATATTCCTCTATTTTTTTCCAGTCATAAGCAATTTGGGTGTACACACAGATAAAGCAGGTGATAATAGTGATAGGGGTCTTGATTTCAGTTTCATTAAGATACCAATCATCCAAGGTTCACACACTTTGAATTTAAATGCATTCAAATAAATCTCTCATGAGATTAAATTTGCCTACTATTGAAAAACTGTTTGGCCAAGCTCAAGCCTCATGACCACACACGCTTCTATGTGTACTTCCCAAGCTGTGGGTCTAGTGATAGTGAGAAGCAGGCTTGTCTGTGCCTTTATCTTTGCTTACCTCTTCAGCAACTGAGGCCGTGGCTGACTTTCATTATTTTAATGGGGCCAAAATATTTCCTTTCTACAACTTGTTTTCTTGTAGCAGAAACTAACTTACCATGGAAAAGCAAGCTGTTAATCATCCGTGAATGAGAAATCAGGCTAAAGGAGGAAAAAAGTTTCAAAACAAGCACAAGAGAAACAGAATCCATAGTGGTCAATCTCACATCAATAGCTACATCTTATTTACACTACTAGGACCCATAAAGACAAAATCAAAGTTCTGAAGTTTTCAGGTGAGTCTTCCCTGGTGGGTCTCTCCTGTGCATCTATTAGCAGCTGTAGTCTTAAGTTGCTTAACTTAGAGCCCGGTTGTCTCAATGAGACACTTTGTTCTCAAATGCTGGTTCATCAACTGATCAAAACTCCTCCTTTATTATTTTATTTTAAAATTATATTTGATGACATAATGGCCAGTAATCTTATTTTCTGGTGTGGGGGGGCGCTGGGGAGAAGGAGAGAGAAGATCTTAAGGCTCCCTGCCCAGCATGGAGCCTGAAGCGGGGCTTCATCTTATAACCCTGAGATCATGACCTAAGCCAAAATCGAGAGTTGGAAGCTTAACTGAGCCAACCTGGCACCCCATAACCAGTAATCTTTGAAGTTCATAAACCCCATCTCTCCACAGCTTCTCTTTATGTGGAATTCGAAGTGGCCAATACAAACAAAATAGTACTTAATATCTAGATTAGTGTTTGATACCTTAACGTAGGATTCTCCTGCAAATCTGATACAGAGCATGTAGGTTAGGCCAGAGACCTAAGCACATTTCATCCTCCTTGTAAAGTCTGAATATGAATATCAAAATCCTACTATTATTGGCTTCAGCCGACAGGTTGAGCATTCATGTGAAGAAAGGGTGGTAGTACCACCTGAGTAGGACTCAAGTTTACCAACTGACCAACTTCCATGAAGTGGAAATTTGGGGGAGGGCAGAGGCAGCATGAGAAGGGAAGGGAGAATAAGATCATTGCCTAAGTGTTTACCACTACACGGAAGCCATATTTGAGTATGAAATGATCCTAGGCTGTTCTACCAAGCGCCAACCTGACATCTGGAACTTGACCAATTAGGATAAGCTGCTTTCCGCTTGTGAAGAAATGAGGATAGAGTTAAACAGAGAGGAGGTCAGAGGAAAATAGCTTGTTCCCCAAACCCCTTTTTTTTTTTTAAAGATTTTATTTATTTATTTGAGAGAGAGAGACTGAGAGAGAGAGCACATGAGAAGGGGGAGGGTCGGGAGGGTCAGAGGGAGAAGCAGACTCCCCGCTGAGCAGGGAGCCCGATGCGGGACTCAATCCCGGGACTCCAGGATCATGACCTGAGCCGAGGGCAGTTGCTTAACCGACTGAGCCACCCAGGCGCCCCTCCCCAAACCCTTTTGTGGTCCAAGCACACTTACCATTCCACAAGATGTACAGAGGCTGAGAGTAAGGGTTTAGAAAATGCTATAGTGATTTGACGTGACTCCAACAGTCAAATCCATCATCAGTGGACTCAGCTGATTAAATAGAAGTAGGAATCGTGTGGGGTGAACTGCATACTATTTATGAGAAATAAGACCACATAGTGTTCTACTGTGGATAGCAAACTTTTGAAGTGAAATCTTGCCCTTCATCATAGTTTGTTTGAGAAGCGCTACTACAGAACGTATTTTTAGTGCCTAGAACAACGTGTCTGCCATGTGGAGGGTTTCTCTTCTCCCACCCCTTAGACAAACAGTCTGCGCAAACAATCTACAATCAGTGTAGATGTCCAATCTGTACTTAATCCTTTTTCATTTCAGCCTCATAGAATCATAGATCAATCCTGTCATAAATCAGTGCTAGATCATCCTGAAGAGAATCTGAAAGGATAGGCATTCCAGCATTCTTTTTCAGCCACAGTCTTCAAAGTTGTAGATTTTTTTCCTCTATTAAATTTTATGATGGCTGTTTCCAATGATATATAAGAAAGAGTTCCCCACTTTTTAGTAGATTTCTAAATCATACAGTGGAATAGTGGCTTCTGGAAGATACGAGCCAATTCCAGTGAAGGTATTGGGGTTATTATCTTTCATTAAAGAAACTATGTCATTTCACTTGAGTTGTCTGTTCTGGCTTTCTGCCTCAATCTTTTTACATTTTGAGATCTGGCTTACTTTGGCCTATAACCTACAATTACCTTTTCATAATATCTCCTATAACACCTATTTAGCTTCTATGATATTTCTATAAATACTATATATCAAAAAACGCAGTTGGATCAATTGTTGAAAGGCTTAAGCCCTTCAGAAAGTTCTTAAGGATAAAATTAAAAGTATAATAATTCATATCCATAATAAGACCAGGGAGAATTAAAGAAAGTTAAGCCTATAGAGCTACCGTTCATAAGAGTTTAACATTGAATGATAGATTTAATATTTAATATTCAAATAGCACCTTAAAAGCACAAATAGGGGTTTAATATTTGAGGACAAGATATCCAATCTAAAATTAAATTTTTGATTCACCATGCAGTCATGATTTCCACCTTGCTCTATGGAGCAAAAATATAGATGGTTTATAGATGTCTTACAGTGCTGTAAAAGAATAAATGCTACCGATAACAAAATCATCAAGTTAAAGTGAAGAGAGGTTAATATTCTTTATCAAGTGAACACCAGTAGCATGGAGACTGATATTACTAAACTGTCTTTAAGCTGGCAGGTTGGATATGTGATTGAGTTGCTTAACCCTCACCTCCCATATGAATGCTTTTCTCTGGTTGTAGCCTAGAAATCTGAAAATCTAAAATGTCTCAAAGGCATTCTGAAGGATGATCTTAAAAATCATCTAGATCTAGCCATATGGACACATATTTTAGGATCATGCTACTCACATGTCTAAGGATTAACACAGAATTGATTCTATAAAGTTACTATTCTATAACATACTGCCACTACTAACCCAACCACCAACAGTAATAAAAAATGATAGTGATGGTAATAGTTATCAGAGGTACTATATGTGTAGACTGGGATAATGACTTACATCAATCTATTGGGTTCTCCTTTAATACACGAAGAGGCTCTTTACCATTCAGGGTTTCATAAGTGTGTGCTCCCTGCCACATACACATGCAAATGGGCTAAGGCAACTTCCCATACTCTGAGAAAGGACTGTATGCTGCTACTTGCATGAGTATAAACAGATATGTAGTAATGAAATAAATACAGATAAAACTAGATTTCACTTACGGCATGGATCAACACTAAGAGGCCAGAGAAAGATCATACACGAATTCGGAGGAAAAGCAGAACAGACAAATACCAAAGAACAGACAAGCAGACCCTTATTTTCCCACTTTTGTTCCAGTACGTACTATCTTCTATGGATTTGTTTCCTGATAAATTAACTTAGAAGTTTTTATTTAAGCATCACATGTATAAACTCTGACATGGTAAATTATTAAATAAATCTTGGAAATAGAAGGGTGGACAACCCCACACGACACAGTCGCCTGGAGTTATGGGGTATTTTACTGGCCAGAGATCCTGGGTAGAGTTCACTTGGAGGGTCTTAAACTTCTATTTTTTAGGCTTCTTGACATAAAGGTAGAAAAAGTGGTGGTTTCTCCTTTAGGAAGACTTAAAGACCATTTACATATCTCATGAGCCTGTGAAGGTACAAATGCGGTGTTTCTTTGAAAACACTTCCCTTTTATCTTGGAAAGTTCAGACATGCAGAAGCATTTTTATAGACAGGATAAGTTCATAATTTAAACTTTTATAGAGTTGATTATATGGTAAAGGTGATGCAAACAATGTCCATTTTTTATTAGAATCTCTCATAGGAAATTCAATCACTGTATATTCATCCTCTTCTTGAGTTAGTAAAGTATAATAGCTGTTATTTCATTCTCAAGAAAATAATTTATTATAACAGATAAAATCCTGTTTCATTCATTATTTGTAGGTAGGGTTATTAAACATACTTTCTCTTCTTTTTTGCCATTTTTAAAAAATAGTTGGTGGCCTGTGATCCTACAGAAATTTATTATGCTGAAATTTTTGCCTATGCCATTTTTCTTTTTGCAGACTGTTTTGGCAAAATATATATACTTTTCTCCATCTTTCCTGTTAACTCCTACCATATTGTTTTAAAGATTTATTTATTTTAGAGGGAAAGAGCGCAGGGGGTGGCGGGCACAGAGGGAGAGGGAAAGAGAATCCCAAGCAGACTCCATGTTGAGTGTGGAGCCCTATGCAGGGCTCGATCTCACAACCCTGAGATCATGACCTGAGCTGAAATCAAGAGTTGGACATTCAACCGACTGAGCCATCTAGGTGCCCTACCATATTTTTTTTTTTAAGCAGAAAAAATTATATTGATTTTCAGCTATGGCAAACCAATTATTTGGTCATTGGCATGGGTTTCAAGCTATAGAATGCTGTATTAAATGACTCATTGGATATAAATTGAATTAGTAAAGCCATTTAAAACAGATCTATTTTGTTTGATGTGAGATTTAGAAACTCCCTTTAGGGAGACAGGGGCTCCTTTCTCACCATGGTTTTTCCCTGCCCAAGTCAGGATAGCCTTGACAAGCATCTAAAGCAACTCAGGAATAGGTCATAAGTTGCTGGATTTGAGGTATCCCCAAATTTCAAAGCAAAAGGTATCTGCAAGTACAGAGAGGATAACTCTTTAGAGATTTAAATCACCTGTGTTTAATAAGTAGTTCCTAAAAATAGAGATTTGTGGAAACAAAGAGGATTAGATGAACAAAAAATCCAGGAGGGCTGGACAAGCTTTTCAAGCTAGAAAGTTGAACACCTGTTGTTTTCTTCCCTGGGCATAATTACCAATTCTCAGTATGAGTTAAGGATCAGGCTATGCTCACACAAAGAGGAAAGTGAAATGAGCAAATTCTACGCAGAACTTGAACAACATATTAGAAACTCTAGAGACCCAGGCGCCTGGGTGGCTCAGATTGTTGGGCGTCTGCCTTCGGCTCGGGTCATGATCCTGGGGTCCCGGGATCGAGTCCCGCATCGGGCTCCCTGCTCCTTGGGAGCCTGCTTCTCCCTCTGCCTCTCTCTCTCTCTCTCTCTCTCTGTCATGAATAAATAAATAAAATCTTTAAAAAAAAAAAAAAAAAAGAAACTCTAGAGACCCTAAAATTCTACTTGTTTTTCCTATGGCCTATTTGCTGAATTTAGGGCCATCCTGAAGGGTAGGAAGCTTTACCGGGGTGTCTGACATTTTCCCATAGTTTCACAAAATTGAGGAAATCAAGTCCCACCTGAAGAATAGGTCTTTCTCAAACACAGTTTGTTTTCTTAGGATGTTTATCAAATTTGAAGGCCAAACAGCAAAACTCAAAACCTACAAAGGCTGACCGAATCTTCCTTAGTCTTTTAGAGATAAGGTTGTAGAAACCTGTTTGTCTCTTGGGCAATAGCCTGGGCTGTGCCTGAAAAAAAAAGAATCAGAAATAAACATTCTTATGAAAACATCAACCTAGCCAGTAACCGATCTCAATGCATGATTGAGTGGAAGGGATTAACCACCCCCAGCCCTATCTCCCTTACAGAAGAAAAGGGGAACTCTGTCCAGGACAAAACACACACACACACACACACACAAACACCACCACCAGCACCAGAGCCTTTATGCTTCCTTTATATGTAATATACACATATAATAAAAAATTATTAGACATGTGAATAGGCAGGAAAATGTGACCAATAACAAGAAACAAAAAATAAGTAGACTAACAAACAATCCAATATCAGATTGAGTAAATACAGACTTTAAAATAACTATTTTTAATATATTAAAGAACAGAAGAAAAGGTACACTAAATATGTGACTAGATGGTAAATTTCACTAGAGAATTGAAATATGTAAAAATGAAACAAGTTGACATTTTAGAGATACATAGCTTAATATTAAGAAATCATTGGATGGGTCTAACAAATGGAGAGGCATGGAGAAGATGCTATTATAAATGTAGTCAAAGATAAGCCAGTTGAAAAGGTCTAAATGAAACTCTGAGAAAAAAAAAATGATAAGAAAAATGTAAGCTACAGTGAGAAGTTCAAGTATATTTGCAACTGGGATCCCAGAAGGAGCAAGATGTTCAACCACTGGAAAATCAATATTGAAAAAGAAAATAACCACAATAGTTCCAAAAAAATGATAAATGACATCAAATCACAAAATCCAAAAGCACTAAGGTAGGTTAAATAGAAAATCTCACCAAGGTACATTGTAGTCCAGTTGTTCAATGCCAAAGAAAAGGATAATTTTTTAAAGCAGTCAGATACATTTCTTTAAAAAGAGAATAAGCTTTACAGTTGACTTTTCAACAGAAACCCATGGACATTACAGGTAATTAAAATGACATCTTTAAGTGCTATGGTTGTTTTAAATGTCAACCTAGAATTCTATTCTGCATAACTGTATAACCAAGGAAAATATCCTTTAACAAAAACTAAAAGAATTCAGCAGCATAGCTTTATTTCAACAAATACAAAGTTTAAAGAACTTCTTAGAAGTAAGGAAAATAATTCTAAATCAAAGCATGAAAACTTAAGAACAACTAGAAAGAACCAGAAAGAGAAAATATGTACATAGATGTAAAAGATAAGTAAAATAATAGTGTGTTTGGTCTACAACATATGTAATAATAAATGCCACATATACTGTGTAAAGAGGGTTAAAATATTATCTTTCCCTTGTTCAAGATATGAAATTACTCATCTGAAGTTGACTTTAAAAATGATACAACACAAAGGAGCTAATAGGGGAGAAAAATGGAGTAACAAAATAAACACTTTACCCAAAAGAAGGTAAAGAAGGTGGAATAAAGGAACAAGAGAGAGATGGCAAAGAATATCACATATTAATACATATTATAAAAATATTTATATCAATATAAAGTTTATTTTACCAATACACTTAAATGAAAAAGTAAGTGATTTAAAGAAAAATATTAAATAAAAGTGGTACAGGGGTGCCTGGGGGGGGGTTCAGTCATTTTAAGTGGCTGACTTCGGCTCAGGTCATGGTCTCGGGGTCCTGGGATTGAGCCCCGTGTTGGGCTTCCCACTCAGCAAGGCATCTACTTCTGTCTCTACCCCTCCCCCCACTCATGTTTTTTTTCTCTAATAAATAAAAAAATCTTTAAAAAAAAAAAAAGTACTGATTGTATGTAGAGGATAGAAACACTAGCATTAAATATTATAGAGAGCTAGGGAGAATACTTTCTGAATTTAGGCAAACTGGATCCGGTACTATGCTATTAACTATTTGTATAACATTATAAAGGCAAAAAAAAAAAAAAAATTGCAAGTAGGCTCATAACTTTTAAAAAGTATAAAAATCTTAAAAAGTTTAACAGTTTTTCAGCCTCATAGTCTATGAAATACTGTGCTTTTCCATCACAAAGTATAACATCTGACTTAGTTGGTTTCTTTTGTTTCTTAAGTAAAAGGTGCTAATAAGAACGTTAACAAGAAAGCAAGTCAAGGTGCTTTCCTATTGTGAATTTTTAACCAATTTCTGTATTTGATTCAGTATGCATTTGTTTTGTGTTTTAAATTTCTTTCACTGGAAGTAGATGGAGAAAATAAATTCTGGTATATACTCGGCACTTAAAAAATGATGTCTTAAGCCGCAAAATAATTGTGTAGAATCAGTCAAGTAGAGCAATACTAAAATATTCTCTCCTCAGTTATACCCTGTATTTTAGGATTCTAAAAACAAATTTATCCCTTAACTTTATATCATACAATATAACTTTTCTCAAGGTAGATAACTTACATTATGATTTTTACATTATAACAGAAAAAATCCACTCCCACTGTGGGGAAAAATTTTTATTATGAATTGGTAGTAAGGATGGATCAATACCATCTCGATATAAGAACAACTTAACTACCTTTGGGCTTTTGGAGAAAATCTTTATTACGTAGTAGAGAAAAGAGTGTGTGTCTTTGACTTAGAAATTACTTAATGCACATTGCCCCTAATCACTAAACTATTGTAATCTATAGCACACACACAAAACATAGCTGGTATGGTATTTATGCATTTAAAGTATATATGTAAGAGGATACGTATATTTCTGAGGATAGTTTCAAATTAAAGCAAAATTCTAATTAACTTCTAAATCTGTTTCTCTCCATCACCACTCCGCTACTCTGACCTAGACTTCTGTCCGTGTCCTCTGTGTGGCATCCCTGCATCCATTCTGACGCCACACTCAGATCTTTCTCTTACCATGGCTCGAGTGGACTATTTCAAAAATGCCATTGTGAACGGTCATTCTACTCTTTAAAATTCCTTACAGACTCTCCATTGCTCTTAAAGAGCAAAACCATCTATAAAATGGCCTTACACTTGATCATAAGTCTAGAGTCCTGCTCTTTGCATTCCAGTCACGCTGAATTTTCAGTTTCTAAAACATGTCTAGCTCCTTCTACCACTGGTCCTTTGTGTCTGATGCCCCCTCTGGTTAGAGTAGTCAGCCTGTTTTTCTCTTTGCACAGTTAATTCCTGTTCATCCCTCAAATCCCAGTCAGCATGTCCTCAGGGAGAGCCTTGTGGCCTCTGGGATAAGATTTTCTTCAATAATAATTTCCAACAGCACCATGTATGTCTCTTCTACATCATTCAGCCAGCTGTATCTGTCCCTTTATCAGTATAGTGGTTTGATAAATCTCCACTACACAGTGAGGGCCACAGGGATGCAGACTGTGTGTTTTTATCTTCCACTGGTTCCCCAGGTCCTAGTCAGAGTGCTTGGTACATAGTAGGACTCAACAAACAATTGTTTAATGTTCTTACATTATTTAAACCAAGTTGAAAGTCATTATAATTGAAGTTAATCCCAGTAGCATAAAAAGGCATAAACTGACCTTGTTTTGGATAAACCCCAAATTTAAGTAATTTTCCAGTTGTGATGTATGTTAAATTAAAATACTTGGGGAGCTTTTGTCTCATTCATACACTGGAAAAGGGAAAATAGGAATTATAGAAGAAGGGATTTTATTTATCATTGTCAAAAGCTTACAGTTTTAATAGAAGAATTTAATAAAATGATTTGATGATGATGATGGAATACAGCAAACCACATTTATTTTGAATTTATAATGTGAGTGGAATCTGCTAAACAGTTTCTAAGAATCTGTTCACTTCTCACAAGTACAGCTGTGAATGAATCAGGTTGCCTGACTCCATAGCCTATGCTCTTACTTATACTCCTGCTTTGCTGTGGCAATTTTATTTTATTTTATTTTTTTTTTTTTTTAAAGATTTTATTTATTTATTTGAGAGAGAGAGAATGAGAGACAGCACGAGAGGGAGGAGGGTCAGAGGGAGAAGCAGACTCCCCGCCGAGCAGGGAGCCCGATGCGGGACTCGATCCCGGGACTCCAGGATCATGACCTGAGCCGAAGGCAGTCGCTTAACCAACTGAGCCACCCAGGCGCCCCTGTGGCAATTTTATATATATACTATTATCCATCTTTTGTTAAGCATCTGTTATGTGCCAGGCACTCTGCTAAGGGCTTTATGTGACCTCACTTGAGCCTCATTGCTGGATAGGTATGAATTATTATCCCTATTTATTAGATGCCCTCTTTGTGTAATTTCATGTATTGGAAATTTAAAATTGACTATCCCAAATAGGGGAAATCACTGATGCTTAACTATTAGTGCCTTTTCCGAATAGGAGCTGTTATTAGGAAGCAATGAAAGTTCACTCTTCCATCGTTACAGTTTACAAATTTTCTAGCAGCAAGGCATATGCTTACATAATACTACTTTGATAAAACTGCATTAAAGATCAGGAGTGTTGTTGATTTGGAAGTTGGTTTTGGCTAAATGATATTCCAAAAAAGTCAGTCATTCCTAGAAAAATTAGAGATTTCTACATATATATATCAGGGACATCCCATTGGCTAGTATGAGTACTGGTCATCTGTTCTTTACATATGAAAAGCTCATTTTCCTTGGCCTGCAGGTCAGTGTGTAGAATCAGGGTAGGATGTATAAAAGTGACTCAGGAAAATTTCTTTTCTCCTCACCCAGAAAATAAACATTTCCTCAGCACACAAGGGAGAAAGGAGTTGGAAGATGTGGGTGTTCAGCTTGCCTGTTCATACTCTATTTAGAATTTCTTTTTTTATAAAGTGAGCTCTTTGATGTTACCATTTTCAAGAATTCAATTTATTTTAACAGCAATTTTAAGAAAAACAGCGCCTTCATAGCACCAGTTGCCTACTGAATCTTTTATAACTATTAGGAAAATGAGCTCCATAGGTAGTGACTACTTCAATAGAAGTTATTAGCAAATTTTAAGAGTATCTTAGGGTGTGGAGCTGTGTCAACAGGGACAGAATAAAGAGGGCAACTGAAGCAATATCCTAGATATTTTGAGCAAATAGCAAGATAATTAATAGAACACTGAATTATTGAACTCAAGGGGCTTCTTGGTCATGAGTCAATATTGCAGCAAAGTTTATAAGAACACGTGCAGATGGAGTTTTCAGTGTTGCCTTGTTACGTCATCTTTATTTGGTACCGCTAGATACCCATTTCCGTTAAGAAAAATTCTATTTAGGAAAAAATGCTACTCTAAAGAAAGAATTCATTTAGATGATTTGGAAAAAAAAATAAATGTGATGTAATGCTTCAGATATATGTTATTGGCTGTCATTGTTAGTGTTTTTTTTTTTGTATTTGTAAAAAGGCTTTAGGGGACATAACTGATTCTACAGAATTCTATGAAAAGGTCCAGTGTGGCAATGCCTTTCCTCTTTAAGGTTGTAGAGTAATGTGTAAGGTCAGTAAGGTTAAAGTTTCTAGTGTTCTGGTCCCTGCAGTTGGCTAAAACAACTACATTTATGAAGGTATATTTATATAAATAGAGATACTTACATTAACCAACCGTATGCATTAATACTATGACGCTCTGCTATAGAATGAATGTTTGTGTCCCCCCACCCCTCCAAATTCATATGCTGAAACCTAATCCCCGTTGTGAGGGTATTTGGAAGTGGGGATTCAGGGAGGGGATTAGATCATTAGATCATGAGGGCAGAGCCCTCATGAATGCCGTTAGTGCCCTTAAAAAGAGACCCCAAAGAGAGCCCCCACCGTGTGGGTTTACAGCAACAACATAGCTGCCTATGCATTCAGAATCTTCTGGTCCCTTGATCTTGGACTTACCAACCCACAGAACTGTGAGAAATAAATTTCCACTGTTCATAAGCCACTGAGTGTGTGTTACATTGTTACAGCAGCCCAAGCTCACTAAGACACCTCCATTGCAATGATAAACTACGGCACAAGTGCCCGAGCCAAGATTCCAACTCAAAACCTACCAACCTGAAAGCTTTTGCTTTAAAAAAACAAAAAAAGTCTTCTTAAAAAATAGCCAATATACATACACAGAAATTCAAATGGCACCAAAAACACATAGTAGTAAGTGTCTTAAACCCCTACTTCTGGCCACCTGTTCCTTTTCCTTAGAGACAACCACATTACTTATTTACTTATGTATCCTTCTAGTGATCTTCTGTGCACTCTAAGCATTTTTATGTATGCTATTATGTGTGTAAAAATTACGGTAGAATACCATATAAGTTATCCTGTGTATTTTTTAACTTCACATATAAGAAAGATTCTTTCATACCAATAGATAAAGAGCTGCCTTGTATTTTCTAGAAGCTATGTAGTATTCCATTCTATAATGTATAATATCTGTGAGGGATGTTTAGGTTGCTTCCAGTTTTGTTTTATTACAAATGCTAAAAATGCTAAAAAGACTTATTTTTATATATGCCGTTTAGTAATTTTGTTTTAGGTGTATCTTTATGCATGCAATAGAGTTGAATTCTGTTTTTTTGACCGAATGTTACAATACCAAAACCATTTACACTTATTGATATAACTGGCTTAGTTTTATCTTTTAATCATTTTATGTTTTCTCTCTTTGTAACCTATGATTTCTTTCTGTTGGCAGTCTGTTTATATGTTTCTTTAGTAATCTGTTAAATTTATCTTTTTTTGAGTATAGTTGACACGTAACGTTACCTTAGTTTCAGGCGTACAACTTAGTGATTTGACAAGTTTATACATGATGCTATCTATGGCTCCCCACAAGTAGAGCTGCCATCTGTCTCATTACATCATCATGACAGCATCATTGACTGTATTCCTTATCCTCCTTTTATTCCTGTGACTTACTCATTATGTAACTGGAGGCCTGTATCTACCACTCCCCGTCACCCATTGGTTGGTTCTCTGTTTTTATAGTTCTGATTCTACTTTTTCCTTATACATTTTTTTAGATTCCATTTATGAATGGAATCATATGGTATTTGTCTTTCTCAGTCCAACTTTATTTAGTGTAATATCCTCTAGATTCATCCCTGTTGTCTCAAGGGGCACAATATCCTCCTTTCTATGGCTGTGTAATATTCCATTGTGTATATACACCACATTTTCCCTATCCATTTGTCTGTAGACGGACACTTAGGTTGGTTCCATGTCTTGGCTACTGTAAATAATGCTGCAATAATCAGAGGGGTGCATATATCTTTTCAAGTTAGTGTTTTCATTTTCTCTGGGTAAAGGCCTAGTAGTGGAATTACTGGCTTATATGGTGTTTCTATTTTTAATTTTTTGAGGAACCGCCGTACAACTTTCCGCAGTGGCTGCACCAGTTTACATTCCTACCAGCAGTGCACGAGGTTTCCTTTTTCTCCACATCCTTGCTAAGACTTGTTGTTTCTTGTGAGTTTATCCTTTTAATCTGTAATTGGTCTTCCAGTTTTTGAGGCATCATTATCTATTTTCTTATGATAAGCAATGGTAGAATAGTTTGGACTCCATTAGTTTAATCCTTCAGTTTTTCTCTTCACTACCACCCAAATGTAATTTAGTTATTTATTTCTTTTAAATATACTTCTGAACTTGTACTTCAAATGTTAGCCTTGCCCATGATTATAAAAATAATGAGTTCAGCTAACTTAAACCACTTCTCTCTGTTTCCCTTCCCCTTGCTGTGTCTGTCAGTTATATCCATTTTGCATCATCATGGCTTATATTTACATTCTTTTTTGCAATTTCAGCGTTTATACCTATTGTTGACAACTTTGTGTTAACAGTTAAAATGACTCAATGTTCTTTCCTATTCCTTTTGCCATAGTTTCTCCATTCACCTCTTGGTTAGTTAAGATTCATCCTCTGTTTCCATGAAGAGCTCATGGTTTAACTGTATTCTCTGAATTCTCAACATTTAAAAAAAAGTTGGCTTATTGTCTTTATAATTGAACAATAATTTAACTGGTTTATTAATCAGAACTCAGTGCATGAAACAAAAACCACCATGAGTATTGTAAATATCCTTCAGAAATGTCTTTTTAAATTTTTTTAAATTTATTTATTTGAGAGAGAGAGACAGAAGGAAAGCACAGTCGGGGGAGAGGCAGAAGGAGAATCAGGCTCCCTGCTCTCTGCAGGGAGCCTGATGTGGGGCTCAATCCCAGGACCCGGGGATCATGACCTGAGCTGAAGGCAGATGCTTAAACCAGCTGAGCCACCCAGCCCCACCCCCCCTTCAGAAATGTCTTGCAAACAATTCAGAATTCATTCAACAGCAGAGTTTTCACCTCTGAGGCAACCACTGCAAATGCTGAATTCAATCCATAAACCTATAGCTGTCATTGAGGGTTTAGGAAGCCAGAATTAAGAAGTTGCCACTGTCGGGGCATCTGAGTGGCTCAATCAGTTAAGTGCCCGATTCTTGGTTTCAGCTCAGGTCATGATCTCAGGGTCGTGAGATCCAGTCCTGCCTTGGACTCTGCGCTCAGTGGGGAGTCTGCTTGAGGATTCTCTTCCTCTCCCTCTGCCCTTCCCCTCTATTCATGCGTTTCTCTCTCTCTAAAATAAATAAATCTTAAAAAAAAAAAAAGTTGCTACTGCTGCTGATATCATCACACCTCCCTTTGAACCTGGAAACCTGGAGAACAAAAAATAGAATGTTGCACAGAAAAACCTGTTACCATGCTTGATCAAAAGAGGCAGGGAATGAACCCTGCAGCACTTTTGCCTTCCAAATCTCACTTGAGTGCATATAATTGTTGGATCCTAATTTAATGGCCATCTCTGCTTGTGAGTGGGAAAGGGAGTTTTTACTTCCCTCACTGACAATCCTGGAACACATACTAAACAGAAGATGTTATGGAGATCAAATGAATCAACAATATCAAACAGTTCTGAGTAACTGGGTAATAAAACATATTGGGGTCATATTTTCTTTTCTTGAGGAACTTACAAACAATTCTATATTCTGCACGTTGCTGTGAAGGAATCTAAGGATAATTCCTTTTTCCCCTTTATCAGTAACTTAGTATCTGCCTGTTTACTCGAAGTATTCTGTAAAGTTCAGTAATTTAAATAAGATATACCTTGATATTTATCATTCTGAGGTTTTTTATTTTATTTTTTTAAAGATTTTATTTATTTGCCAGCAAGAGAGGGAGAGCACAAGCCAGGGGAGCAGCAGGCAGAGGGAAAAGGAGGCTCCCCGCCGAGCAGGGAGCCTGATGCGGGGCTCGATCCCAGGACCCTGGGATCATGACCTGAGCCGAAGGCAGACACTTAACTGACTGAGCCACCCAGGTGTTCCTATTCTGGGGTTTTTAAAATTAGGAACATAATGTATTTTCAATATATTTTGAACCTTCACTTATTTTTGAAATATTTTCATTTATCTTAAAATGTATAATTAGTGTTGTTATTTAATCCTTTACCTTTGGAGTATTGAATATGCATGGATGAGATCTCTTCTTATTGTTCCTCCTATCTATCTTTTTATAATTTTTGTAAAGATTTTATTTATTTATTTGAGAAAGAGAGAAGAGTGAGCAGGAGGGAGAGAGAATCTAAAGCAGGCTCTGCACTGAGTACAGAGCCCAGCACGGGGCTTGATCCCACAACCCTGAGATCATTACCTGAGCCAAAACCAAGAGTCAAACGCTTAACTAACTGAGCAACCTATGCGCCCCTCTTTTTATAATTTTTTATGCTGAATTTATTTCCACCATAATTTGGTCACATCTTATCCTCCATGTCTCTCTCTCTCTTTTCAGCAGCGTCTGTTCTCCTTTTGCTCTAGTTCTTCATTTCCATAATGTTTTTTCTTTACTTCCTTCCATTTTTAGTTCTATCTTCCAATGATTTGTCTCTAGATGCTATCTAACTGTATATTCTCTGAGCTTGTGTATGTTTCTTGTGCCCTCTCATTTTACAGAAGCAATTGTTTCATTATATTTCTTAAATTATTTCTTACATGCAAGATAGTGTGCTTATCTCCAGCTTTTGTTTCTTCAAGAGAAATCTTGTATATCTTGGTAGTATTCTTTCCTGGCATTTTTGTTTTCCTGTTCCTTTTCACCTTTATTTTCATATTATCTTTGGGTCAATCATCTATTTTCTATTGTTGTTGTTGTTATTCAGTTATTTTTATATTTTTAATTTAAATTCAATTAGCCAACATGTAGTCCATCATTAGTTTTTGATGTACTGTTCAATGATTCATTAGTTGTGTATAACACCCAGTTATTTTTAAAAAGAGCTCATTCTTCTTGAATGCTCTACCAGTGGATGAGTGTTCCAGGGGGAATAGAATGGATTCTGCATGATTTAGAGTAGTATCTGGTGACACAGAACTGTGTGTAGATGAGTTCTTTTAGCTTTGACCTCTCTCCCAACTACTGAGATTAACAGCTTCCAGGCTGTTCACAATGCAGCTGCCTTCTCCAACATTTTATTTATCATTATTACATCTGGATAATTGCTCTTTTTATTGGTTCTTCCTTGATTTACTTTACCACCACTCAGCATCTAGGGCATATCTTTTTTCACTGTTATGATGGATTATTTGCTTTATTATTTGGAGTGGGATATCTGATTTTGCTCATTGTGATCTGTTAGCTCCGTCTGAGAGCTGTAGCCATAGGACTACTCTCTCAGCTCCTTCCTGGACCTTATTTGACCTTCACTGCATTTGGCAACCCTTTCTCATATCTTGTGGTCTGGATTACAGATATCTTCTGATTTTATCTAAGATCAAATTTGCTTCTCCTTCTTTCTCTCATTAATTTCAGAGGAAAGGAGAGAAGAGGTGGTGCTATTTATTTTTTATACACTTTCAAAATAGAAACCTCTACAACTCAAAGCTCATCCTCTCAATTACTTTGCTACACTATGTGCCCCACAACTATTTTCCAAAATATTCTACCATCTTATATTCATGATCATTAAAACTGGGGCTCTGGGTACTTACACATTTTTTTTCTTCTACTTTTTAAAGTACTAAATGAGGTGATACTTAATATGTGGCAAATGAGAAAGAAGTTAAGGTTTGAGGCTTTTAGGAAAAAATTCTTTCTAGAGAAGTTCTTATCAGAGTCTTCACATACCTCCTTGGGAATCAGAAATTCAGCCTCAAACTCCCGGGTCACTAATGACCTCATGATATGCTGGTCATGATAACCTACACTTCGTGACTCTATTCTCTAAGAAGCCCAAGTGTATAAGGCACACATTTCCTACCATTACCCAGTACATGTTGACAACTCCTCATTGAGGAAATCACTGCTTTCTTTCAAAGATTTACCCTTTTTATTTTTTTTTGCAGCCCATCATTTCTCACTGCTTTTGTATCCATTCTCCCTTTTCCCCATCTACTTCTATCCTAGAACCTTCCATCTATGTTGAGGTGACTTTTTAATGTTTCCTCCTGTTCCAACTGCCAAAAATCCCTGTACTCACATCCTGTGGTCTTTTTTTTTTTTTTTTTTTTAAGATTTTATTTATTTGCGAGAGAGAGAATGAGAGACAGAGAGCATGAGAGGGAGGAGGGGCAGAGGGAGAAGCAGACTCCCTGCCGAGCAGGGAGCCCGACGTGGGACTCGATCCCGGGACTCCTGGATCATGACCTGAGCCGAAGGCAGTCGCTCAACCAACTGAGCCACCCAGGCGCCCCACACATCCTGTGGTCTTTAAACCTACACTGCCATTTCTGTTTTGCTCTTTACAAATAAACAGTTGAAAAGCTAGGCAACCTAGTAGTGTCTACCTTTATCTCCATTTTAGTGATAAGGGAACTGAAGCAGAAAGAGGTAAAGTGACCTAGCCTTAACTCAATATAAGGCTTTATCTTTTTTTTTTTTTTTTTTTAGTGTTTATTTATTTGACAGAGAGAGAGTGTGCATGAGTGGGAGGAGGGGCAGAGAGAGAGGGAGAGGCAGAGAACCTCAAGCTGACTCCACGGTGAACACAGAGCCCAATGTGGGGCTCAATCTCATGACCCTGAGATCATGAACAGAAACCAAGAGTTGGATGCTTAACCGACTGAGCCGCCCAGGCACCCCTCAATATAAGGCTTTATCTTAAGGAAAATTCATCTTCCCATGAAAATTTCTCTATTACCTGTATAATATCAATTCCTAAATGTACATATTTAGATTTGATTTTTCCTTTCCACTTAGGTCTCCTTTATTTTTAGTGAATTAAAAACGAGCATTTTTTTTTTTTTAAGATTTTATTTAGAGAGAGCACATGAGCAGGGGAGGGGAGAGGGAGAGAGAGGGAGAATCTCAAGCAGACTCTGCGCTGAGCACAGAACTGGACATGGGGCTAAGTCTCATGACCCTGAGATCATGACCTGAGCCAAAATCAAGAGTTAGATGCTTAACTGACTGAAACACCCAGGTGCCCCAAAAGTGAGGTTTTTTTATACAAATGAAAATTAAGTATTTAAAAATACATTAATTTTTCTTCTTATTTCCATATGGAAAATATTTTTTACAGTTTTTCTCTAGCAGTTATAATCCTGCTTACCTGTTTCCTTAGGGTTAAAACCCTGATAATACTGTTAAACTCTTCCATCTTTCTCTGAGTGGTCTGTCTTCATTTAAATCCAGTTTAATAATGTAATTCACCACAGATTTCTGCTAGCCATCATAATTTGAGTCTCTACTAAGTCTAAACATAGTTTTACACAAGCGCTCTGTATGTTCCTTGCTCAGAAGTTGCAGTTCTCTACTAAACATTGGAGAATATTCTTTAATTCATTCAACAAATAGTTATTTACCTCCTCCAATGTTTCATGCATGGTTTTAGGCTCTGGTGTAACTGTCACAAGATAAGATCTCATGTTGATGGAACTTAAATTCTTTTTTTAATTTTATTAGGTTAATCACCATACATTACATCATTAGTTTTTGATGTAGTGTTCCATGATTCATTGTTTGTGTATAACACCCAGTGCTCCATGCAGTACATGCCCTCTTTAATACCCATCACCAGGCTAACCCATCCCCCCACTCCCTCCCCTCTAGAACCCTCAGTTTGTTTCTCAGAGTCCATAGTCTCTCATGGTTCGTCTCCCCTCCGATTTCCCCCCCTTCATTTTTCCCTTCCTGCTATCTTTTTTTTTTTTTTAACATATAATGTATTATTTGTTTCAGAGGTACAGGTCTGTGATTCAACAGTCTTACACAATTCACAGCAGATGGAACTTAAATTCTAATGTGCAGGGAGAATTAAGTAAATCAGGAATTATCAGATAATGCTAAATGCTGTGGAGGAAATAAAGCAAGATAATGTGGTAGAGAGTGCCAGGTAACCTATTGCGTTGCTTTTCAATATAACGTATGAATTAATACCTGGATAGTGAAATCTAGAGCCAAAAAGGCCCTAGCAAAGGGAACACAGGTGAGATGAGCCTAGGTAAATAGGGAAACAGAACAAGGACTAATGTGGTCCAAATACAGTAAACCAAACAGAAGAATGGTTGAAGATGAGTTTGGAAAGGCAGACTAGAATACCGAGGGCTAGACTAGAACATATAGGGTATGGGCTTTATTCTAAGTTTAGTGTAGAGCATTAAGGGGATCTTAATTAGGGATTCTGATATGGATAGTGATCACTCTGGCAGCTCTGTATAGAACAGTTAAGAGACTGTGCAATAATCCACACTAGAGGGAATGATGGTTTAGACTAGAGCCATGATAGATGTAAATTATCATATTTTGCAGATTCTTTAAGATTGTTAGTCAAATCCTGCTTTATGAAGCTCACTTCATGTTTTCCCTGACATGCTCTTAATTTTCATCCTTATGCAGAGGGATGGTTTTGTTCTTATGACAGTGACATCATCTTCCATTGGTTGAGTATTTTTTTTATTTTTCAAAGTTCTTTGGCATCTTTTGTGGCAAAAATAATATCCATAATTTAATCATAACATTTTAAAAGTGTTAAAAGATAGAAGCTTTAAAATTGAAGCTTTTAGATTATCATTTGTAATGAAGAGTGAGGTTCTAATGTACCTTTCTACATTGACTGCCATGTAAGAATTCTATACTTTTGCTCAGTTATATGGACTAAAGCAAAATGATGAAAAACTCCTTTGAATTCAAATAGTTTGAAAGCTGGTTTGTGAAATTACAATGTGAAATCTGGGTAAAATGCCATGAGGTGCATTTACCACTGTATTGGGAGGGAGTCAGGTATAGGGTGTGGAGTTGGATACTGCCTAAGCAGAGAAGCCATCCACACACTCCCACATTTTGGAGAAAGGACATTCCTGCTTAGTAAACCCCAGATTAGCCCCATGGGCATGTTTGTCCCCAGAGACACAGCTGAGGGCTTCTGAGTGGATTTCTATTCTTAAGATTAAAGTAACTTCAGACACTGAACATATTTATTGAGGGAAAAAGATGAAAGAAGAAACCATCAAACAAAAATCATCAATGAAAGACAAACAGGAAATGATGATAGAGCTCATAATTTAAAGTTCTTCTGCATGTAATCTGTTATCCTTAATCCAAAAATTACAATTTACTACTGGCATTCCACGTATAGAATATTGAGTTCAGTTAGCCTATCGGGATAAAAGAGAGTTTTGTGTGTATGTGTTTATGATTTTTTTGGTTCTTCCCTCAAAATCTCTGATACTGAACATATAAGGAAAATAGAATTTCAATTTTGAGTATTCTCCAGTTTTTAACTATTTCATAAACAACCCTGCTGGAAAAGGAAAAAGTCTGTGCTCCCAGTAGGAGGCAAGTTTAGGCTCTACATTATTTTTTTTTTTTTTTTAGATTTTATTTATTTGCAAGACAGAGAATGAGAGACAGAGAGCATGAGAGGGTGGAGGGTCAGAGGGAGAAGCAGACTCCCTGCCGAGCAGGGAGCCCGATGTGGGACTCGATCCCGGAACTCCAGGATCATGACCTGAGCCGAAGGCAGTCGCTTAACCAACTGAGCCACCCAGGTGCCCTCTACATTATTATTTAAGTAGAAGCCTGGCTGGCAGAAAAAAATGTAGGTGCAGAGAATAGTCATGTGATAATTTTAACAATGTAAACACCACCATTCCAGGCTACCATTCCACTGTAGCTTTGATATTGAATCAGTGTATAATAAATGACAGTGATTTTGAAGAAAGCCATGGGCATACTAATTCATTTGGTGAAAATTATTAAGTAGCCAACTTTGTACTTTTTGATCAAAGAATATTGGAAAGAGGACAGAAGTAGCCCCTTTGTACCACAGATCAATAGATACATCATTAATATCATGAAGATTCACAGGTACAAAGTGAGTCAAACTTTATATGACCCAAACTCCTCTGACTACTCAGAATCCTCTACTACTTGCTCTTCAGTCTCCATACTTGTAGCAAGTCAATTTTATTATCGTTGTATTTGTACTTTCTTTTCAGGGATGTTTATCAATGTTGTTTTACATGACAAAGTATGAGAAGGTTTCAGGAAAGTAAAGCCAGAAGATACAGTGCTGATGACCACAGAGTGCAACTTGTTGTATTTGTTAAAATTGCTCAAGTGAGCCTCTTGCTCTATAATAACGTGAAGCTGATTTTTTTCTTTTAAAGGAGATATCATTGGGATGCCTGAGTGGCTCAGTCGGTTAAGCGTCTGCCTTTGGCTCAGGTCATGATCCCAGGGTCCTGGGATTGAGTCCCACATCAGGCTCCTTGCTCAGCAGGGAGCCTGCTTCTCCCTCTGCCTGCCTCTGTCTGTCTCTCTGATAAATAAAAAAAAAAAATCTAAGTAAAAAAAAATAAAAATAAAGGAGATATCATTTTAGCTATATTAAAATATAGTCAATGACATCCTCTATGATCCATTTCATACCACATTCTGCAATTTCTCCCCTACTCTTTACTCCCCAAAACATTCTAGAGGATTGTCCAGAATTCCCAGCCCATAAAAACTCTCATTTGAATATATAGACATTTTTTCCTCAGGGATAAAAGGATATATAATGGGGAAAATAAATAGTGCTGGAAAAACTGGACAGCCACCTGTAATGAAACTGGACCACCATCTTACATCATACATACAAATAAGCTCAATGGATTCAGGGCCTAAATGTGAGACCTGAAACCATAAAACTCCTGAAGAGACAGTAGGCAGTAATTTCTTGGAACATCAGCTATAGCAATGTTTTTCTAAATATGTCTCCTAAGGCAAGAGAAACAAAAGCAAAAATATACTATTGAGACTATATAAAAATAAAAAGCTTTTGCACAGCAAAGGGAACCCTCAACAAAACACAAAGGCAACCTACTGAATAGAAGATATTTGCAAATGACATACCTGATAAAGGGTTAATATCCAAAATATATAAAGAACTCCTGCAATTCAACACCAAAAAAAAAAATCAATGAAAAAATAGGCAGAGTAACTGAATAGGTATTTTTCCAAAGAAGACATACAGATGGCCAATCAGATACATTTAAGGATACTCGACATCACTCATCATCAGGGAAGTGCAAATCAAAACCACAATGAGGTATCACCTCACACCTATCAGAATGGCTAGAATCAAAATACAAGAAATAGCAAGTGTTGGCAAGGATGTAGAGAAAAAGGAACGCTTGTGCACCATTGGTGGGAATGTAAATTGGTACAGCCACTGTAGAAAACAGTATGGATGTTCCTCGAAAAATTACAAATAGAAGTGTCATATGATCCAGGGCGCCTGGGTGGCTCAGTTGGTTAAGCAACTGCCTTCGGCTCAGGTCATGATCCTGGAGTCCCTGGATCGAGTCCCGCATCGGGCTCCCTGCTCGGCAGGGAGTCTGCTTCTCCCTCTGACCCTCCCCCCTCTCATGTGCTCTCTCTCAAATAAATAAATAAAATCTTTAAAAAAAAAAAAAAAACTGTCATATGATCCAGTAATTCCACAACTGGGTATTTACTCAAGGAGAACAAAAACAGTAATTCAAAAAGATGTATACAGTTCTATGTTTATTGCAGCATTATTCACAATAGCCAAAATATGGAAAGCAGACCTGCCCATTGATAGATGGATTAAAAAGAGGTGGTGTATATATACAGAATGGAATATTATTCAGCCATAAAAAAGAATGAGATTTTTTTGCCATTTACAACAACATGGATGGCCCTAGAGAGTATTATGCTAAGTGAAAATAAGTCAGAAGCTGAATTAATTTTAAATAAGCTATAGAGCTTGCTGTACCACAGCTGCATCTTATTTTATCTAATTACCGCCACCTTGCAAATACGCTCTCCCTCTCTCACACAGTACTGCATGGGCATGGCCATCTTTGTTTCATCCCAAATTCACCAATTCTATGAATATGTCCCTGTAGTTATTCAAGCAAATTAAGTTTCAAGGTTAGAAAGCTCTTCTATAAATGAGACAGGGTTTATCTTTCTCTCCGCTAAAGGTATGACACACACTCATTTCCTAAATAAAACATAAAAGTCCACCTCTTAAATGCATGGCTGAGTTTATAAGAAAGTAAGGAAAATCCTTATAATGACCTGGGAGTGCAAATCCGGACAAGCAACATATCACCTGTCCTAGGGGCATCTGTTAATCTCAGACTAGATTTTTAACTTTAGCAGTATGCAGGCCACAAGAGAAAAGGACGAGGGACCTCCAAAAATGAGTTTTGTAGTGGAGTTTCCTACATAAAGTGGACCCTAGGAAGGCCAGTCCTGAATTCATTTTTACAGATAATAGAAAAAGAGGAAACACTCTCCAACTTATTTATGGAACTAGAATAACCTTGATAGCTAATTCAGACAAGTCAGATATGAAGCAAGAAAGTTATAGGTCATGCTCACTTAATGTGTGTGGATTGAAATCACTAAAGACAATATTAAATAGCATCCAGTAATGTAGAGAAGGATGGTATATCATGACTGAGTTAGGTTTATCCCAGGAATGCAAGTCTGATTTAACAGCAGGTAATCTATTTTATCTGAGTTGATTAAAAGAGAAAAAGTATATGACCATTTCAGCAGATTGTAAAAAAATCATTCAGAAAGATTGAAAACCCATTAGTGGTTTTTGAAAAAAAAAAATCCTAATGAATTAGAAAGAAAAATGTCTTAACCTGAGGAATTTATATAACAAAAGCCTATAGGAAATATCATGCTATAGTAAAAAAAAAAAAAAAAAAAATCATTTTAAAACCAGGAATGAGAAAACATCTGTTCTCACTACCTCTATCCAGCATTGTTTTGGAGATTCTACACAGCACCATGAGAAAAGCAAAAGAAATAAAAGTTGTAATGTTTGGACACAGAAAACCAAACTTCCATTATTTGAAGATTATACAGTGGTCTAAATAGAAAACTAAAATTTCAAACAAATTTTTAGTTTTAATAAGCCTGTTTAGAGAGAATATTGGATAAGCTTAGTATACAAAATTGCATTTCTCTATATTGTTAACAAAGAGAAATACAATTTAGGAAGAATTCACCATGTTAATAAGAGTGTAAGTACTATAGGAACACTCCAGTGGATATTTGTGCCAGTTTTGGAAAAATACAAAGCTTGAGATATACCACATTTATGGATAGGATGGCCCAATGTAAAGATAATGAACTCTTAGTAAACTGATCTATAGGTTCAACATAGTTAAAATCTCAATAGGTTTTTAAATTTAATTGGAAAGGAGATCTAAAACATTTATGGAAGACAAAGGGAATAATAGCTAATGCAATTCTTTAAGAAAATAAACAAGGCAGAGGCACTTATCCTATCAGATAAATAACTTATTTTTAAACTCTAGTAATTAAAACAGTAGTGTTGAGGAGAGCAAGGGAATTTCTAAAAATTCAGGATAGTTGCCTCTGGAGAAAGTAGAATAAAACTGAGGAGAGTTGAATAATATTGGAAATATTTTTTTGAACTGAGTAATAAATATGAGTGTTTATATCATATATATGTCACTTACATTATTACATAGATAAATTATTTCATCCTAAAACAGCTTAAGTGACACATTAAAATAATTTTAATCCTAAAATAGACCTTCTTTTACTATTTTCCCTCAGCCTTCTTAAATCTTAGACCTGGGAGATATTAGAAGTGATGGTTCCTAATTCTGATTCATCAGAGTACTGAAGAATTTTTTAAAACATAGATGTCATTGTTCTCTGTAGATTTCTCTCTCTCTCTCTCTCTGTCGCTCTCTTTTGTTACAAAGGCATTCAGTTTATTCTCAGTGCCCGTAGATCTCTTTAATCACAACCTTGCTAAATCAGATCTTGGGTCAGGAGAATATGCTAAAAGAGGTGATGATTGGTAGTGTAATACTCTTTTAAAAAACAAACACCTACTTCCATTTTTTTTTAAACTCTGTAGATTATGATGATGATCAGCCATTTAAGAGAACTATTAGTTTTCTCATTCCTCCTCTCCCACCAAAGTAAGATTTTTTTCCTATGCTGTCATACTAACAGTCAGAATGTCTCAGCTTGTATATTTCCATTGGTAAGGAACTCATTAAAGCAATTCTTCCAAGAACATTAGGTCCTCATTTTTCAACAGCATTAATGAGAAAGCAGTGAAATGCCTTTTGTATATCTCTTAGCATTGTGCTTCATACCTGGCATACAGTGAAGGCTCTGTAGATACTGGCTGTTTCCATGTTTATTGTAGTTATAGTTATTGGTGATGATTCACTTTCTAATTGCCTGTTTTTTCCACCAATTTGTCCTAGTTCTGATTTCTACAGTAATTGAAAACCAAGTACCCTTTTGTCTGCCATGGAACTTGTTCTTTAAACATTTAAAATGTCTTGTCATGTCACCTTTGAATTTTCCCTATGCTTTGCAAATTATCTGTAGTTCTTACTGTCAGAAACTCAGCTGAGCTGGGAGAGAGAGCCCAGCTGTCAGGTGCTCAGAACAGCCGATTACAATAGCAAGCCAAAAATGAAAGAGTTAAGCCTTTAATCACCTACTGTTAGGGTATAAGCAAGAGTCTAAACCCAGAGGAAGCGCCACCTCCTAATCCATTTTCCCCATGGATTGGGGATAGAGGGCCAGGAGGATCAGTGCAGACATGTGAGTCCTTCTCACTGTTTAGGGAACCCAGAACAAAGGGCTTCAGCAGTTTTATTGACCCTGAGGTGGGTGTTTTAGGTGGGGAGGCAAGAGGGAGGGATTAGGAGTGGAAAAGTACTGGGTCAGAGTGGGGAGAAATGTCTTCCAGGGTTGCCTCTCCAGCCCCTATAGGGAGACCTAAAGAGCCACCTAAAGACCTGCCCAAGGTCTCAGATAAAGAGGCCTAGGAATGAAGGCACCAGAGCCAGGAATGAAAATACGTGAAAGAACATGTCCAGCCAGGTGGGTCTGTGCAGTCTGTGACTGCACCTCCCTCCAGAGCTACGCACCAAATCTGGTCGAGGAGGGCAGCTGATTTATCTCGATGAGGCCCTGCCATGTAGAGCCTTCATAATTGCTTATGGTCAAGCCTGAGAAATCACACATAGATTTCTAACCAGAAGCCAAGCTCCTGACTTGCAACCATGATCTGGCGTACATACCCTTCACCTTTCTGTGCACACTCCTCAGAGTATGTTGTGGGGTGCAGCAACACAGGGAGACAGTATAATGTGGTATCCCCAAAATTGGGTCACCAGTGAGGAGACAAGTAATTAAATCAGTTGAAATTACAGCTGTGCTTCTGAGAATTTATGACTGGTGTAGGATTAAACTATGCATGTCTAAGGATACACTTCTCTAGCAGAACTATTAAGTTCTTACTTTGATGAATTATGGTATAATTTAATTTTAGATCAAGAATTTACTATCATCTAAGATAACAAAATATAAAGTCAAGGATACTGAAGTAGTAATGCATAACAAATTGGATTTGTAGTAAATGATCAATTTTTAAGAGTACCATTATTCCTGATGTTATACTCTTTACAAAATTTTTAAAAATCACCTTTCTAAAAATATTTATAGATGGTGATTTTTCTGTTTTTTTGTTTTGTTTTTTGTCTTGGTCCTGTAATAGTATCTCTCCTTCTCTTTGCACTATTCATTTACCACCTACTTGCCCTGCCTAAATCAGTCTTCATAAGGTCCCTATCCCTCATCCTCTAATCACCTTAAATGTTCATTTACATGAATAGAAGTTAGTTTCATAGGAGCAAAAAAGAGTTTTTTCACTGGAAAAAATTATTCTGAACTCAGCTTTATCTTCTTTGAACAGTTCAGTGCAGCCTAGCATTCTTTTTTTCCACCCCAAGTATTTTTTTTAATTCTAGTTAATTAACATAGATGGTAAAATTGGTTTTAGGTGTAGAATTTAGTGATTCATCACTTTCGTATACCACCCAGTGCTCATCACAACAGGTGCCCTCCTTAATGCCCATCACCCATTTAGCCCATTCCCTGCCCACCTCCCTCCATCAGCAGTCCTAACAGAAAATGGTTAACAAATGAGAATATTGCCTCTGTTTAGACATTTAAATGGTTGACAGCTATTAAAGTATGGGCCATGAATCAATGCCCACAATATTTAAGGACTCTTATCACTTTGCTGCTTCTTCCTAAGGTAAAGCAGATCATCCTCACAGTTGGGCAGAAATGAGCAAGTGAAGGAAGTGACTGTCAGATACGATTCTGTCTAGATCAGACAATAAATTGTGTTAAAGGTATTTGTGGCACTTTTCAGCAAGTGTAATGTAAAAATGGGAACTTCATGGCGCTTCTAAGAGATGAAGTGAATATAAGGAGTCAACTCTTAGTGTGGTCAAACGATCACAATCTGGAAAATTACAACAAAGTGAAACTGCAAGGCAGGGGCTGTTGGCTTATGAAATTGCTCTGGCAAGAACACAATTTATGAATGTCAGAAGTCTAGAATGTGGTGACCTCCAGTTATGTTTATAACTCCCAATATATAAAGCATTGTGCTGGGGTCGTTAAAATACAACCCACTTCCAGTGGGAAATAAAATTAAGGTCTCTGAAGTAGCAAGAATAACACGGGCCTTCAATGAAAGTTTTGACTAAAATTCTGCATTGCACAATCTCAGAGGAAGCATTCTCATACAATGCAGTGAGCCAATTTATGATAGCAGTGACACCTTGGGGGTGGTGATGATGGTGATGATCAAGTATGAGAGAAGATGAAGGGCAGGAGTGGAGCAGGAAAGAGAAAAGGATTAGGGGAAGGAGAGAGGGGAAGAAATTATGGAAACAGAAATATGCTCCACTGGAATTCTATAATTGACCAAATATTTGAGGGAATGGTACCCCATTAAATTAATTATCTAGATAGCTGAGGTGCCCATTAAAGATACTTAAGTAATATTTTATTTCAATAATTTTGATTAAGTTTCTTTCTACAAAGTAATACATACATTTCTGCCTTCTTAAAACATTCAGAACATATTTGTCTTTTCTTGAAATGGCTCAGGTCGTTATAATGAGTATCAATCCCTGATGTGGTCGTAAGGAAGATTGGCTTTGAAACAAGACTCTCTGGGTTTACACTCAGCTCTGTAATTGTTAGTGGTATGCTTTTGAAGCAGATACTTAACATCCCTGTGTTTCAGTATGCTGACTTCTAAAATGATAATAGGAGTTGCATCTCACAGATTTATTGTATGGATTAAATGAGTTAATGTGTGGAAAGCAGCTGCTTTGAATTCTAGTAGGGATGACAGATAATAATAAACACAACTAAACTATATAATGTATAAGATGGTCGTAAGAACTATGAAAATAGAAAAAAAGCAGGATGAAGGAGATTGGGAGTTCTGAAGTTGGGGTGAGGTTTGGGGGGAGAGTAGGGGCAGTATGTAGGTTGCAGTCTGCATCAGTGCAGTAGAGTGGTAAGGTTAAGTAAGTCTCATTGAGAAGAGGATATTTAAAAAATTATATATAATGGTTCTAAACTATACTATTTTTGAATTCTGGTGTATATTTTTTCAAAGAAAAAGTAAAATCACTTCTTGATTCTTGTGTATTATTTTTGACCCCAATATATTTATGCTTACCGGTGTTTGTCTACACAGTCAACCCAAAATGGAGCAAGAACTCTTTGTGTGATTCAAGGTCTCTAAGAGAGAAGGAGATTCTTTATGCAAGGTGAATCCATGATTAATTAGGCAAGTCCCTGGACCTTGAACACCTTGCCCTTGTCTTCCTCATGGCTCAGGGCTCCCATGCTGAAAGCAAGTGTCCCTGGGATGCTGGACACTCGTCTTCAACCTTTGTCCTCAGCCCCTCTGCCTTGTCTCATTCCATTCTGATTGTTAGATGTACGGAGAAATAAGTGCCTGGGAAGGAATGGTTTCAGGGTTGAATTGGAGGTATAGTGGGGCAAATATCCCAGAAACAACTGGGAGCCCCAATTCTGTGCTTCAATTATAAACTCTCCTAAATGCTCCAGAGAGAGTGTGTGTAGAGTCTGGCACATGTTAATATGTTTGTTTTATTAAAAGTAGGTATAAGACATAGTGTTTCCTAACTACTTGACTAATATTTGAAACAATCTCCTGCTATTCAGTAGCTGTATTTATTTTGAATAAATTAACTTCTCTAAACCACAATTTCCTCTTCTATAAAATAGAAAGAGTAATTTCTACTTGACAAGTTATTGTATTATAATGAATGCTTATAGTCTAGTGTACTACCTGACATATAGTTGATATTCAACAAATTGATGAAATATTTAATATCGTTTATTAAGCAAGAAAAACGAAACTATTTCTTTTTCATCTAGCAGGATAAGTGTTAATTTTTCATATCGGTGATTTGTTGAAAGTCATTTATATCTTGGTTCTTTAAATTAGTTTTGTCACTAATTAGATGATTAATGCTCTTATCTAACAATATCATGAAAAAGGATTGTGTGGCATAAAATACTTATTTTTTTATAATGAAATGCAATGCTGTATCATAAATTTCTTCATGATGAGAAATTCAAACATTTATGGGACAAATCTTTTCCTTTTTAAACTACTTGATATAGCTTTATATATTTTGGCTGTATGCAGTTCAGTGCTTTATAATTACACGTGTTCATACATCATCACATATCTCAGCAAGTTTATATGTATCTTCAAGGCCAAGAATAAACTTATTATATGTCCTCCATTTTAGAAACTGTGAAGTGTCTAATATTTTACCCTACTTACTAGCTGACAAGATGGCCTACCACATTTTCATAGATGCTGGCAGAAGACTTGAGACCACACTAGGTCAGAGACAGGATGCTGTTACTCAAGACACAGCAGGTGGTATGAGCTTTATGTCTGCATCCGTTCCCGTTGTCTTTTAGGCCCCAGGTGGACAATGTAAAGGTGGACCTGGGAAGATGCAAGGTACACAGTGGATTTGCATCAGTTTTTGAGCTCAGGAAACCCCAATCTCTAAAAAGCAAACCAGCTCAAATTTTGCCCCAGAGGGAGACATTATATTTACTTTACTGGCCAGCACATGGATCTGTCCTTTATTGCAGAGGAGGACACTATCTCTGTGTGTACTCTTTGTACGTCTGTGAAGAGTTAGTCTAGAACAAAAGTTAGTGCCTCCACTCACAAGGTGTACAGAAAAGCAAGAGACCCATGAAGAATTGTCTCTCAACACTGCATGGCGGTTAGTAGTCTAGATATATATTAGGAGCTCAGTAAATGTTAAAGTGAATTAATTTGGCTAGACAATCATGAAGCCATTGCTGTAAATTATGTGACTATTTATGTGTATTCTATACTGACTTCCTGTTCAGTTGAGTTTCTGAGGAAGATATTAAGAACTGAATCATTTGTACAAAGATGATAAAAATACTAAGGGTCCATATCAACCAAATATAGAGATGAATGGGAACAGAGGAGTTCAGGTAGTGAAGTGACAAATTATAGGAGTTTCTTACTGGGAATATTAGCAAGAGTTGTGATTAGTGATATATTAGTAAATGTCTTACAACTGGCTCTCCATTAAAAATAACAACAAAAGGGCGCCTGGGTGGCTCAGTTGGTTAAGCGACTGCCTTCGGCTCAGGTCATGATCCCCGAGTCCTGGGATCGAGTCCCACATCGGGCTCCCCCTTCTCTGTGGGGAGCCTGCTTCTCCCTCTGCCTCTGCCTGCCACTCCCCCTGCTTGTGCTCATTCTCTCTCTCTGTCAAATAAATAAATAAAATCTTTAAAAAAAAAAATAAAAATAAAAATAACAACAAAAAACCCCAAAACTAATTTGTAGTGTTTGCCTATTTTCCTGGTCTAAGTTACTCTCTCATGGCCAATTTCAAGCTATGAATGTGACATCTCTGAATATGGAATTCAGGAAAGATGTGCACAATCTGCTCTCCAGAATCATGAGACTATCTATGGTTCACCACTACTTACATTGGACAAAATGGAAGTAATAGTACCAAACGCCCGTTTCCCCAACTTCCACTGTTTGTATTAGTTTTCTCTCTACTATTTAGTAGAGACAGAGGGTAAAAACTATAATGATAGTGAGACTTCTTGGGATATGCCATATTTGACGTAACTAGTCTTAGATGCTTTTACTAGAGAAAATAAAAGGGAATGAGTTTGCATGACAGCTGCCTAGCCTTGAAGCAAGCAGGACTCAGGTCCGGATGCAGCCTTAGCTCCCATCCCCTATAACACTGTTATGAACAGTGGTAAAATTCTGTTCTTCCCTCATACATTACCCCCAGGTTATAAGTTAAGAGCCAGTTGATTACTTCTCACTGGCTTAGTCTTATGACCCATTTATTTTATATGGGGTCCTAAATGTCATTGGCTTAAATGCTTTAGCTTGCATAGGGAGCCAAAATGACCAACTTAGGATAACAGGAACTAATATATTCTGTGACTAGCACTTGGTAACTGGTAGAAGGTTGCTACCTTTGTTCTGTTATCATAGAGCTTGCATTTTATCAACAAACTTGACATGTATTCTCTTTTCCTCATTTCCCATGATGAAATAATCACAATAAGGTGTAAGTAGCTAAGCTATCACTGTGCCAAAGAGCAGAGGAGAGCTCCACATGGTGGACAAATGCCTGGCAGGCGTGCACCCAAAGGAAAAATTCAGGTAGATCTTTGTATCATTTTTGTATTAATGACCATATCAGAAACATGCCCGTTTTCAAGTAACTATACTTATACACCAATGACCAGAAGATTCTTGCCCAAATCCAGACAATCATGCAGTTATCAAAAGTCAGGTCTAATATCACCATGCATTGAGAAACTGCTGATTATCCACCTAAGGTGCTCCTCATAGCAATCGAGCAGAATATGCAAGGTCTTTCCTCTTTCTGCTTCCCAATCAGCACAGTCAAATCCCCAAAATCTGCCTAGTTTGATTCCTTCCCCCTCCCTTCCATTCTAATTAGATTTATGTTTGTTTGTTTTAAATACTGTGTTTAAAAAAAATGTTTCTAGAAAACTGGTTTGACGGTCTGCTAGCAGAGTTGATTACACTTTAAGCTAAACATAGATGGATTTGTCTTTTTTTTTTATTATGTTAGGTTAATCACCATCCATTACATAATTAGTTTTTGATGTAGTGTTCCATGATTCATTGCGTATAACACCCAGTGCTCCATGCAGTACGTGCCCTCTTTAATACCCATCACCAGGCTAACCCATCCCCCCCCCTCCCCTCTAGAACCCTCAGTTTGTTTGTCTAAACAACTGTAATTACCTTTTGGTTGGGTGTGTGTGTTTTTCAAGCTCCATTTCAATGCCAGTAACTGTACCTGAAATTGCAAGGCATGTTCATTAGGAACAAACAATACTTATTCTCTGTTTAACCCCTGATTGCATTGAGTCGGCAAAATGTTCCTATGTTAAGAACAGTAAGAACAACATTTTGGATTACACAAATGATGAATTGATTTGTTCTTCAATTTTCAGAGGCGCATACCTGTTAGAATGATCATCTTTGTTCTAAATCCTAAGGCAGATGAAAAATCTAGAACAATTTTAAAATTCCTAATTACTCAAAATTCTAATTGTGTATGTTTATTTGCCTTTGCAAGGAGTGCCTAAAAAATAACTGAAAAGAGTTCTTCCAATCATTAATTTTCCTTTTATTTACTAAGGAATATGTTTACCAATACTAATAAATGTCAAGTCCTACACTAAATACTGGAGATTAAAAATAAATTGTATATAGTTCCTACTTTGAGGATTCCATAGTGTAGGGGAAAGTCAGATAGATGGGCAAGTAATTATAATGTGCATTATAAATAAAATAAATTGAGTGTGTTGGTAGCATGGTCAAATTGGTCCTAGGCTATTCAATAAAGTTATTTAAGATCAGGAAGTTGAGGGCGCCTGGGTGGCTCAGTTGGTTAAGCGACTGCCTTCAGCTCAGGTCATGATCCTGGAGTCCCGGGATCGAGTCCCGCGTCGGGCTCCCTGCTCAGCGGGGGGTCTGCTTCTCCCTCTGACCCTTCCCCTCTCATGCTCTCTGTCTCTCATTCTCTCTCTCACAAAAAAAAAAAAAAAAGATCAGGAAGTTGAGTTAAAAACTTTGTAAGCTTCTGATCACTTGTACAACCCTGGGCAGTCACTCCTCTGAGTATCCTCATGGGTTGCAGAGAAATGATTTGCAGCAGATGGACAGATAAGAGAAGCCACTTCTTAACTTGCCCAGCATAACTGGTAGTTGTGCTTAAAATTTTCAGAGGTATGAAAATGTTCTCTAGTTCAATGGTATCAGAAGTCTGCCTGTCATAGGACTTGAGTTCATCCATCCAGGGAATCAGAGCACAGACAGGATTGCTGAGTGAAAGAAGTAATGGACTAGGAATCAGTGGTCAGGGAAACATTTCCTTAAAAAAATATAATTGCTATTACAATATTCTATCCCTGCTTGTTTGATTCAATTGGAATCCCTTCAACACTTACCCCCTTGGTTGGCGATTCATCAAAACAGTACCTGGTACATATTTATTGTTTTTCTAATATTAGATTTTAGTTCTACTTTAAAAATTCTGCAAATTCCTGAAAATAACAGGACTACCATGGGATAACATACAACCAGGGCTTGACTCAGTTGTTCTGTGACTGGGGTACTTCCCAAGATGCACATAGCATGAGTTTTCTTCTTTCTCCTTCATTCTTTATCCTTTGAGGTGAGTGGGGTTTCAAGGCGTTTCTTGGTACTGCCTATCAAAGCTCGACCCCTGGGTTGAATGTGTCTTTATTCTCATCTAAAGTCTGGGTCATGCTTTGTGTTTCTGTTAGCATTGTAGAGGGAAACGGTAAAAAAAAAAAAAAAAAAAAGTACACAGAAAATATTGTCTAATAATAAGAGGGGCCTGGGCTATGAGGGGCAAACACCAAATAACATTAGTCTCTGCCATCAAGGACTACTAATTTTCATTAGTGATAGGAAAAGGATTGTGAAACAGTTCACAGGATTAACTATGCAGCCTATGTATAAAGAACAGTATAATTAAAAGGAATCTAAGATTTCAGCTTTGATAAATGTTAACTTCTTTGCTATTGGATTTTTGATTCTATGTAATGGCATTTAAGTAAAACACATTAAGAAGCTGGTCTTTCATTAACTTATGAATCACTAGCTTAGATACTATATATAAATGGATGCAGAGAATTTCCAGAGAGAGATTACTAAGAAAATTAGCTTTAAAACAAGGAGCATTAATACACACGATGTCATATTTGCAACAGCTTTCAGCCACAGAAGCATGGTTTAGGAGTTTAAAAACTAACACTCTAAATTGAGACCCTTTGTAGCATGAATTTTAATTAAATGGAAAATTTTATCCAACAATAATGGGTGCTGAACTATGAGAAAGTTTGGGGCTGAATTTTTTATTTTCTGTCCTGTAGCCTGTCATAACGTATGAGGTTAATTTAGCTGCAGACAATGTTATGGAAGAAGAAAGGTTTTTGTTACAGGGAATTGCAAGCCCCAGGAAAGGCTATATTGTCCACTTGATAAACAATCTGTTAAGGAAATGAGCCCTAGAAGGTACACACTGTAATTCAGTTGTTAGAAGTTAGTCCCCAACACCTGACATTGTTCCCTCAATCCTAACATTGAGAAAACCTTCAGGGGAATGTTTTAAGGGCTGTGTTTTACATTTTCACTTCTGCAACTCATTGTAATAAAACCTAGGACCATTTGGTTGTTTTTGCTATGAAAAAAATATTTTTGATCACTGGAAGTACAAAATGTCACACCAGGATAGTAAATCCTTCACATTCCCTTTATCTCTTTAAAAAGTTAAAAATGGCATTAGCTTAAAAAAATAATGTAAAGTTAAATAATGAGGTAGTCAGCACTTCTGAAACCTTGTTTCAAAGGAGCAAGGGTTTGAAAGAAAGAGCCTGCTTAAAGTGTTAAAAAGCATTATGGAGCATTAAGAGGTCAAATGCCTAGGAAAGGAGAAAGTAATTTAGTGGAATAAAAAGGCTGTCCTTGATAATGTGGCCATTTGCACTTTAAATTATTATAGTGGTTTGAATTGGGAATTCTACCAGAGTTCATAAAGCGGAATGAAGGGGTTGAAAAAGAAAACGGTGAAACCACTTCAGTCAAGACCCTCGTTAAGGAACCCATTAAAGAACCTAGGGTTACTTCAACAATCTTTTTAGACCATCTGTCTCCTTTACCCGTCCTCTAATCCATCATGAGCAGCACTGCCAGACTGGTCTTCTTCCAGCATCCTTTGGTCAAGTTAGTCTCATGGGCACGAACTACAGGAAGGTGGAAGCAGCAGTTTGTTCAAGATGAATGGAAGATGGGAAAGAATGGAGATGGGGAGATTGGTCATCACAAAGTCCATGAGAAGAATTCCCAGCCTAACAATCAGACTTATGACCAAATTGTGGTGATCCAAATCTAAAGGAAGGTACAATTGAGAAGAGGATGTGAGGATGACAGGAGAGAAATAGAGATGAGAAAGAAGATGCACAAATCTTGATGCCTCTTGGATATTAGAAGCAGAGAAGGAAGGATTGCAGTGATGATCTGGAGCCCCGAGTATTTCTGGCTTGCTGCCAGTCAGCTGGGTATCTCATACAAGCATTTACATTCTTTGCAGCTCAGTTTCGATATCCTTAAAATACAAGAATGTGGGAACATGTCATTTCTTAGGTCGCTTGAATCTTACATCTTGGATTAGCTGTTATTTAGGATTTTAAACCTCTGCGACTGGCCAAATGATAGTATTAAAAACAGTGAAATCAGAAAGAGACATGAAAAAATATTTGCAGAGAAAATAATTGTTCCTATAATGGATGTCTTGGCTTAAAAATGCTGACAGGTTTGTGGAAATACTCGAGAACATTTAAAAACGATTTATTGATACCCACTGTGTTCCAGGCACTCAGTAGAATAAACATGCCTCTTGCCTACTTCAGTGGAATCACTTTGTGTACAAATTTACTGCCTGAATTAGAGAAAGAGCAAAAGAGGGAAAGCAAGCCAGTGAAAGAAAAAGCGCTTAAAAATGACAGGCAATTCAACATGCCAGTTCACTGTTTTATTAATACATGCCAGAGAGGGCGAGAGATGGAAGATATGAATATTCTGTACCCTGTTTAAGTCTCATTTTCCCCTTCTCAGATGTTAACAGTATTGTCCCAGGGTACAAAATTGTATATATTTGTCATACAACCATGTCCTCTAAACTCAAGCCAGTTATTTCCTCTCTTGCTCAACCAAAGAATTCGTGATCACTCCAAGGCAAGAGGAAATATGGCTGCAGTGGTTTTATGGAGAGAGAGCATGTGGGGGTGTCTAACATAGTTTCTGCCAAAGAGTCCATCAAGGGTAGTTTGGAGGACTCTATGTGATTTCCAATAAAGACAAACATTCTACTTTATGGCCACAGTTAAGAGAATCCAGGAGATAAGAGAATATGGAGGAGTCTGGAATAATTAGTACTGAGGAGGAGCTTTATGCTTTGAGTTTTATTTCCATTTTGAGACAAGGCTTATAAAGTTGAGAAGATAAAAGCAGTGTTTTTCAAAGATTAGAATTAACAGGAAAAAAATGAACTTGGTTAGGGCATCTGTGAGACCCTTGTCTGACAGGAAGCTAAATAGCTGGGACCAGGATTGTAGATAAGCGTGAAACAAGGAATAATCTCAGCCAACATGCATCATCATCAGAGCTGAGGTGCTAAGCAGAACGAGATTGGCAGAGCGAAGAAGTCTAGACCAAAACTGAGTCCAAAGAGAAAGTTAATAGAGCTCAGAGTACAGCGTAGAGTATAATCACAACTTTGGCTTTCTGCCCTTCTTTTTCTTTAATTCTTCAAGTAGATAGCTACCTATAATTTCCTGTCTACAGAAACTGTGCTACAAATCTATTCTTTAGTTTGGAGGAATATAAATAGCCCCAGGGCAGCAGTGAGGCAGGATATATTTGATCAACTTCAATAATGTCCCTGCCTACACAAGTCTATAATAAATTAATTACTACCAATAATATATCACCTACCTAAATATATTATCTCAATTCTCCCCAAAATGCTACAGGGACAGTCATTATTCCATTTTCCATATAAGATAACTGAGATCATAAAGGTTAAGAAGTATTTACTGGTCTAGTAACAAGGCTCTTCTTCCGGTGACAAAGCCCTTGCCTGCTAACTCACTTCAATGTGAGGTCATTGACTTTCTCCCTGGTCCTCAGGCTTTGGTCTTGCTCTTTCCAGGTACTGTTTCAAAGATAAGAATCTTAATTTTTTATTTTATTTATTTTTTATTTTTTTAAAAGATTTTATTTATTTGACAGAGAGAGAGACAGCGAGAGAGGAACACAGGCAGGGGGAGTGGGAGAGGGAGAAGCAGGCTTCCCGCCAAGCAGGGAGCCCGATGCGGGGCTCGATCCCAGGACCCTGGGACCATGACCTGAGCCGAAGGCAGACGCTTAACGACTGAGCCACTCAGCCACGCACACAAAATAGAATATCATCTAGGCCTAAAAAAGAATGAAATCTCACCATTTGCAACAACATGGGTGGAGCTAGAGAGTACAATAAGTGAAATCAGCCAGTCAAAGAAAGACAGATACCATATGATCTCACTAATAGGTGGAATTTAAGAAACTAAACAAACAGAGAAAAAATAAAAGGGGCGGGGGGAGACAAGCCAAAAACAACCGGAGTCCTAGTTATAGAGAACAAACTGTGGTTACCAGAGAGGAGGTGGGTGAAATAGGTGAAGGTAATTAAGAGTGCATTTATCATAATAAGTACTGAATAATGTATGGAATTCGAATTACTGTATTGTACACCTGAAACTAATATAACACTGTACGTTAACTACACTGGAATTAAAATTTTAAATAAAAGCATTTCTGGGCGCCTGGGTGGCTCAGTTGGTTAAGCCACTGCCTTCGGCTCAGGTCATGATCCTGGAGTCCCGGGATCGAGTCCCGCATCGGGCTCCCTGCTCGGCGGGGAGTCTGCTTCTCCCTCTGACCCTCCCCCTTCTCGTGCTCTCTCTCTCTATCTCATTCTCTCTCTCAAATAAATAAATAAAATCTTTAAAAAAAAACATTTCTGCTACAGTTCAACTAAAAAGCATGCTATCCTCTGTTAGTAACAAATATTTGCTTTGACTGCACACAGCTGCTGATAAGCCCATCTAAGGCCTGGAGTCATGATTTCCCCTCCCCTCCCCTCCTCTGCTCATTACCCAGCTCCTCCCACTGTGAATCCCTGAGGGTGAGCTCATAGAGAAGTGCAGTTAATTGAGATGGGGAGGAGGTACCTTAAAAGTTACATTCAAATTTTATTTAAGAGAGGTAAGTGTGAGCCTGTGCCACCAAGGAGGCCAGGACCAGTAGAGGAAATAATGGAGAAAACAGACAAGGGAGGGAATAGTGTGAGGTCTCTGGGGGTCTACAGAGGCATCCGGGACAGCTGGAACAAGAACGTAGAGGGAGAACTCAGAGGAGAGGAGACGGGAGGGGCGGTCGTATCTTGCTGGGATGGAAAGGGATTTGTTCTCTATCTTGGAAGCAATAAGGGATGTTGAATATGAAAAAAATATCTTTAGATTTGTATTCTGGAAAAGAACTGTTGGCAATTAAAAAAAAAAAATGAGCTGGCCAAAAAAAAAAAAATCTAAGAGATGAGCTAAAATAGTAAGGCCTGGAATATAGCACTATCTGTGTGGGGATTCAGGAGGGAGATGCCAAAAGTACTATATTTTATCAATTCTACAACATACATTTTTATGCATTATAAAATATCAAGATGCATCCAATCGATGGAATCTTAGAAACATTGGTAACCAAGCAGCAATTACAAGAGTTTCATTGTCTGTACATTTATAAACTTAGCTAAAAGTGTCCTGGGAAAGTGTTGTAATTTTGTTGTTATTGCTGATGGTATGGGCTGGATAATTGCATTTTCTTAATGTTTTAGTCCAGAGAAAAATTAGGATGATTTGAGGAAGAATAAGAGACCTGTCTATCTCCTTTGAAGCTGTCGGTGAGATTGAGAGCCTACCAACATCAGTATCTGCAGCAGAGCTGCCCACTTCTTGGAATAAAAGGAACAATAATGAAGTGCAATTTTATAAAATGCTACATTACCATTGCTCTTGATGGCTTAAAAGACCATAATTTGGACAAAGGCCAAGACATTGACAATTCTGTGTTGAAGAGTAATTCTAAAAAGCTGGACTCTGAATGAGAAACTTAAGGAATAACAATTTACTTTGTTTACATTTTTATTTTCATGTATTGAAAAATGATTGAAAATATGACACATCTATGCCATAGATGAAGTCAGTTTAAGAGGGGGTCCTTTGAATAAATACACAATTTAAATTCTACTTGCTAAGAAGGCACAGTGTCAGAGATTAATTTGATTTTCCCCCTAACACATAAATATATAATGCTATATCTTATGACAGATGGTGTGTTGATTGTGATGAAATATAGAATAAAAAAATCTTTAGGAATTGGTGATTAATTGGATGTGGGGAGTGAATTATCCAATTACGCAGACACAAATAACTCATTCAGTGTTGACAATAATAAAAATAGAAAGGTGAAAAAAGAATATTCTGAATAATGTATCCTAATAAGGTGCAGGTGAATAATTAAAGTTTATAATGTTCATCAGGAAAATTGTTAAAATGTATGTAAAATATATGACATTAAGCAAAACCAAAATAAATTACTGTATGTTTACCGTTAAGTAACTAAATAAATACAAAGAAATGTTTTTTAAAAGTCTGAAAGAAGACAGCTGTATTACAGGAGAGGGACTTAGAATGATTCATTATTAATCTTTTACATTGCCTTAGTGTTCCATAATGCTAAAAAAGATTAATTACATAGCCCTGCTCAATAATTGTCTTGGAAACACAGAAATAAACAGAAACACTGTGATCTGGTTTTTTTAGGCTTATAGTCTTCAATTAATTTAACAACTCCTTTGCATATAAACAGAGTCTACTAATTTTCTGATTTCTAATGGATATTAGGTAGTCTATGAATATTGCCAATTAACCATCAACTGCCCACGTATGGAAACAGCATATCTTTATCCCATAATCAGAAAGTACTACCTTTGGAAAATCTGTTTGATATCTTGGTGCCTTCTCAGAGTTCTTTTGCAATCAATATATATTCAGTATATTATCAGATAATTATTAATATATATTAAAATCAGCTCTTACCCCTTCTACCTTAGACATCAGATTGTTTAACAATTACAGAATATATATCCTTTAGATAATGTGTATTGTGTTCTGTAACAAGATGGTTAACTGAATCTGAGTAAAGTATACAGCAATATACTCTCATATCTCCAATTTTATTAAACTCAGTAAACTCCTTTTAATTATGCAAAGAACTAAGAAATAAAACTATGAAAAATATGAACTATGTAATATAAAACAAATAATGAATTAGAAGACATCACAATTTATGAAATTTTATCTTTTGTCATTTTTAAAATTTTATTTATTTTTATTTTTTTAAAGATTTTATTTATTTATTTGACAGAGGGAGACACAGCGAGAGCAGGAACACAAGCAGGGTGAGTGGGAGAGGGAGAAGCAGGCTTCCCGCTGAGCAGGGAGCCCGATGTGGGCTTGATCCCAGGACCCTGGGATCATGACCTGAGCCGAAGGCAGACGTTTAACTGACTGAGCCACCCAGGCGCCCCTATTTATTTATTTTAAATAGGCTCCATGCCCAGCATGGAGCCAAACATGGGACTTGAACTCACAGCCCTGAGATCAAGAGTCAGATGCTTAACTGACTGAGCCACTGAGGCACCCCCATTGTGTCAATTTTATGTGATGATTGACTTTCCAGATATTTCCATAGATCTGATGTTTTCATCCCATTTGTAATGCCTACAACATAAAAGATTCATTTTTCTTAGGGAGAACTCTTAAATAGTTGAAGAGGGGCTGTTTGGGGAGGATTGGGACTATTTTATACAGTGATACAGCGTTTCTGATATGAAGATAATACTGTCTTGGAATACAGTGAAAGCATTTCCAAATAATGGTAACAACTCTAGACCAACTGGAATAGATATTTTATATCTTCCTAAAAAAGGAAAAATGTATGTATGTGTGCATGTGTGTATATATATGTATAAGGAACATGGGGTTTCGGAGTTTCTTGTCTGCTATTGCCTGTCTTGATGACTCTCCCTGAGCTCTTCATCATTGAGCCTAGCTAGTTTCTTCTAGATTTTAACTGATCTCCCTGAACTTGATCTTGCCTAGAAAGTCAATGATTTATTTATATATTGATACTTCTGGTCTTCACCATTTTTTATTTTTTTTAAAGATTTTATTTATTTGAGAGAAAGTGAGTAAGAAGACAGAGCATGAGAATGGGGAGGGTCAGAGGGAGAAGCATACTTCCTCCCAAGCAGGGAGCCCGACGCGGGAATCGATCCCAGGACCCGGGGACCATGACCTGAGCCGAAGGCAGTGGCTTAACCAACTGAGCCACCCAGGCGCCCCTTCACCATTTTTAATTTAATCTCTCCCAGATGTCTCTTGGTTAGGAACACTTTCAATAAATATTACAAAAATTTTTTACATCTGTTATAGACCTTTATAGTATTTACCAAGTGCTTCTCCACTCTTGAGGTAAGGCCATTAGGGAAACCTTTCTTTTCTAAGACTCAGATTTGGAATAAAAGTTTTGCTATTACTTGCTGAATAAGCAAATGAAAGCACATGTTTATACGTAGTAATAATGGAAAGCTAAAGCTATAAGGAAACACAATGTGATTTTTAAGGCTGTAAAGATTAAGCGAACATTTTTATTGCATTGCAGTTTTACAAATGACAAAATATGGGTTTGATGAAATTAATGACAAACTCGGGACAGATAAATTTTGGATCCATGTCTTCTAACTTGGGCTCATTATTCTATATTGCTCAGGTTTGGCCTGGGTCCTTGGCCTTCTCTGTTCTGATGAGACAAGCAAAGGAATAAAGTGTAAGACCCAAGAAAATGTGTGTGTTTAACTGATTCCTGAATTTGTGTGTATATGCTCAAAATTTTAGGTGTTCTTAAGAATTTGAATTAAGTTCTGTCCGAAGGAAAACAAAGAAGTCATTAGTGAGAGAAAGAAAACACACCACCCATTTATATGTTACATTTTGTAGTTTATAAATCACTTTATCAACCATTATAACAATTGGATGTGTTTCTTTAGTTATTAAAGTCACATTATTTAGCAGTCAGAACATTTCAAAACACTTGAAGGCAGCTAGTTAGTATGACTGCCATGTAATGTGGTGGAAAGACATTTATTAATTACACTTTATGTCATTAAGTCTTTTCACAAGGGGTAGAAAATAAAAACCACTTGGAATCAGAGCCTTATATTGAAGCAAATGTAACTCAAAAGATCCTTCTAGAAACCCACTTCCATAACCCTTTTCCCATGAATGTGATGTTTGGGATGTGGCAGAGTCAAGCATGAACTGGTAGGGAGAATGGAAGAATATGGAGAGAGAATAGGAGGGAAGCAAGAAGTTACACTGTTGGAGTAGTTGGTTCACATTCTGAAGATGGGTGTTGAAAAGAAGAGTTCTTTGCCCCTTTCCCCTACTTGATGTTGCCATTTCTTGCAGTTCATAAGAGAGTACTGCTAATGATTGTTTTTTGTGATCTCAATCTTGATATTTGTCATTGTGACTACCACAGTCATTGGCCTAGAGAATGTCAGTTGTCATTATTCTGGGCAATGATGGAAACTGTATGAACTCTTGTAGAGTCAGTGGTGGACAGGATCTCAAGTGTCATCTGCTCCACACATACTGCCACCCATATATCTTCCCTCCTGTTGTTTCTCCTTTTGCTGTTCTTTCTTTCATCTGTCTTGATTTCTGCCCCACTGTCACTCTTTTCCTGTGTTCTATGATCTAACCTAAAGATAACTTTTTGTTGAAATTCATAAACTTAAGTATGATTCATTCAACATTGACATCCTTCTTACTCATGTGCCGTGGTTTTAATATTTCACATTTATTACTGGATTTGATCTTTACTTTCAAACATACAAGTTATAACATTACTATTTATTATCATTCTATCCTTATTAATATTTTACTTCTATTATTTCACATGAGTTGTATGATAATTTAATGAATTCAAAATCATCAAGCTAGTGATTGATGCAACTAGAAGTATTAGAGTTAAGACCATGGCTACTAAGAAAAATTCAATAATGCAAAACTCTCCCTTTATTAAGCGAAGCAGCAGGAGCAAAGGGGCCATCTCTGCATCAGAGAAAAACTGGACTGTGAGATGCTGATAACATATTTTCGGCTGTTGTGGCCTGTTCCAGTAGCCGAGCTGCCTACCTAATACCCCGACCTTTCAATTGTGTGTTCCTGGTGAAAAAAGTTGACTTTAAGCTAGAGTTAAGCAGGAGTTCTGTAGGTCAAGTGAGCATAGGCAAAGCTGTCATCAGTGACTTGAACACATTTTTGGTTGTATAAAATTACTAGCTTAGGTGCAGCAAAAATCAAATTCAATGTATTAAACTCATTTTAATAAACAAAAATGAATATATTTTAAGATTATTTTAAATTGCAAAACTGGCCATGCTTAGTAGAAAAACATTGACTATTACCAAATTTATAACATAGCGAGAATCTTCCCTTTTTCTTCCACCCAGTATCACTCGGCAAACGTAACTCTAGTTATCAATTTAATGAATATCTTTCTAGATATTTTCTGTACATGTATAAACACAAAAACATGGTATAATATTAAACTTACTAATATGCAAACTTGCTTTTTTCACTTAACATACTGTGAGTATTTTTCATTTATACACATATATATTTAACTCATTCACTTTATTATGTCCTTCTCATTGATTAATATAATTCATTCAATAAATACTTAGGTTACCCAACTTTTATTGCTATTATAAAAAGAAATGTCACAGTGAATATTCTTGTACAACAAATTAATTTAATCTCTTGTTGGCATTTTTCCATGGGATAAATTCAGGTAAGTGAAAATTCTGGTATAAGGGTTATCACAAATATTTTACATGCAGCTATGGCTCTTTGAGATACCACTTTGGGGTTTAATCTGTGAAGATGTAACACATTAAAAAAGAATGATAGCTTTACAAATACAGGTAATTGTTTTACCATTGAGGACCAAACTTACACCTTACACTGACCACGGTTTGATTCTATTTCTTCCTGGAGACACAAAGTTTCATACAACAATTTTTTTTTAATCTTCTCTGTGATATTGACAGAAAAACTGTGTGTCAAATCAAGCCAGGCATATTTTAAAGTTTCAATGTATATAGAACTATCCAAGAATACAAGTGATCACTTTGGTAGCTAGAGTCTTTCTCCTTCTCCCTGGGTGAAGTCTTAGAGGCTTGGATCGTTCTTGTTTTGTGAACCAGTTGAAAAGCATGGTATACATTTCATCTTTTTTCACAGCCTTTTTACCATGAACAGGGGATTTTTTTCCTTGAAGGAAGTCCGGTTCCCGCTGAAATCATTCCTGTTTTTCCTTTCAGGGCTGGGCGAGGACTTTATGGCATTGACAGTATGCCAGATCTCCGCAGGAGAAAAACTTTGCCTATTGTACGAGATGTGGTAAGCCACTCCTGTTGAATTCTCTTTGATTGCATGTGTCCCTGTTTTCTTCATTAGCTGTCATTTTGGCCTTCTCATTAAGTGCCTTGCCTGTATTTCATAGAATAAAATATATAAGACGCTGGATTCTACCAAGTATTGCATTTATCATTTCTTTAAAATCTTTTAGGTGATGAAAGAACTCTAATCTTTTGACAGCTTTTTTTTTTTTTTTAAGCTTTCCTTCTCCCCTCCCCCCCCCAGTGTGGGGCTTGAACTTATGACCCCAAGATCAAGAGTTGCATGCTCTACCTACGGAGCCAGACAGACGCCACTTGACAGATTTTTATATTGGTTGAAATTACAAACTGAGTTAAAATGGCACTATAATTGAGCAAAAAGTCACACAGCATGCCAAGTGAGCTGCTGCAGCTGGGCTTTGATATATACAATGTTGCAAATAACCACAAGTTTAAAGCACGCTTTGAGTCTTGATTTGAACTTCCTCCCCTTAACCCAATGAATTTTTCTACTTTAAAAAGCAGCAGATAATATTAACCAGTTCTTTATTTTATTAAGATCTAGTCACGTTAATAAGTGATTCCACTATCTGAGGAAATCTATGGCTCCCAAGTTATTAAAACCTTTAAGAAGCCTGAACATAACTTTCAATAACTCAGACTCTCTTATAACAAAATATGCTGGGGACCACCTGAAGATGCAAAGAATTGATAATGGCGTGCATTAGATTCTAAAACAGCCTACCAGCATGTTTTATATTATCTCAATTGTCTTCACATTTTTTTTTATGGAAGCATATTCTTAGTAGTTTATGACCTAAAAATATGTTTTATCCAAGGGAAATAGAAATTTCCCTTTTTGCAACAATGTACACAATTTCTCATAATCAGCAATTTTTAATTTTACTATGAAAGCCATCATCTGAAAACCATCACTTTGGCTTTAAATTAGGAAAGATAAAACCTTGATTGGAAGGATGTTGTACTGAAAAGTATGACGTGTCTGTACAGCTCATATTTCTGCCATTATAGTGTGGACATTATTTTAAAGTGTTAAGTTTATTTTAACATCATTATACTCTCTGCTCACATTTCTTATTTCTAATTATTTACGCTTTGTTTCCTCTGACACTTGGAATCTTCAGGCTATGGTAAGTGATTTTCAGTTTAATATTTTCCATACTTCTTAATATACACTGCACTTATTCTTGAGATAAAAGAGGGCAAGATGGGGAAATAAAAAGAGACACAGGAATAAGAAATTTAAGTTCTCCAAGAAAGCCTCTAGTTCAATTCTGAAAGATAAACCAAATTATATATATGACAGGTGTCAATATAGACTAAACTAGAATACAGACATAATTTTAAGGATAATAGTTGTCAGAGTTGGAAGATCATCTTGGGTAAGTCCTTGGAGGTAAGCCCTCTATAGTTTATACAGTAGGGGTGGAGATGGGTGGACAGTGACTTCCTCACCCAGCATTGTGCTGAACTTTTATCTGAGTTTATGGCTTTGTAGCTCCAAGGAGATAGTTTTAAGACCAGGTACAGAATTCCACTATGACTTCCTTTTGATCCTAATTGGATGACATACTGAAAATTCCCATGTAAAACTTTTGATTTCCAAAAGTCTTGACAGCACTGCTGAGTGCATTATATCACAAAGATTTCAAGGAGGAGCAATATAATGGTTCTATTTTATGGTGGGGGAAACTAAAGGGACTTGACTTTTAATTAAAATCACTGAAGTTGGCAGCATTGCATTAAGAAAACCAATCTGGGTATAATGGTTTTCAGTTGATAAAATGAACACTTAGAAAAAATATCCTGGTTAGATATGAAAGAATATTCTGGGGAACTGTGAACAATTCAAGGATCCTCTAACCTTAATTGTGCTTCATGGCCATCACACAGATCATCTGACTCTGTACCAGTGGCCATGTTTTATGAAGGAATGTGATCATGATCACCTTGGGCAAAAGCAAAGTTATAGAAGCTCTTGCTAGCCTGGAAACCTAGGGCTCATCATCCTGCCTTGCTGGGCTTCAGTTTTGTCATCTGCAAAATGTAGGCGTTGGGTTTGATGATAGAAGGGGACTTTTTCAGCTTTGATGTTCCATGATTCCACATTCTGGATGAACTCGCTGACTACTGAAAATGGCAGGTCCCTATTGACTAAAACATGAACAATGATAGTCTGTATTGTTATATTTTCACGTGCTGCTGAGCCGTATGTTCATGGCAGCCACCTCATGTGCCAATAACTTCTAATTCTGTTTATTTTAGACTCTGGCTGCCCGGAAATCTGGACTCTCCCTGGCTATGGTGATTAGGACATCACTAAACAATGAGGAACTGGTAGGTGCAGAGTCAGTTACTATGTATTGATCATAGTCCAGGGGAGAGTGATTCTGATCAAGCCACTCAGTCGTAATGTTGATTCCAAAATTCCAGAAATAACTGGGAACATGGGGAAAGTCTGACCCTAAACAAATTTCCTCAGGACCTCAGCTTCACTGTCATACAGATGATCCTCTGCTGATCCAATATGCATGTGCCTATCAATCTTTACAAATGCTATTCCATCCTCATGCATTTTATCTGTAATTCGCCCCCTGAAAAAAAAAAAAAAAACCCTCTATGTTTTTCTATGGTTCAAGTTTTGCCTCCTTTATGAGGCTGTCCCAAACATCTTCCTCCTCTTTTGACTGACTTTTTAGTTTCCTCCTCTAGGTTCTTAATCAAGCATTTAATCATGACCTCCATAGCATAGTATGGCATGAATGAAGGTTGCTGGGGGCGAGTCCCATCTGTAGTGCTAAACTAGCATTGTTCTACCTGGCAAGTTAGCTAACTTCTCTGAGTCTGATTTCTCTCATCTGTATAGTGAGGTAATAAGACAATTTATGAAGGGAGGGGAAATGTGTTTAACACTTGGCATAGCTTAGAGTATAGTAAAAAAAAAAAAAAAATGCAAGCTGCTGGTTTTATTATTTTTGTAAGCAATTAATTTTATTATTTTGCATAAACCTTTCCTTTAGAGGCTGATATTCCTAAGGGTAGCACTGTATCTTGTTTGTTGTTCTTGTTAAACACTTTGATCCCTACTACCTAGTACCCGGTGTGGCATGAGGTAGATACTTTGTAAATTCTTGTTGAATGAAAGAACCGATATGATTAGAAAATACAAGTAGGCTGCAAATATCTAGGTCAGGGTTTCTTAAATTTGGCTCATTAGAATCACCTGTGGGAGCTCTAAACCATGCAGATGCCTGGGTCTCGCTCCCAGTAATTCTGATTTAATTGACTTCAGATGTAGTCTCAGTAAAAGGGTGTTTTTTGGTTGTTTTTTGTTTGTTTGTTTGTTTTAAACTATCAGGCAATTCTAATGTGCAGTGAATTTTGTGCCCTGGCAAGTCCTTCCTGCCCAGCCACTCTTCTGGGCTTTTACTAGAGACAGTTTATGTGTCCTCCCTTAGGAGAACTCATATACTCTACCTCTCCCAATTTTAGTGACTTTGTCATTCCTGTAGAATAAAAATTTGCCAGTAATAATACTTGTTTTAAATTTCTAAACACTTGGCATTTAACACCATTATTTATATGTATATTTCATATATACATGGTATATGAGAAAGCACCATATTGCTTGCTGAATCTTGAAGTACCTAGTTTTGCTTTTGAGAGAGTAATCAAGGTTGAGGCTTTTATCATTAAACTCCTATACTATTCCTTTTTTTAAATTTTAAAATATGGTATTTGGTCTGAACCACAAATATTTATTCCTATGAAAAGTTAATAGGAAAGAGATAGAAATAAAAACGCTACTCCATTTTCTGAGGCCTTGAACAGGGAGCATACCCTCACTTTATGGTTAAATTAGTTATTAATCTACTTTTCATCCACTTAAAAATACATTGTATTTCTTTAGATTCAGAAGACCCTATGTAAAAGACTTTTCTGTGTGGGTGTTGGGTGGATGAATGGAGTCCATCAGCTCCCTCTAAAATTCATAAAGCCCATTTCCCTGGGGCCCATGTCTCAAAAAGTAAATGAAAGATGACTTCTATACAACAGGCATATTAAATGTCACTCCTGACAGGCTGTCACATTAAGTTATTACATGGGCAGCTCACATAAATGCTGGAGCAAATAGTTTCCACTTTTCCGTGCTGAAAGTCTTCCTAGGCACCCTCCGTGTGAAAGCATGAAATATGTGTCTTTACATGAAGGAATAGGGCTTGGCCATGTGGAAAATATCAAATGGTAGCACATGTGTTTTAGTTGAAGAGATGTATGGTAAAAAGTTCAGTCAGCTCTTCCACGGCAGGGAAGGGCTCTAAAGTCTGATGCAAGGTGACAGTGGGCTAGCCGGCACCGCCTCCAATGACCCTCTGTGAGCAGTGGATGAAGCACGCCAGGTGCCCTCAGCCATCGCCAATCCCACCTCACCCACAGGGCTGTTGGGACTGATTGGAGATCTGAGTCTAAAAAGCCCTTGAGGACCATAATTTCTGAACCTTTCTGTCTGGCCTAATAACCCAAGAAGGGGTAGCAATCTAGTATCCATCTAACAGTATTCTGCCTGACAATATGCTACCCAGCTTTGTGCTTGCTGTCATAGAGTGGTAGTTTCCTAGGTGTAGCCCCAAAAGGGGGGCAATCCAAGTAAAACCGTTCAGTAAGTCAGATATTAACTGTCTACTATGTGTCAGGCAGTGTGTCAGATTCTGGAAATGAGACCATTCTGCCATCATGAGGCTTATAATATAGTGAGAGGGGAGCTGAAATACTGTATTTTGCATGCCATACTGTTGCAGGCATAATGAAAGCTTCTAACAGGTGGGCGTGTTTAAACTGACAGTGTCAGATGAGGGTTATGGGAAACTCAAGTAGAGTGCAGAACGCAAATCACCAAGCCTGAAAGGTATTCTAGAGCCCCGTTTATTCGATCTAGTTAATTCATATCTAGGGGGCTGGTCTAATGGTTTGCTTCCAGGAAGTGTCAATATTCAGTCAGGTTTGGTTTGTCGAGGAGAGTAGAGGTCCTCTTTTCAATAACAAGATCAAGATCGGGCCCGATGAAAGGGACTCACAAGAACTATGGATGGGAATCATTAGATCAGACCTGGGCCCTATTTCTCGCATAATCCTAGAAAGGTGACCTGGAAGCAGGATGCAGGTCAGAACACCTGTCTGGTGCCTGGGGTTCAGTCAGGAAGCTGCAGGCTCACTGTATGCAGGTACTCTGGACTCCTCCTCAGGAACAGGAACTATGTCAAACCAAGTAACTGAGAGGTGAAGTGATAAGGGCGTGAATTTGAATTTCAGCTCTACCTCTTATTACCTTTGAGAACTGATTTCTTTTCAATACTTTCTGCCTCCCCGAGACTTGTTCATCTCATCTGTAAAATGAAAGTAATAATACTTATCTCACAGTTTTGTGAGAATTAAAGAGAGTCTTGCCAGGCAGAGCAGGTGGTAGTCAGGGCAGTGGGCAGGGAGTCGCAGTGAGGTATCCAGATCCGTGTGGAATCCAGTGCCTCCCTGCCATCTTTGCAGCTGAAGGTCAGGTTCCAGTGTGTGCTGATAGGGGAACCGATCTAATTGCACATTTAAATATTGTTCTCTGGTTTACAAGTACTGTTCTTGGTCCTAATTCTATCCTTCTTCAGGAGCACAGTCTTTGGCTTGAGATAAATGTAGGTCCGGCTCCACTATTGACTAGTTGTGGGAACTTGGGCAAGTGACTGAAACTCTCTTGGCCTTGATTTTCTTACATGTTTGCGAATTATATAAGATTTTTGCATTGATGGCCTATGGTTTCCGGTGTCTGTGAGCAATTTTGGCATTAATCAACTAGCTTTGTAAAGTAGGTGGAAAGCTGTCCTTATCACTTCTCTGGAATGGTTTGTGTAGGTTGTTGCTCTGCCTTAAAAGATGGGCAAACTTGCCTCTAAAATCGTCTTGTAATTTTTTTGAGGGTGGTTATTTGACTGCCCTCAATAATTTAATGTAATAATCCATTCATGTTCTTTAAACATTTGTTCTTGAGTCAGTTTTGATCATTTATATTATTTTTTTCCAGAACATTGTTCTTTTTTCCCTAAAATTTCAAATTCCATCAAATTGTTCATATAATTATATGATTTATAAAAGTTTGTGCTGTTTTCACCTTATTTGTATTTCTTTCTTTTTTTTTTTTTAAAATGAGTACTCCAAGAGATTTCCCTGGTGTTTGTTGACTCCATATTGTTTGTTTTCTATTTTATTTTATTTCTTTTTTTTTTTTTTTAAAGATTTTATTTATTTGAGAGAGCAAATGAGAGAGAGAGAGCACATGAGAGGGGGTAGGGTCAGAGGGAGAAGCAGACTCCCCGCTGAGCAGGGAGCCCGATGCGGGACTCGATCCCGGGACTCCAGGATCATGACCTGAGCCGAAGGCAGTTGCTTAACCAACTGAGCCACCCAGGTGCCTTATTTTATTTCTTTTCTTATTTAGATACATTTTCTGCCCTCTTTGTATTCACCCTGAAGCTAACTACTTTTCTAACATACTGAGTTGAATATATAGTTTACTAATTTTGATTTTTATTATTAATTATTACATATACAGAAAAGAATATTTACAACATAAGAAACACTGCATATACCTGTGTATCCATAACAGCTTTAGAGAAAAATATTTAATAAATGATGCAATGATTATTTTGACTCCTCAATTTAGAGTGTTTATTCTCCCAAAGACAAGCCATATGAACTTTATTGTTGTTACTACATTGTATTCAGAGCACATAGAGTGTATATTCAGTGATTAGTATTTAATTATTTTATGGCTTAGTTCATAATCAGTTTTGTAGATAAACCGTATGAGCTTTTTTTTGTTGGGTACATAAGTTTTGGGACTTTTATATTCCCGATAAATTGTTTCTTTCAACTTTGCTAATAATCTTATTAATTTCTTAAAAGCTTTTTCTTTAAAATATTTTCTCTATGCTACTAATACTGCTCTACCAAATTGATAAGGTCAGTATTTCCTTGATAGAACTTTCTCTAGCCCCTTCTTTAAGTCTTAATGTGTTTTATGTGTATCTCACATAGCTTTTTTTTTTTTTTTTTCCCCTTCCCAGAGAGGGAGAGGAGGTGAGAGGGGTAGAGGGAGAAGGAGAGAGAATCCCGAGCAGGCTCCATGCCCAGTACAGAGCCCAATGCAGGGCTAGATATCTCAGCCCTGAGATCATGACCTGAGCCAAAATCAAGAGTCAGCTGCTTAACCAACTGAGCCACCCAGGCACCCCATGTATCTCACATAACTTAATTTTATTTATTTTTTAAGATTTTATTTATTTGAGAGAGAGAGAGAGCAGGTGCCAGACAGACTCCCTGCTGAGCAGAACCCTGGGATCATGACCTGAGCCTAAGGCAGAGGCTTAAATGACTGAGCCGCCCAGGTGCCCCTCTCATATAGCTTAATTTTAAATTCAGTCTGAGAAATTGCCTTTTTACAGGCGAATTCAATCAATATATACTTCCCATAATGTATTTGAGCTTAGTTCTATTACTTTTTAAAAATACACTGTGTCTCTCCTTTTTACTTTCTTTTCCAAGGTTCATTTGTGCAGACTGAGTTTTATTTTCCCTCTTCTTCAACAAATGGATTAAAATGATCTCTACTGTTTATTTTAATGTGGTGGATGTTTCCAAAATGTTTAATGAAAATACAACTTCTTTTATTGAAGTATAATTAGCTTACATTGTTATATTAGTTTCAGGTGTATAACATTGATTTGACAATTCTATACATTAGTCAGTGCTCACCATGGTAAGTGTATTCACCATCTGTTTCCGTACAATGTTATTACAATATTATTGACTATATTCCCTATGCTGTATTTTTTCATCTCTGATTTATTTATTTTATAACTGGAAGTTGGTATTTCTTAATACCCTTTATCTGCTTCACCCATCTGCCTACTCACTTCCACTCTGGCAATCACCAGTTTATTCTCTTTGTTGAAGAGTCTTGTTTGTTTGTATGTTCATTTGTTTTTCATTGCTGCTGCTCTTTTTGTAAAGTTTTTATTTAAATTCCAGTTAACATACAGTGTAATTTTGGTTTCAGGTGTACAATATAGTGATTCAACACTCACATGCGATACCTGTTGCTCATCACAGCAAGTGCCCTCCTTCATCCCCATCACCTATTTCATCCTTCCTCCTGTACCCCTCCCCTCTGGTAACTGTCAGTTTGTTCTCTGTAGTTAAGAGTCTGTTTCTTGGTTTGCCTCTCTTTCTTTTTTTGTTCCTTTGCTTTTTGTTTAGTTTCTTAAATTCCACAGATGAGTGAAATCATATGCTATTTGTCTTTCTTTGACTTATTTCACTTAGCATAATTCCATTTAAGTCCATTCTTTTGTCACTATTGGCTAGATCTCATTCTTTTTTTTTTTTTTTAATAAACAAGTAATTTTCCTTTGTGTGTGTATATACCACTCCTTTGTCTATTCATCTATCGATGGACACATGGGTTGCTTTCATATCTTGACTAAATAATGCTGCAATAAATATAAGGGTGCATATATCTTTTTCAAATTAGTGTTTTCATTTTCTATTTTTAATATTTTGAGTAAACTCCATACTGTTTCCCAGAGTGGCTACACCAGTTTGCCTTCCTACCACCAGGGCATGATGGTTCCCTTACTCCACATCCTCACCAACACTTGTTATTTCTTGTTTTTGATACTAACCATTCTGACTGGTGTGAAGTGATACCTCATTATGGTTTAGATTAGTATTTCCCTGATGGATTGTGATTTTGGACATCTTTTCATGTGTCTGTTGGCCATCTGTTTGTCTTTGGAAAAATGTCTATTTAGATCCTTGGCTCATTTTTTAACTGGATTGTTTTTGGTGTTGAATTATATAAGTTCTTTATATGTTTTAGACATTAATCCCTTATCAGATATGTCATTTGCAATTATCTTCTCCCATTCAGTAGGTTGTTACTGTGTTTTGTTGATAGTTTTCTTTGCTGTGCAGAAGTTTTTTTTTTTTTTTTTTGGTGTAGTCCCAATGGTTTATTTTTGCTTTTGTTTCCCTTGTCTCTGGAGTCATATCTGTAAGCATGTTGTTAAAATTGATGCCTGTGTTTTCTTTCAAGAGGCTTATGGCTTCAAGTCTAACATTTAGGTCTTTAATCCATTTTGAGTTTGTGTGTCTGTGTAAGAAAGTGGTCCAGTTTCATTCTTTTACATGTAGCCGTCCAGTTTTCCCATCATCACTAACTGAAGAGACTCTCTTTTCCCATCAGATATTTTTACCTCTGTGTCATAGATTAATTAACTATATAGGTGTGGGTTTATTTTAGGGCTCTCTGCCCTACTCTTTTGATCTCTGTGTCTGGTTTTGTGCCAGTACCATACTGTTTTGATTACTACAGTTTTGTAGTATATCTTGTCATCTGGGATTGTGATACCTCCAACTTTGTTCTTCTTTCTCAGGATTGCTTTGGCTTTTTGAGGTCTTTTATAGTTCATACAAATTTTAGGATTATTTGTTCTAGTTCTGTGAAGAATGCTATTGCTATTTTGATAGAGATTACATTGAATCTGTAGTATGCTTTGGGTAGTGTGGACATTTTAACAGTATTCTTCTAACACGAGCATGATACACCTTTCCACTTGTGCCATCTTCAATTTCTTTCAACAACATCCTACAGTTTTCAGGGTATAGGCTTTTTACCTTCTTGGTTAAATTTATTCTTAGATATTTTATTATTTTTGGTGCAATTGTAAATGGGGTTTTCTTAATTTCTCTTTTTGCTACTTTGTTATTAGTGTATAGAAACACAACAAACTTCTGTTTATTAATTTTGTTTCCTGTAACTTTTACCAAATTATCAGTGTTAATAGTTTTTTGGTGGAGACGTTAGGGTTTTCTATGTATGGTATCATGGTATCTATAAGTAGTGACAGTCTTACTTCTTCCTTACCAATCTGGATGCTTTTTATTTCTTTCTTTCTTTTGTCTGATTGCTGCAGCTAGAACTTCCAGTACTATGTTGAATAAAAGTGGCAAGAATGGAATCCTTGTCTTGTTCCTGATCTTAGAGGAAAAGCTTTCAGTTTTCCACCATTGAGTATGATGTTAGCTGTGGGTTTTTCATATATGGCCTTTATTATGTTGAGGTATGTTCCCTCTAAACCCACTTTGTTGAGAGTTTTTATCATGAATGGATTTTGTATTTTGTCAAATGCTTTTTCTGCATCTGTTGAGATGATTATATATATAAAATATATAATGATTATATATATTATATATTTTTTATTATTAATACATTATTCCTCTTGTTAATGTGATGTAGCACATTGATTGATTTGTGAATATTAAACCACCCTTGCATCCCTGCAATAAATCACACTTGACCACTTGGCCATGGGGCATGATTTTTAAAAAATGTATTGTTGAATTCAGTTTGCTAAGATTTTATTGAGGATATTTGCATCTATGTTCATTGGAGATACTGGCCTGCAATGTTCTTTTTTTGTAGCATCTTTGTCTTCAAACTTTAAAGTTAATAATTCTGTCCTGAAAAAAAAACACATGATCTAAAAATGTTTAGCCTCTCATTACTACCCTCAATGCCCACATTAGGTAAACGGCAAGTCTAAATGTCATGTCTGAAAATGGTCTGAAAACCTCAAGTTTGTAGCCCATGGAGTTTAACTGGATCCCAAACACAACCTTTGGGTTTCCATAGAATCGGTTCTCTCAATTCTGGCAGTAAGTTCCTTTCTTCCCCCCAAGCACCTGGAGAATCTGTTTCTTTTGGGCTCTTTCACATATTAAAATATTTTTTTCCGACACTTCTCTAGTAGGCTATTATCAACTTAGTCTGCCATGTTGCCAGATCAGTTTTTCAACGTGTAAAATAAATATATTAATACTGCTAGAATGCTCTTGGGGGGATCAGTGAGATAACAAATGGAAAGCACGTCAACCATTTTTGACACATAATTATGTAGTAAATATTATTGTTTTTTATTATTAACTTCATTTACTGCAACTTTCCATGGCTCCATGCCTGGCTTTGCTTGGTTACACAAGAGGACAGTGAAACAGATTCCCTTTAAGAGGGATAGTCATCCCCTTCCCTCTCTTACTTTTACAATATCCTAACTCTTCTTTCTAATCTTTCATGGCCTCTGTCAGAAGATTTGTAAGAACTCTGTCTTGACCCCAATTGGTAAAAATAAACAAACTTTTCACATTAAAATGACAAAAGTTTCCTTCCAGTGAAAGAATTCATATTATTTTTGATCTCTTATATTTAATAAATTACTCATCTCCTACTACTTCCATTATTTATATATACTTTTTTTTACTGAGGTATAATTGACATATAACATCTAAATTTCAGGTGTATAAAGATTCAATATTTGTATATATGGTGAAATAATCATCACAGTAAGTCTAGTTAACATCCATCACCATACATGGTTATGTGTTTTTTCTTTCTTGTGATGAGAAGTTTTATGATCAGCACATTTCAAATGTATAATAAAGTATTATTAACTGTAGTGACCCTACTGTACATTATAATCCCATAACTTATGTTTTACGACTGCAAATTTGTACCTTTGACCCCCTTCACAAATTTTGCTCACGCACCATCCCCTGCCTCTGGCAACCACCAATCTGTTCTCTGGATCTATGAGCTTGACTTTTTGTTTTTGCTTTTGTTTTTTTTGTTTTTTTTAAGATTCTCCATATAAGTAAGATCACATAGTATTTGTCTTCCTTTGACTTAGTTCACTTAGCATAATGCCCTCAAGATCCATCCATGTTATTGCATATGGCAAGATTGTACTCTTTTATAGCTGAATAATGTTGTGTTATACACACACACACACACACACACATTTTCTTTATCCATTCAACAACACTTAGGTTGTTTCTGTGTCTTGACTGTTGTAAATAATGCTACTGTGAACATGGAAGTGTCTGTCATTTTTCAAATTAATGCTTTTGTTTTCTTCGGATAAATACTCAGAAGTGGAATTTCTGGGTCATATGGCAATTAGGTTTTTAGTTTTTTGAAGTGACTCCATATTGTTTTCCTTTTAGATTCCCACCAACACTGCAGAAATGTTCCCTTTTCTCCAAATCCTTGACAATACTTATTACTGCTTATGGTTTTGATGATAGCCTTTCTAACAGATGTGAGGTGGTATCACTTGATTTTGGTTTGCATTTCTCTGATGATTATGAACATTTTTTCATGTGCCTTGTAGCCATATCTATGTCCTTTTGGAACAATGTCTATGCGGATCCTCGGCCCATTTTTAAATCAGGTTTTTTGTTTTCCAGCTATTGAGTTGTAGGAGTTCTTGATATATATTTGGTATTAGCCTCTTACCAGATACATGATTTGCAGATATATTCTTCCATTCAGCAGGTTGGCTTTTCATTTTATCGATGGTTTCCTTTAGTGTGCAAAATGGAGGCAAACATGCTTTGTTCCTGTTGTATTAAAAGTTGGTTGATTGGAATATTCATGGTTTAAAAATACTCATCATCACCTTTGGCAGGAAGTCTGATTGCTTTATTTCTCGGGCACGTTTTAATTTTCTTATATAGTTATGAATAAAAACAATTCATTTTCTTTCCTGTGTCCTAATTGTTCAAAAAGTGACATATTAGAGCATTTCACCTTAGATTCCAGTTTCTTAGAGGAATTTTTAACAAAATAATTGTTAAAAATTGGATATGAGCATCCTCCCTTTTGTAATCTATAAGCTGTACTTTGCTAAAGAGGCTTATCAGAGTCAAAGCATTCCTTAACCTCATTTCTACACATAAAACCGTGTCTCCACAAAATAAAAATTGCCTTTTTTCTGCAGTCACCTCAGTAATGTAAAACTGCTGTTTATCAGTTTTATTCCTAATTGTGTTGTCTTATATTCTGTCTATAAATAGAAAAAAATCCTGAAAGAACCTTTACGAACTTTGAAAAATTAAATTGAGTAACTTTATAAAAATTTTAGTGCTTTTTTTGTTTTATAAATTACTTTTACAGTAAGCATGCATTTTATTATAATTAGAAAATACATACTAGAGAGGAAAGTGACATATGAGATTTTTGTTTGTTTGTTTGCTTGTTTTGTCTTCATTTTGACTGGGGAAAAGAAAAGATTATTGTTAGCCAATGAGAATTATTTCATTTTGCAGGTCACTTCCATGAAGTGTTGAACATGATTTACAAAATCTTTGTGATTCTTAAAAGAGGGGGGAAAATGATAGGACATATATACACATCTATAAATACCAGTATCATTTAGAAACAGGAGGCTCCTATACAATGTAAAATGCAACTTGATCTATAGTTACTGGAAGGATATTAAAAAAAGAAATGAAAATACATTTTAGAAAGTACTATATGTTTATTGTGGAAGATTGGGAAGTTTTAGAAACCTTTAAATAGATTAACAGTAATTCTTCCATATTGCTGAGTTCATTATGTCCTTGGGTCCTAATCCCAGTAGATGAAGGCTCTGCTTGTTCTGGGGACCACCTTCTCTACATATCTGTCTTCTGCTTTACCTAGGCCAGAGACCATCTCTGGATAACATACCCAGTCCCATCCTTTCATGTCAGCTAGGGTCCTATTAACTGTAACTAGTTACCTTGTTAGTAAAAAGTACTACGTTAAAAAAAAATCTCTTTGCTTTCAATCCAACTCCTAATGGTGAGTTAGATTCCCATTTTCTATGGTCCATGGCTAATTTTGGAGTTTCCCCTTGGTTTTTTCCACTTTGTTTATTCAGTGCTCCTTACCCTATCTTTTTTGACTTATTTCACAAAACTCTCACACTCTTGGTCCTTGATTATAATCTTGTTTGATTTGGTCTTATTTTGCTGCTAAGGAAGTACGTCATTTTCCCAGGATAAAGTATTCTCCTGAGCGTAAGAATCCCCTCTTATGAGGTAGACTTTTACATCTCCTAACTTTACTTTCCTAACTGTTCACTTCCTGAGTTTCTAAACTGACCATCCTTGTATCTTATACTTTGCTTCAATTAAGAAATGTTGCCATATGTCATTTTTTAAAAGATTGATTTATTTGAGAGAGAGCATGCCCAAGTGCGGGGAGGGGCATAGGGAGAGAATCTTCAAGCAGACTCCCCCCAATGCTGGGCTCAATCTCATGAGCCATGAGATCATGACCTGAGCTATAACCAAGAGTCAGATGCTTAACTGACTGAGCCACCCAGACGTCCCTCCATATGGCATTTATTTTAGAGTAATTTTCAGCTTTGATAGACAATGCTCATATCCCAAGAATCACAAATGGAAAAGATGTATATTATCATTTCCTGAAGACTAGAGATATATACCCTCTAGTGAGCTATTCAATGTTTTCTCCAGCTTCTATAGCTTTTAAATGTTAGATTTATTTTAATGCCCCATTCAACTGATTTTCAATGTGCTGTCTATTAAGTTTCCCATATTTCCTCTTTTTTTTTTTAAACGAGCTTCACTCTCTTTTTATGAAATGGATCATGCCTCTTTAATCCCAACCAAACAAAACATTTCAATGAAAACTTCTCAGCTGTCTATTCAGAACTCTTTTGTTTTTCTCTAGCATGTTTAATTTTTTAGAAGGTATTCCTTATATTTATTACTCCTGCTATAACCTAAGGATTTAGAGGCCAACTATGTCACTTAAATTCAATAAAAAGAAAATATACACATGGGGAATTAGAGAAAATGTATGAATCATTTACTTAATTGTGAAATATGTAGGTAAGTTCATGTTCAAAACAACCCTTTACCCAACCCTGCTTTCTAAGTTCATACATATTTTACTTTTCTTGGGTTCATTAGCAAACTATTCCCACCTAGTGTTCTATTAGGTTAGAATTACTACTCTCTACAACAAATTACCTGATGTGATTGCAAATGTAACTAAATTCCCTACTTAATTTTTATCTAAACCAAAAATGCTACATTACACACACAGATAACACACAAACCCCTCAGCCCAGTTAGAACAGGAAGCTGTCTGTGGATGGCTGATTGAGAATCTATTAGGCCAAGAATTGTTCAATTCACTTTAATGTTATTGAAGATACCCACTCTGCTAAGCAGTACAATGGAAGCAAAGTTGAACAATGCATAGTGTTAATGCTAAAAGAACTCTTAACAATTTTTTTGCAAGATAAGATCTTCATTATGAGATGAAGCCAAAAGATACACTTGGCTTAGGCTTTATTTATTGAAAAGGATGGGCCATTTGTTTGTATAAACCTTAATATGGAGGTCTCCCACTTGAATAATTCCTGTATTTGATCATACTGCTGCTCTGTAGACTCACATGAAGTATTAAAAGCTTTGACCAGACACTCATGTAATAACAAGGCTAGATCTTGCTGTTTAAAAGTAAGAAAAAAATTGAGTGAAGCTTAACTCCCTGCAGGGGATCTTCCAGTACCATTACCAAACATATTCTGGGAAAACACGCAGTGAGGGGAATGTACTAATAAAGGGAAATATGCTGTTACCATACTGTAGAATTGAAAAATTGTGGAAAGTTGGTCATTTCAACACTGTGAAGATACTCTGAAATGAAATTTAAGATATTCTGAAATGAGATTTAAGGGTTATTAATGCAAAATATAATTGTTTCATTTAACCATTAGGCTCCTACAGGATTTATGTAAATATTCATTCATTATGCATCAGGCAGTTGTGTGAAATTACCTGTAAATGTAACTTCAGAGAGTCTTTCTTTCAAGAACTCATCTGCAGGCACCCCTGGGTGGCTCAGTCGGTTAAACATCTGACTTCGGCTCAAGTCATGATCTCAAGATCCTGGGATTGAACCCCATGTAGGGTTCTGCCCTCAACAGGGAATCTGCATTTCACACTCTCCCTCTCCCTTTACCCCTCCCCCAGCTCATGCATGCTCTCTCTCTCTCTCTCAAATAAATAAATAAAATATTTTAAAAAAATAGAAAAAAGAAGTCACCCACCTAATTAGATATGAAAAGCACAGAGAAGGACTCATCCAGACAAGTCTCTTTCCTATCAACCTATGGTGGTTTCTGGAAAATCTACTATGAGTACTAACATTTAGTATTTATTTAGTATTTTGAAGTTTCTAGTTGGTTGGTTATCATCCTACAATTTGATCTTCAAAATTATACAGCAGGTAGGTAGATATGTAGGGGAAGAAAGTAAGGCTTAGAGACCTAAGTCTCTCTGTGGATTATAAGACAGGATCCTAAGTGGCAGAACATTCACTCCACAAAATATGTGTTGTACCCCTACTATGTGGCAGGGACAAGGGTAGGCACTGTTAGATGCTAAGAAGAGAAATATGGAAGATTGGCTGTAAATATGGCTGAAGAAGCCCATGTTAAATGTCATGTGATTGGCCCTATGCTAGGGAACTCAGGTCTCCTGGCTACTCATGCAATGAATTTTTCTACCCCACCAGTGGCCTGTCATTGAAAGTCCTTCCATGTGCTATAAAAAGGTATCTCCCTTTAAAATATTACCATTACCATGAGAGAGTGCCACATTTAGCCTTTACCTACCACTGGTGGTCTCATAAATTAGTTGATGAGCTCCTTCTTAAAGGATAGGCAATGAAAGCAGTCCCCTGCAGAAGGAATTGTAGAATGAGCATACTTCAGGTCTGGGAAAGGTTGGAATGTCAGGAGAGTACAGAGTCAGGAAAGAGAGGGCTTAATAGAATACAAAAGAGGGGTGAGGATGTTTCTGGATGGTTAGCATCAGCATTAAGAATGCTTCCCATCTAGTTCACAATTTTTACCAAGAACCAGTTTAGACCAAGGAGATCTATATCATCGTCCGTGGCCTCATAGAGTCCACAGTATAGCAGGACGTGGACATTATCAGGTAATTAGAGTTTCTTGCTGCTGTGAAAGAAGCACAACAGTGGAGCCCAGTCCAATCTGGGAGATTAGGGAGTTCTCTGTGTTCAGATGACTGAACTGGGCCCTAGAATGCTGAGAGAAGAATAAGTGAGCAGAATTATTGTGCTTACTATCATGACTTGTCAATAATTAAGAGGTTCTTTCAAAATAGTATTTTCAGGGAGAAGTGATAAAATAGTTTTATGTTGAAATTCTCTGAATCCACTGACTTGGCTGGCATTGTAACTTATCTTTACAGAAAATACATGTCTTCAAGAAGACCTTGCAGGCACTGATCTACCCCATGTCCTCCACCACCCCCCACAATTTCGAAGTCTGGACGGCAACAACACCTACCTACTGTTATGAGTGTGAAGGGCTCCTGTGGGGCATTGCTCGGCAAGGCATGAAGTGTTTGGAGTGCGGAGTGAAGTGCCATGAAAAGTGTCAGGACCTCCTAAATGCTGACTGTTTGCAGAGTGAGTACCTGTTTAGGGTAGAGATGTATATGCAGACCCTGCCTTATCCTCCATGTTTTCAGGTTAGACCTCTTCAGCTCTTGCTGGTTTTCAGTAATTCCAACCCCGACCCCTCCTATCACACAAAGATTCACATACAAACCATCAAGTCATATCGTTGATGATGTGTTCCCATAGTGCCGAGCACGGACTTAGATGCCTCAGAGCAATGGCAGGCTCACCAAGTAGAAAACTTGAAAGCGACTTCTGATCTCTTTGGTCACTTCCATCTCATGATAGCCCTGCGTGGAAAGTGGGAATGTGTAAAGTCATGTTCCTCAGCCAAGGACTAAGGCACACCCTTGTGATTACAGCAGTCTAAATTCCTTCTCAAGCCTATTTGGTGTCTGCCAGAAGGAGTCATATTCTTGGAATTGGGAGGTTTTGTGTTTGAATATCGAAGACACATCTAACTTACCAGATAAGTGACCTTGGGCAAGTTTTTTAACTTCTCAGGGCTTCATTTTTCTCCACCAAATGAACAGGAATAATAAAATTTACCTCAGAGCGTTATCGGGAAGACTAAATGAAACAGTCTCTGCTAAGAGTCTGGCACATAGTAGATCCTCAATGAATATTAATGGCTTCCCCATCCTTTTGCACTTCTGAAAAGGTACATGTCAGTTCGACCTTTATGACAAGTTACCTTAAATTTTCCATTTCCAAAAAAAATTCTTTATACTGCTACTTTAGATTAGGTCCAGAAATGCCAAAACATCACAGTCTAAAATATGTATTACTGACTTTTCTGTGCTGCGTTGATTTGGTTGTGGCTGTGACACTGAAATTACTAAAAAAAGAATAAAAACAAAACAAAACAAAACACAAACAAAAAAAAACTTTGCCAAGGAAATTTATTTAAACGCGGAATTTCATTTACAAATCTTTTTTTCACATGTAAACATTGTCCCCTCTGTTATTGTTTATATGAATACAATGAATGTGTGACATCCACGGGGTTGCCTAAAATTGAGGGGGATCAGAGGAAAATGTCAAAATAAAGATTAAATCATAAATGCTGTCACAGCTGATTTTGTAGTAAGTCATACACATTCTACAGTTTTCTTTACTTCATTAGTATTCTCCCTACACCATGAGATCAGATGGAGGTTGTTAATGGTAATGAATGCGTTTTTTTGTTTTTGTTTTTGTTTTTTTCAAAATAGGTAGTGTCTCTTTGAAAAATAAAAAGTATATTTAGGAATAACTGCTTAAAAGGAAGGGGGATTGACTCAATACTACTGAGCTAACTTGCATAATCTCATCATCCAATTAGAATTCAGTCTACTTATTTAAAAACTGAATTATAAACAGTCTTTTTAAGAAATAAGCATATTAGGGCAGTGACATTTGAAAAAACAGAAAAACATTGCCATCTAGAAACAAATGGCTGGAATCCAGTAAGTAAAAAAATGATGTAGATTATACTTCAGAAATGAGCTGACTCTTTTCTCAGTGTTTGAGAGACTAAAGATGTCACACATTCATTAGACTTTGGAAACATTTTTATATTATATTTCTGTTTCTTAAGATACATTGATGGATATTGGCTAAATTAGGCAACTTTTTCTTTGAGGTTATTCATTAAAATGCACATGTAAATTGAAAGAAATCAAAAATAGTTGAGAAAAATGAGGGTGGGTATGAGTGCCCCAGGAAGGGGAGTGTTTTCTTTAGTAATACCTCCTTACTGTTTTCCTAAAATCCACCCTTGCATTGAACAGAAAGAGACTTTGCAAGTATATGAATTCAACCTCACCACTTTCCACAATAACTACCAGTAAAATTTGAAATTGACCCTACAGAATCAGTGACACTTCCTTAAGAAATTTCTCTTTTCATTGCTTTAAGCAAGAAATTTGCAATGGGGACACCCCTTATGTATAAGACTTCCACATATGCCTAGGATGGAAGAAAAGGAGAGGATAAACAAGTGGGAAATCAGAGTGGGAAGGTCTAGCTAATGCAGCCAGCCTCCTGTGAAAATGAGGAAGTTCTGTGATTTCTTTCTCAGAATAATCAATCTCTGTTTGAATACCACTAGGAAAAATTTACCACCTTGGCAGGCAGCTTAATTCATCATTAGAAAATTGGAGTGTGTAAATTACAGCTTGAACCAAGCCCTGCCTCCTGGTAACTTCTATTCTTTAAACTTCTATCCTTTAATCTTACCACTGGAGAAAATATTTAATAAATGAACATCCTTTGACAGTTTTTCAAATACTTGTTTTTTTCAAATAAGAGTCGTCTTCAGGTTTTTAGAACCCTTATTATTATTATTTATTTTTTTTTATTCTTATGTTAATCCCCATACATTACATCATTAGTTCTAGATGAAGTGTTCCATGATTCATTGTTCGTGCACAACACCCAGTGCTCCATGCAGAACGTGCCCTCCTCAATACCCACCACCAGGCCAACCCATCCTCCCACCCCCCTCCCCTCTAGAACCCTCAGTTTGTTTTTCAGAGTCCA
>NC_138377.1:84317336-84333930 GCF_054177405.1 Leptonychotes weddellii
TTTATGCCCGCCCCCCCCCCCCATAGACAGTAGTTGGGCATTTAGGTAGTTTCCAGTTTACTGCTACAGCACTACACAGAATACTCTGTATGTGTATTTTTATGAACTTGTAAAACTATTTGTTTGACAAATTACTAAAAGTGGATTTTCTAGGTTGGAAGGCATGTAATCACATACACATCTGCATATAGATACACACAGAATCACATCTGCTTTACTAAAATATCCCCCAGAAAGCATGTATGTGGTTACCCTTATAACTTTCTCTATACTCTCACAAATACTGAGTATTATCACTTTTAAATCTTTGCTAATCAGATAGGTGAAACCTACTTTTCATATTATGTTGACTTTAGGGAGCATACTTATACATTAAATGAAATGTGTATATATAATATTTGTGCAACACATTCCTCCTTCCCAGACTAGTCCACCTGAAAAGGAGGAAAAAAAGAAAGGAAAAAAAAAACTAATAGAAGTACCTTTTTCCACCCCACCTTCCCTTTCCCCTGCCCCCTGCATATCAAAGAGTCATTTCAAGAGCTTCTGACTACTTCTGGCCAGAGAAAAAAGGTTCAACTAAATAGCAAAAATTTATCTCTGGGAAGAGAACAGAATTAGTCACCATTAGTTTCTATGGCACCTAATTTGCCCTCACTCTTTGTTAGAAAAGAAGAGCTGCTATTCTCCCAAGAAACTCTAAAGCAATGATGGAAATGTCAGTAACAAGTTGCAGTTGTAGTAAGTGCCTGATCAGACTTTATCTGAACACCACACTTGGCAGGAGCAACAATCATAAAGGTAAATGCTATTAGCTAACAGCCCTCTCGTTCCAGATATCAGCAACTATCAGCATAGTTTATGGAAGACCTCTGCAGTGATCACCAACGAATTGCTAAAGAAGAGAAGAAATGTTAGGAAATCTTACACTCCAATTAGCTTTCCCACTTAAATGTAAGCTTCAATCAATGATTTAGAATGGAGTAATTTTAAGAATTCATACATAGTAACATGGGTTATACTTTAGTCCTCTCCAGAACCCTTTTGAGCTGGATAATATAGAAAATGCCAAGAGATGGAATCCAAAAGGAAAAAAGAAAAAACCAAGCCACTGCACAAACACAACAAAACACCTGACAGCATCTGTGATATTTTGGCATCTACATTAACTAACCTTTATCACTAAAACGAAAACACAAGTGCCTTGAAAGTTTAAGTTGAATCTACATAATTATGAACAGCTAGAAGAAAAATTTAGCCAAACATTTGTTTTCAAAACTTCCAAAAGTTTGAGTAATAAATATAAAACAATCCAATTTGATCAACTGTACACACAATTTAAGTTAACAGAAAAAGGACATAAAACCACTATCAACCAGATAAAAAGTTAAGACTGATTATTCAGGTAAAAGTTTAACAGAAGATAGTACTTTAAATTGAATCATATGAAGTTACCATTTCCATAGGTCAGCAGAGTCGAATATCAGCAATTTCATATGACTCAACCTAGTAGTAACCAGTTTTACATAATTAAGTTTTATTTGTGTCCTAGTTTGTACTTGACATGTAAAAGAAATTCCAGTAGAGGGGCGCCTGGGTGGCTCAGTCAGTTAAGCGTCTGCCTTTGGCTCAGGTCATGATCTCAGGGTCCTGGGTTCAAGCCCCACATCGTGCTCCTTGCTCAGCTGGGAGCCTGTTTCTCCCTTTCCTCCCTGCCTGTGCTCTCTCTCACTATGTCTGTCGCTATCTCTGTCTCTCTCTCTCAAATAAATAAATATTAAAACAATATATTAAGTACCATATAATTTAACAGTGAAGTCAAGAAAGCCATGGAGATCTTCAAGATTTACTAAATTTGATTGATCTGACCTGTGTTTTATCCTTCATTCTGTGTGGACAGAGTGACAAAGGATGACACAATCTAGTCATAGTAAAAGCACAAGAGGTTACTTTCACTGCTTATTTCAGTGCTTTAAGCAAATCAAAATACATTTTGTCCTTTTTGTCCCTTCAGGTCCAATTCTAATCAAAAGCAGCAAAGTTTGTCAGGTGGAGGAGACATAACTGAAAATAAAAAACAAGCCTATCATGAAGACTAAAGGCATTTGTAGAATTTTCATCAGGCAGGAAAACAGATACCACAGATGCTGATAAAAAAAAGTAAATGTTTGAGGGGCGCCTGGGTGGCTCAGTTGTTAAGCACCTGCCTTCGGCTCAGGTCATGATCCCAGGGTCCTGGGATCGAACCCCACATCAGGCTCCCTGCTCCGTGGGAAGCCTGCTTCTCCCTCTCCCACTCCCCGTTTGTGTTCCCTCTCTCACTGTCTCTCTCTGTCAAAAAATAAATTTAAGGGTGGGAGAATGGGTTAGCCTGGTGATGGGTATTAAACAGGGCACGTTCTGCATGGAGCACTGGGTGTTATGCACAAACAATGAATCATGGAACAGGACATCAAAAACTAATGATGTAATGTATGGTGATTAACATAACAATAAAAAATTAAAAATAAATAAATAAAACAAAAAAATTAAAAAAAATTAAAAAATCTTAAAAAAAAAACGTAAATGTTCGAGCTCACCAAATGATGCTCAAGTAGCATACACAGAGAAGAAAGATCTATTTTTGTAATGTCTTCAGGAAAAAAAAATGGCATTGAAGGACTAGTAAGAAGGGAGAAATCGGGGTTAAGCAATAGTGGAAATGAAAAAGAAGGTTTATAAAAGAAACTTCCATTGGTAAGAAATTAACCTTAGAAATTATCATTTGAAAATAATTATTAAGTCTATTTTTAGTCTTATTTTGTACCCAACTTTATTTTAGGAGGTCCTCTCCCTCAAAAAGCTCAAATCTTAGGTGGGAAGACAACACTAATGTACATAAAAGACATGAAAATCATTATGGATTAGAACAAAAGTGATCTAAAATGCTGTACAGCTACTGGGGGAAAAAAACCATCAGTGCAAGTAGATGTGCCTAAGATGTCACATTCTTCTGAGTAATGACTTATTATATAGAAATCAATAAGCTATGAAAAATTTACAACAGTATTATGCACTAATTGGCCCCTCCAGAAACCTCTAGTGAGAGAGTCAAATGCTTAGAGAAGGCAGCAGAGGCTGGGGTTTTGGCTGTACAACCTGTAACTTCAGCAAAGTCTGAGACTCCTTTTTTCAGCTGTAAATTTAAAGATACAAATGCCTCTGACACTGAGTTTCTTCTAGAATTTAAATGCTACTAGATGTGTAGAACACTGTAAATGATAAACTGCCAGAACACAAGGGTGGTAGTGACGGGGTCACGGACATCATCACCGTTGTGGTCCTCATCACCACCACCACCATCATCATCCTAGAAGAACAGTTCTGTATCATGAATTTGTAAACACATCATTAATGTAGTACTGTTAATAGAGTGATGAGATTAATGTTTGTCAGTGACCTTTTACTTAGTTAACTGAGGTATAACTGGCATACAATTAACTGCATATATTTAAAATGTGTAATTTACTAGGTCTGAGCACACGTATTCACCCATGTAACCACCACCACAATCAGTATAATTAACATATCCATCACCTCCAGAAGCTTTCTTGGACTTCTTGCAACCACTTCCTCTTATCCTTTCCCTTTCCCACTCCCCAGGCAACCGCTGATCTGATGTCTTCCATGATTAGTTTACTATTAGTTTTTGATAATTTTATATAAATGGAATCAAACTGTACACTTTAATTCCTTCACTTAGCTTGAGATCTATTCATGTTGTGTACACCAACAGTTCATTTCCCTCTAGTACTGGGTAGTACTCTGCATATGTCACAACTTGCCTATCTAGTCACCTACTAAACACCCAGCACATTTGGTTGTTTAGTCTTTATCTATTACAAAGCAATCTGCTATAAATATTTGTGTATAAATCTTCATACAAGCACATGTTTTCTTTTTAAGAAACCAGCGGTTTACTCAAGTGGTTGTACCATCTTATATTCTCACCTGCCGTAGAGGTCCTTGCCAATAGCTGGCAACAAAAGCATAAAGGTCTAAGGGAGACAACTGGAAGTATACTACTATAAAGTTTTTATACAGTGTGTGAAGTACAGTATCACTGATAAGTTGACTGTGATAATTTAAAGATATATACTATATATCCTAAAGCTACTACTAAAATAACAAAATGAGATATAACTCAAAGTAAGTCAGATGAACTGTAATAGTTGACAGGTCCAAGAAAAAAATGCAGAGAATAAAAAAAGAGACAAAGAACTCACCCTTCAACTAATTATGGAGTGGTGTTTCATTGTAGTTTTGCATTCCTGAATGATTAATGACATTGAATATTTTTCATATGAACATACTTAGCTATCCATGAAAATGTTCTGTGTGCATTTCAAATTAATGTGTACTCTGTTGTTCTTGGGTGAAGTGTTCTAAGTAGCAGACCTACAAGTAAGAGACTTACTTATGTCTTATATTTAAAATGTATTTCTTGGGGCGCCTGGGTGGCTCAGTCATTAAGCTTCTGCCTTCGGCTCAGGTCATGATCCCAGGGTCCTGGGATCGAGCCCCGCATCGGGCTCCCTGCTCCGCGGGAAGCCTGCTTCTCCCTCCCCCACTCCCCTGCTTGTGTTCCCTCTGTCGCTGTGTCTCTGTCAAATAAATAAATAAAATCTTTAAAAAAATAAAATAAAATAAAATGTATTTCTTATAGGGTGGATATTGTTGGAGTTTGGGTTTTTTTTGTTCAATATGATAATCTCTGCCTTTTAAACCTGGTGTTTAGACTTTTTACATTGAATATGATCACTGACATATTTAGGTTTTAGTCTATCATCTTGCTATTTTTTAATTTCCCCATTTTTTTAAACACTCCTTTCCTTTTTCTGGTTTATTTTTTATAATTAAAATTTATCTATTTTGGTGATGTATTAGCTATAATATTTTTGTTCTCTTTTTAGTGGTTAGAGTTTATAGTACACATCTTTTATAGTAAACATCTTTAAATTACCACAATCTACAAACAATATCATATCCTTTTATGTACAGTATAAGAACCTTACTATAGCCTATTTCCAGTTGTGTCCTCCAGACCTTTCTGCAATCATTATTATATTTTAATTATTACATAAGGACTAGTTGTTACTGTGTTTAAATATTGAGTAATCTTTTAAATCAAAATAAGATAATAGTTTATTATATTTGTCAATGTAGTTAGTATTGCCAATGTTCTTCATTTCTTTTTATGCATTTATATAAATCTACATTTTCATCTGGTATCACTTTTCCTTTGTTTAAAGGACTTTTGTTAACATTTCTTATAGTGCAGGTTGGAAGGAAAGGAATTCTTTCAGCTTCTTATGTCTGAAAAAGCCTTGATTTTGCCTTAAAAATTATTTTGTTGCCTTTGATTTTGAAAGGCATTTTCCCTGAGTATAGAATTCTAGTTTGACAGTTTTTGCTTCAATAATTTAAAGATGTTGTCCTACTGTATTACTGCTAATATCATTTCTTGTGAGAAGTCTGCTGCCATCTTTATTTTTCTTACTCTGTATGTAGTATGTCTTTTTTTCTCTGGAAGCTTTCAAGATTTTCTTTTCTTTCCCAGTTTTGAACAATGTGATGATGATGTACCTTGGTATAATTTTTTCCATTTTCTTATGCTTGAAGTTAAGCTTCTTGCATCTGTGGGTTTCTATTTTGATCAAACTTGAAAAAATTGGCTATTATCTACTCAAATATTTTATATTTTTTCTGTACCCGTTTTTCTCTTTTGTCCTTTAGAAGATTCCAATTACATGGTTTTGGGTGCTTGAAGTGGTCTCATTGCTCTATTTAAAAAAAATTATCTGTGTTTCGTATTTTTTCTATTATTATGTCTTTATTAATCTTTTCTTATGCAATATCTAATCTGCTGTCATTCCTAATCAGTGTGTGTTTCATTTTACATATTGTATGTTTCATTTCTAGGAGTTCAGTTTCAGGTGTATGGTTTTGTTTTGTTTTGTTTTGTTTTGCCAATAGCTTCCATATCTCCACTTAACCTTTTACTCATGTGGGGTTATTCTGTACTGACTTTTCCATGGTTCTCTTTGGGTGGCTGGTTTGAACAAATGGCACTAGTGAGTGAAAGAAATAGTGTGGAAAGGGCCTTTACTGTGGTAATAGAAGAAAATGAGTCCTGCTTCTTTTACTGCACTTGTTGGAAGAATTCTTTAGAAACATTCTATTGACCTCCCTGAGCTTTAGCTTTCTCATCTGTAAATGACAACAATGCTTTGTAAAGCACTATGAAGTATAATACCTGTGACAGGAATTGAGGTACTGTAAATAGCTACACAAATATCAGTGCCTATAATTATGAGATTTGCAATGATTTGGGTTTTAGACTTTCCTTCCTAGACATTTATATTTGTTCAACAAGTCACTTGCTTATCTAGAACTTCTTTTGCTCATCCTTCAAATATTATCATGCTTTAAACACCCTTTATTTGTGGGATGCCTGGGTGACTCAGTGGGTTAAGCACCTGCCTTTGGCTCGGGTCATGATCCCAGGGTTCTGGGATCAAGTCCCTCAACAGGCTCCTTGCTCAGCAAGGAGCCTACTTCTCCCTCTCCCTCTGCACTCCCCCTGCTTGTGCTCTCTTTCTCTCTCTTTCAAATAAATAAATAAAATTAAAAAAAAAATAAACACCCTTTATTTAGAAATAACTAACTATCCTATTGTCAAGCCCAGCCAAGATGTCAGCACCAGGCAGAATTGCCCATTTCCCCTAACTTCTGGGGACTGGCTCTCCCTCCCTAGCTGATGATAGAAGCCTCAGCACCATCTCTATTCCAGTTAGGAGGAAAAAAAAAAAAAAGCTCTGTAAAGGGGAGTAATCATCTTTCATATTTACCTCAGTGTCTGTAGCACCTAGAAGAGTGCCTCATGAATGAATTAGTTCTCTAAAGATTGTTAGAGCTGGTACTAAAAAAAAAAGCCTAGAAAATTAGATTTTACACTTTATTTTTCTGGGTCAATGGACATCTCTAAACTTCCAGTTTGGACTAGCATGTTGCTCTCCTTTTCCTGTCTTCAAAATGGTTGGTCCACACATGGGGGAATACCCAAGAGGTGGGAGGATGAACTAAACAGAGGTTGATTAGAATTGTAATATTTGAGTCTTAAAAACCCTTGACAGATCCAGATCGTTAGAGTGTCTTGACTAGATATATTCCACTCAGGGGCAATTGCTTCAACCTACGGGTCAAATCAGTCACCAGCAGACCACCAGGATATCTCTCCTTTCCCTTCCTCACACAAAGCACAACTGATGGGTGTAAGGTGTTCTTACCACAGCCTGGTATTTCATAAAGATGAACTGACTAATTGGTTAAAATGCAAAGAAATTTCCTGGCAGAAATCTCTTGAGTGCTAGAGTTGAAAGACATACGGTCACAGGACCGAGGCTATTATGGACCACATGGAAGCTGATGATATATGAACAGCTACTGAGCAGTGACCAGGAATCAAACCAGAGTACAGAGGAGAGAGGGAAGAAGAGGGCAGGAGGGACCAAGTGATAGGAGAAAGAGAGGGAGAGAAGAAATAAGTAGAGATAGAGAAAAACAGATACAGATGAACAAATGGTCAGAGAAAAAGAGAGAGGAATCAAAGGGCATAATAATTTCTGCCATTTTGGAGTTCTTATTTGCTTTTTCCTGGATTCCCTCAAGGGCTTTCCGTGTCCATGTAAAAATCCCTTTTCCATGGTCCAGTTTAAGTGTGAGGGGGTTCTTTTTCTTCTCACCCAGAGGCATCCTTACAAAATAGTCCTCATTGACCCAAGGGTTTGCTGTTTGTAATCCAATGGCTCCCTCAAGATTTGGGGGATTCTGTTTGAATTCTATTTAATCCTGAGTTTGAAACTAAGCACAAGGTCTTCTGTATCTTGGTCTATGGAACATCACAATGCCATCTCCAAGGGTCTGTCCTAATCTGAAATTTTAGGGTTTGTTGACTGGCAATCAATTCTTTTTGAGAACCCTAAGCTTAGTGAATTCAGCCCAGATCTCTTTCCACAGACCCTTCCTCTCCTTATTACAAAATCCTCTGGAGTTTTCTGGAATGAAGCAGTGATAATGTATTCTACCGGCTCTGTTTTGTGTGGATGGGTAATGGCTCAATCTCACTGACTAAGTGAAAAGCAGTATTGGTTATAGTGTCTCTCCATTGCCAGGCACATTCACAATGTAGACAACGGTTAGTAAACAAATCTCTAATCCCATGAAGTGTGACTAAACTCCTTGCTTTCAACAACTGTGGAACAACCTTCCTGACAAATGACTTCCTGATGCTACTACTGTCTTTGTAAGCTAGCTCAGACAACTGAGGAAATACTCCCTTCCCACATAGCCCAGACAAGGCTTGTGCTAGTGATCTAGGCAATAAATCAAATCACTGGTTACATTCAGGCTGTCATTTTAAAATATTAATCTGCTGTGCTATGGAGCTATTTGTATTTAATTGCAGTATTTAAAGAAGCTATCTCCTCCTCTAGAGCTTTGTGTATGCTTAATTCCTGCTCAGTCCTCAGCTGAGCGGCCCCTGGCAGGGTGGAGAGCCATGGGCCTGAGGCGCTGTGTGTGCTATGCATTTGGTTAGCTGTGAATTCAACATGGCTGAGGCCATTCTTCCAAATGGCCAAGGCGATTATGCTTCTATAAACAACAGCTTTACGAGTTTGATGCTCACATGCTAAGAGTTTGCATGTTCATTGCCTCTTAACATAAAATTTTATTGTGTCGAGGTGGGGAGTAATTTTTTTTTCCACACTGCCCACTGTGAGACAGATTCACAGACGCTGACGGGTTTTCTGGAGGTCTAGAAGCATGTTAATCCAGAAAATTTCTGGAACTCAAGTTTATAAACTAGTAAGCCAGACAGCTTTTTGGTATAACGTGAAGTCACTCTTCAAGTCAGTATTTTCTATGGACCTTGTAAGTACAGTGATTTGCATAAAATGGGCACTCAGGAAATGTGGTTAGGATTTAATTGATAGCCACTAAACAAGTGGAAGTGATTGTCCAGTCAATTACATAAGTAAGGTGTTTAAACACCACTGCTGTGCCTATTCAATACCACCATAAATATTCCTACCACAGGAATTATGTTGACTAGACTTTGTTATTAAAATAATTCTTGGGCGCCTGGGTGGCTCAGTTGGTTAAGCAACTGCCTTCGGCACAGGTCATGATCCTGGAGTCCCGGGATCGAGTCCCGCATCAGGCTCGAGTCCCGCATCGGGCTCCCTGCTCTGCAGGGAGTCTGCTCCTCCCTCTGACCCTCCCCCCTCTCATGTGCTCTCTGTCTCTCTCATTCTCTCTGTCTCAAATAAATAAATAAAATCTTTAAAAAAAAAATAAAATAAATAAAATAATTCTTTAATACAAATTAAAAATATAACAAAGAGAAACCATCTTGCACTGTTGGTGGGAATGCAAACTGGTGCAGCCACTCTGGAAAATAGTATGGAGTTTCCTCAAAAAGTTAAAAATAGAATTACCTTATGATCCAGCAATTGTACTACTAGGTATTTACCAAAAGACTACAAAAACACTAATTCAAAGGGGTACATGTTCCCCAATGTTTATAACAGCATTATCTACAATCTCCAAATTATGGAACTAGCCCAAGTGTCCATTGACTGGTGAATGGATAAAGAAGATGTATACATACACACACACACACACATATACATACTGGAATATTATTCAGCCATAAAAAAGAATGAAATCTTGCTATTTGCAATGATGTGGATCGAGCTCGAAAGTATTAACGCTAAGCAAAATAAGTCAGTCAGAGAAAGACAAAAACCATACGATTTCACTCATAGGTAGAATTAAGAAACAAAACAAATGAACAAAGGGAAAGAGAGGGGTGGGGGCAATCCAAGAAACAGACTCTTAACTATAGAGAACACACTGATGGTTAACAGAGGGGAGGTGGGTAGGGGGATGGGTGAAATAGGTGATGGGGATTAAGGAGGGCACTTGTTGTGATGAGCACTAGGTGTCCTATGGAAGTGTTGAATCACTATACTGTACTCCTGAAACTAATATTATACTGTACATTAACTAACTGGAATTTAAGTAAAAACAAAAAAAATAAAAAATAGAAAAAAAAAATAATGCATGCCCGCTAGCTTCCCTCTAGGAAGGAATCAGCATGAAGTTTTATTTCATAAGTTAGTAAAAACAAACCACCAACTATCAACTACAGAGTCTTTTAGAAAGAACAGTAACTATGTAACATAAATGTAACTTCGTAACTCCAAAATTTCTTATTCAAATAGACTATACTGCCATTTACTCTCTAAAACTCACTGGAAGAAACTTACTCCTTTTCCTCTGGAGGCAATGATTTATGATAAGCATAAAACATTTTATTAACTATAGCATAGGTAAATAAAATCAAATGTCATAATTAATCATGAAATGATCAAATATACAACTTACTAGGATTAAAGAACAAAGATAACAAGCACCTTAGATTTATTTGATACTTTATCATTTCAAAGCACTTTCATATACCTTATCTTAATACATACCCATATGATGCTTTAAAAATTGTGTGTGTTTACAACCCCTCCTAACCCATATTTCTGCCAGAGCGCAAATGGTCATGCCTCTGTTCTCGGCAAATACTCTCCAGAGTGCCTCATCCTTAAAATCACACATCTTGGTCTTTTGAAGATGAAAATTTCAAACTTCTTTTTTCAACTCATGGTAAGAGAGGCAAAATTAAAAGTGAAATGACAGCATTAATCTCTGGAGGGTATCAAATTGCCATTAATGGCAATTATTAAGCTTTCAAAAATTGTTTTAAAAATTTCTTCATTTGCATTTTCATTTTACCAGCTTTGTGACTGCCTGCTTTGTTCTGGTCAAAGCACTTTTCCTAAGACAATAGTTTACGTGTTGGAAAAACCATCCTTCTTGATTTTTATTTGCATCTTCTTTGTGGCTTCAGAACAGGGGACTGCTCTGTAGTCTCAGCTCTACTATAACCTGAGATTCAAGTGTTTTGCCAATAAAATGAGGGAGTTGAATACAAGAATGTCTCAGATCCTGTGCCAATTTAGGTTCTGTAATTCTTATTTCGGTAATACTTTCCTTTTACAGCATCTTGTTTATTAGTCTTTTCTTGGCCTCGCTATTCAGATTAGAACTTTTTTTTTTTTTTACATGCAAACATAAGTCCTGAATCTTACCACAAAGAATGTCATGTTACTAATGCTAATAATGATAATAATTAATGATGATAATACTGCCATATTTAATTCTTACCAACTGCCATGAAATCTATATACATTATCTCAATATAACAATCCTATGAAGGAAGCATTGTGATCCCAATTTTTCATATTGAAAAAAACTAAAGCTCAGAATTTAATTCCCCAAATGCAAACTATAGTCATATTATTAATAAGATATCTCATTTTCAGAGTGTCAGGATACCATTTTACACTCCAGCTCACAGGGCAGAACTGTCAAGGTAGTGGGAGGCATGGATGAGCTCATCTATGACATGTATGTATTTTTCAAAATCTGCTCATAAATTCACTATGAACTCATTTTCTCCTGCCAAAAACAAACAAACAAACCCTTACAACAGAAGATAAATTTGCAATTCTCATGCCATTTCATGGTAAAATGAAAGCATGCACAGGTACATCCAAAATAGTATTTCTGGAACCAGCGATGTAGAACCTCAGGATTAAGAATGGAATACTAGAGTTCTAGAAACTGGAAACAAAAAGAGCTACTGTTGAAAATTTAGGCATTTGTTTTTAGAAAATATGTGTGAGTGTAACTTAACACTCACATATTTTGTCAGTAAACTAAAAAAATATTGTGAAAAATTATGCAAATTATATATTACATGAACAGCAGGGCACAAAGGGTTTGAATTTGAATTTCTTCTTCCTTGAAAACAGTGTTGCTTAAAAAATAGATATATTGTTATTGCCATTGTAGATAATGCTTTCTCTCAAAAGAAAGAGAGAGGCATACAGTAAATTGTAGGAAAACTGCCCCAAAATACAGATAATTCATATCTTAACCATCCATTCCAGTATACTCTTCTGTGTACTTGTCCCATCAATTATGAGGCCTTCTACTTTGTTAGGTGGGAACAAACACTATTCCTGACCTAGATGAGCACCGGGCACTGTCATACCAAGATCTTTTGGTGGCCCTTACCTAATTCTTGGGTAGTTTCCTCACATGCCTGCACTTATCATTATTCAGCTGATTTCTCAAGGGAACCCTTTGCAGGATTAAAATATTAGAGTAAGTATTTCCACTACTGTGTTCCTTTGTATGCTTTCTTTCTTTTTTTTAAAGATTTTATTTATTTATTTGACAGAGAGAGACACAGCGAGAGAGAGGGAACACAAGCAGGGGGCATGGGAGAGGGAGAAGCAGGCTTCCCGCGGAGCAGGGAGCCCGATGTGGGGCTCGATCCCAGGACGCTGAGATCATGACCTGAGCCGAAGGCAGACGCTTAACAACTGAGCCACCCAGGTGCCCCTGGATGCTTTATTTCACACATGTAACTGGCAACCTATGGATCAAATATTTCTAGAATTTAGATGTTGTTTGACATGCCTTGTGTTGGTTCTCATACTGTTTTATTTCATTTTGCTTATCAATTAAATGAGATTTTCAGACTTTCTAATTGTAGTCAAGAGGGAATAATGGACGGGAAATACTCTTCCACATGAAAAATCAAAAAGGGAACAAAGTATATGGTTTTCAATATACTGGAGATCTGTCAAGGAAGGACAGTGTTCCCAAGGAAACAAAAAACAAACAAGGTGAGCCTTGTGATTACTTCAGCTAACTGCCTGGATGTAGTTTTCAGGTCACTGCACAAGGAGAGGGAACTCAGGTGGAGTCTATTAGACTCTTTGAATGGAAAAGACAGAGCTAAAAATCTGGGAAGACAAAGGCAGCTAAAGGCCACAGGCATAATGTCAAAAAGAAGAGAACTCAACAGAAAGAAAACTTTGACAATCTGCAGAGGGTTCCTCTTGAGCAATCAAGTGAGTCATGATAAGTGCACACATTGAAACTACCGAAGGCCTGGTTAAGATGCATCAAAAGGATTAGCTCGAACAGTGCACAGCACTCACCAAGACCAGAAATAGTGCTTGTTTCTACCTGGAAGCCTTGAAAAATTTATCATTCATGAGTCAGTAGGCAGAATACACAGCAGAGTCTTGCTTCAGTATTGAGGAATAATTAGCCCAAAGCTGAGCACTATTTCATTTCCACTTAAATTCGAAAAGCAACATCCAAAAAACCAAACTGTTTCCATGTGCCTTAACCATATCTCAGAGCAAAGTTCAGTAATATTTATAGGGGATGCCAATAATATCCACCAACCAGTGAGGTAATATTTGCAATGTCTGGCATCCAGTATAAAATTACCAGGCATGTGAAGTAGCAGAAAAATGTGACACATAATGAAGAGAAAACTGATCAGTCAAAATGGACACAGATGTTAGAATTGGCAGTCAAGGACATCAAAAGAGTGATAAATTTCGCATGTGTTCAAAAAGTGAAGTAGAGAAAGTGCCAAGGGAATAAGAAGAGAAGTCATAGACGGGGAGAAAATATTTTCAAAAGGCACAGGTGATAAAGGACTATTTTAAAACTCAACATAAAAAAAAAAACTTAAAAAATTCTTCTTAAAAACATTGCCAAAGAAGATATACAGATGGCCAGTAAGCATTTGAAAAGATGCTACATATCAGATGTCATCAGGGAAATGCCAATTAAAACAACAATATACCACTATACACCTATCAGAATGGCCAAACGCTGGAACATAGACAACACCAAATGTTAAAGAGGATCCAGAGCGACAGGAACTCTCATTCTTTGCTACTGGGAATGCAAACTGGCACAGCCACTTTAAAAGTCAGTTTGACTTTGACAAAACAAAATATACTCTTACCATACAATTCAGCAATTATGCTTCTTGGCATTTACCCAAAGAAATTGATAACTTATGTTCACACAAAAATTTGCATATGGATGTTTATAGCAGCTTTATTCTTAATTGCCAAAACTTGGAAGCAACCAAGATGTTCTTCGGTAGGTCAATGGATAAACAAACTGTGACACATCTAGACAATGGAATATTATTCAGTGCTAAAAAGAAATCAACTATCAAGCCACATAAAAGACATGGAGTAAACTTAAATGCACTGTATGATTCCAACAGTATGACGTTCTTCAAAAAACAAAACTATGGAGATAGTAAAAAGATCAGTGGTTGTCAGGGATTCAGGGATAGGGGGTGATGAATAGGTGGAACACAGGATTTTTAAGGTAAAGTACTCTGTATGATACCATGATGATAGACACACATCATTATTTATTTGTCCAAACCCATAAAATATAAACCACTGGCAGTGAACCATAATGTAAACATGGTCTTTGGGTGATAATGATGTGTCAGCGTAGGTTTATCAATTGTAAAAGAAAATAATACCACTTTCAAGGATGGGGGAGTGTTAGTAATAAGGGGAGGCTATGGATATGTGGGGGTAAAAGGTACATGGGAAATCACTATACCCTCCCCTCAATTTCTCTGTGAACTTAAAACTCCTCTAAGAAAATAAAGTCTTAATAAAAAAAAAAAGTTAAGTAGAGACATGGAAGATACGAAGACCTAACTTGAACTTCCTGAGATGGAAACTGAAATATCTGGGATGAAAAATACAGTGGCTTGGATTAATAACAGATTAGACATGATCAAAGAAAAGGTGAGTGAATTTAAACACATCACAATAGAAATAATCCAAAGTGAAACACAGAAAAAAAGGAGAGAAAGAGAAAAGATAAACAAACATTCCATCAGTGGGTTGTGGGACAACTTCAAAGGACCTAATATATTTATAAGGGGAATCTCCAAAAGGTAGAGGCAGAAAGAATAGAGAAATAGCCAAAATGTTTCCAAATTTGAAGAAAACTGCAGACTCACAGTCCCAATTGATTCAATAAACCCCACACACCAGAAACACAAAGAAAACCACACCATGGTACAACACTATCATATTGTGCAACTGAGTAAAGAAAACATTGTCTTAATAGCAACTAGGGAGAAAAGAAGACATGCACAGAGGAACAAAGATGAGGGCAACAATGGATTTCTAAGAACAAGAACAGCATGTAAACACAAAGACGATGGAAAAATATCTTCCAAGTTTTTCTTTTAAATGGCATTCAGAATCGTATGAGTATCTCAAAAATGCAGTAAAAGCATTAGACAAACTACAACATCTGTTTCTGATCAAAACTGTCCACATACTGGAAATAGAAGATGACTGCCTCAACTGGGTAAATGGCATCTACAAAAAGCCTACAGCTAATACCATAGTTAACCAAGAAAGCAATGTGTTCCACCTAAGACTGAGAATAAGGCCAGGATATGTGCTTTTGTCACTTCTACTTGGTATCATATTGGAAATCTTAGCCAGAGCAATAAGGCAATCAAAACTGTATCAGGTTTCTTTGCGTGTGAAAAATGATAGCGGATTCTAAAATTCATTTTGAAATAATTCAAAGGTTCTAAAATAGATAGAATAACTGAAAAAAATAAAAGTTGGAGGACTAACAATGATTTTAAGACTGATTATAAAGTAAAACTGCAGTAATCCATACTGTGTGGTATTGGCATACATATGGATAAATAGATAAATGGAACAGAACAATCTAGAAATAGATCAACACATATATGGATAGCTGAATTTTATTAAAGGTGCAAAAGCAATTCAGTAAAGAAAGGATAGTGCTTTCAAAAAATGGTGCCGGGACCACTGGATCGCAATATGCAAAATAAGAAACTTAGGTCTATAACTTCTACCACATTAGAAAATTACCTCAAAAATGTATGATGGGCCTATATGTAAAGCATAAAACTATAAAAACCTTACACAAATACAAAAACAGTAAAAATGGGCAAAATAAACACTTAACTAAAAAAGATACACGGACAGCAAATGACAGATGCTTGAAACCATCAGTCATCAGAGAAATGCAAAATAAAACCACTATAACACTATACTACACATATATAAGAATTGCAAAAATCTAAAAGACTGGCCTTACAAAGTGTTAGAAGTGTGTAATGACCTGGAACTCCCATACATTGGTGATGGAAATTTAAGATGGTATAACCACTTGGAAAAATTACCTCAAAAATTAAATCTATTCATAATAGGTGTTCCAGCTATTTTACTCTTAGGTACTTATTCAAGAGAAATGTGTATAAATATTTGTATGGACATATGTTTACAAGTTTCCGAACGACTTTATTTTTAATAGCTAAAAACCAGAAACAAACCAACTGTCCCTCAAAAGGTGAATGCACAAACAAACTTTGATATTTTATAACACCCCGACATCTAATAGTAAAACTTATGAGTCTCAAAGACAAAGAGAAAATCCTGAAAGCAGCTCGGGAGAAGAGATATGTAACCTACAATGGTAGAAACATTGGATTGGCAACAGACCTATCCACAGAGACCTGGCAGGCCAGAAAGGA
>NC_138377.1:84334430-84366843 GCF_054177405.1 Leptonychotes weddellii
ATGAAAATGTCATTCTCCTACAATGGATCTTAGTTTCATGTATACACACACACGAGAATAAGAATACCTGTCTCATAGGGTTATTGAACAGAGCTACTGCCAACCAGGTACCTGCCCTAGTCAAAATTGTGGGAATCTCTCCAGACAGCTTTCCCTTTCCTTCCTTGTCCACATCACCAAAGACACCAAGTACTGTTGATTCTATGCCATGAAAAACTCTACAATTTGTCCTTCCTTCTCCATCTTCACTAATTTTGTCTTAGTTTTGATCTGCACAATTATACTGCAGTTACTATTAATTTATATCTGATTTCCAGTCTTGTCAATTTCAACTTAATGAGGCTTATAGAGAATGAGTTCCAGTGACAGGTGCAACAGTTAAATACTTGAGTTTCCTTGGGATACCTGCATTTCTATTTTTCATTGTATCCTTGGTGCATTTGAATACTTCAGATGGACAGTCTTAATTAGGTACAGATAGCTCTTAAGACTCTTTATACACCTACTATGTTTCACTTAGAAGATGTGCCGATATCTAGCAACACCATTAAAAACCAATCGGAGGTATAAATGGAGCCTAATAGACTCCAGAGAAGTCAACCAAACTCACTTTTACCAGGGAACAGCATCTGAAATGGTGAATCCTAAATCTGCATACATGGAGAAAGTCCTATAAAATCCCACTACACTTTCAGAAAATTTATGTGTGTCCTCATTGGAAAAGGTCATTCCAGATAGGAAGACTTAATTCCATGAAGATGCCTACTGACTGCCAAAGTTATTTTACAGGGTATGTTTCCAATGAACTTTTAGCTTTTGCCCATTATACTAAAAGATATTCCCTAAAAGATGCGCCTCCTGCAGTAAGATTCCAAGAATATCTGGAATCCAAAGTATGTTGAAAATGTAACTCCCAGGGGGCACTTGGGTGGCTCAGTCATTAAGCGTCTGCCTTAGGCTCAGGTCATGGTCCCAGGGTCCTGGGATGGAGCCCCACATTGGGCTCCCTGCTCAGTGGGAAGCCTGCTTCTCCCTTTCACACTCCCCCTTGCTTGTGTTCCTTCTCTCGCTGTTTCTTCTTCTGTCAAATAAATCAATAAAATCTTAAAAAAAAAAAAAAAGAAAAGAAAATGTAAGTCCCATAAGTTAGTAGGAATTTGAAAGTCCAAAAATACTTACACCAAAGTTGGTAGCGGCAAATCGATCTGAGGCAGAAACCTGTACATTTGTTGAAATTGTTGTGTGAGCGTAGAAAGCATTTATATTCGCCAACAAGGTGCTCATGACAGCAGGGACACCAGGGCACATGTATTTAGAAGACAAACATGAGAAGTGCCTACAAGACAAAAACATTGAGCACTTTAAATAAACATAAACCAATGAATTCATGTAACTGTGCCCTCTAATGTCAGCGATTAATTCCTTAACTACATCTTTGAAAAAGAGAGAAAACTCCCACAGTCTCTATTAAATGAAAGAGAAAGCAATCTCAGCTTTTAAAAATTTCTCATTCACAAACGTGAAGTGGCTTAATTAGAATGCGATCCGTCAAAGGGATGAGTGCAGAATTCCCTTCAAGTGTGGGAGTGTTGTGTGTACACACCGAAAGTACAATTTCCAGTGGAATCCAGCATTGCTGGAAAACAATTACATGGGAGTCTCCCCTTCTCCAGCAATTATGCTGTCACTTACTTCAGTTCCTGAAACGCTCTATTTCAACCAGAATACCCTTTCATTCTTGTATTCCTATCACACTGATGAAGCAAGAGGCTCTCTTTTCATCACACGTCTACTGAGCAAGTGAACTTAACACCTGACTTGAGTCCAGTTTCTGGACTTTCTGGACTTTTGTCATTAGAATACCTTCCAGAAGCAGTTCTGTTTTCCTAGCATTTTGCTGCAACCACGATTTAATAAGGCAAACAGACGAATAGTGAGGACAGATTGAATTATGCAAGCTCAATGCTTAAAGACCATTTCTTTTAAACCTTGAATAATAGTATCACAGACATCAGAGGCATCAAGCGTTCAGTTCTGTTACTTCTCTCAAGAAAACCTGTTTCATCTGAACTATAACAAAAGACTTGGAAATTGAAAGCACAGCTTATGATAAAAGTGAAAAGATAAAATGCAGAGGAAAGAAATCTTCAGTACGTAATCTGATCCTATTTTGCTCTCAAAGGTCAGTAATTTATCCTCCACTTAGGCATCTCTGAATTCTGTATTACTGAACTCAAACACGGAATGTACCAACATAAATGCCCTGAATGACACCTTAGAAGAAATGGAGGATAGTCCTGGAAATGGTGGTTTCTCTTAGATCTCAGCCACACCACTCATGCAGCTTGTCATGATACTAGCTGATAAAAGTAGGTCTAAGTTTTAAACATGGATCTTTGAGGATTACCAATAACAAAGCATGTCATGGGAGTTGCATGATGTTTTCCTACTTAACCCTAGAAATACATTATCACCGATTGCTTCTTTTAGGTAAATGATACCTATTTTGACTTTATTATACACTAAATTAATTATATCTATTAAGAATATCACAAATAATATAAAGATATTAAACATAGAAATTAAAAAACTCCTAACATTATATATCTTTTTTTTTTTTTGAGCAATTCACAAATAATGAAATTTGTTAGACCCAAAGTTAGAGGTTAAGAGTTGTGCAATATGCAAGAACTAAATGCACTGGTACAGGGGATGGCACAAGGAAACTAAACATACCTAGGGGGAACAAGAGTTATAGAAACATCAGTTGTCAAAATAAATTGGTAAGAAACTCAAAGACCAGAAGTTTATTATCCTGAACATGCATTATGTATTTAAAGGGATATTGGAGGTCACCAGGATGAACAATCTTGTTCTTGGTTTTAAAAAAAGGATCCATGTCTCCCTAATGCAGCTGAGTGTTACACAGTATTTAAATCTGCTAGCTGCCACCCTCTGATTTTTGGACCCCAATGAGATTGGTAACAGTTTAGCAGGGACTGTAAGCAGAAATAATGGAGAAACATAAATATTCTGAAGGTGCTTCTAGTGTGAATTCTGTAGGTGAAATTGAAAGTTTTATAATGAAGATGACACAATTATTGAATGATGTTCATTGCTTATAAGCCACGTGAGGGGAAAAATGAGCATAATATGGGAAGGCTGGGGATATAAACAAGCTTGGTATAGGATATAGGATATTCTCTGGGAAATTTGGGCTCTACCAACCTAAAATTGCTAGGGTTCACTGTACACAATATTTTTTTCCCATTGTGCCTTGGTTTTTTCTCTTCCATTCCCCTGGAATATATCTTTTACCTATCTGTGACAGCAAGCCCTATGCTTGGTTTGGCTATCTCTGAGTCATGCATTGATTCTTAGCCCAGCTTCACTTTGAGACCCACCAGGGCACAATATGCACATTCGAACTTACTCTCCCTTAGCACTCTGTTTGGCTTTTCTCATAACTTCTGCATAATTGTATTACATCTCTTGTGTGACTAATTCTTTCCATTAGTCTATAAGTGGATTCATTACTATATATCCAATGCCTAACACCGTATCTCACATTTAGACATGTTAAATAAATATTTATCGGACCAAATTCTAGGGACACTAAACTCTTTACTCTTCCATGGCCATTACATGAACTCTAATCCTCAAGACCTTGGCTCAGACATTCCCCTCTGATTTCTCCTCTGTGGGCTCACCACTACTGGGCTCCAATCAGCCTTTGAACCTGTGTCCTCCATCTCCGGGCCTCCTAACTTCCTCTATCCAATGGATACTTCTGTAATAACACCCAAACTATTGGAGTTCAGGCAATATAAGTTTAAAACCATCTCTCTTAACCACTAGAGTATATCTTTCTCTTAATTTATCTTCCTCCTTCTCTCTTCAATGTTGTGTATTACTTGCACATGTATCTGTTCCTTTTAGCATGTGTCTAGTTCATGCTTGGTTATCATCTTAATTCAGCCTGCCTCTAGCACAGTGTTTTCTTATACATAGGAGTTGACCAATGTTTATTAATGAAAACAAAAACAATATGAGCCAAAGTTATTTATGTAGAGTTAGCGTATACAGGACGGTTGGTTACCTTGAGTATGACAGTTCTCAAAACGAATAATTGCTTTGTAAACATTTGTTGAAGTGCATAACAGTTAACAGTAATGATGACAATAACTTTGAAGGCTAATAGCATTCTGCTTATAACCGCTATATATTTAAAATTTTCCAGAGCATTAGGCATGTATTTATCTTAGAGGATAGACAAAAATACTTTACTTTCTGATTTAAATTTAACTGAGATAATTTCTGGGGTATGATGGGAGGTAGCTAGCTGCATATGATTCACCCCTTGAAACTTCCCATGGAAATATCTGAGAAAAACAAAAAAGAAAGTCAAGTCATAAAAGCACTAGGCATTAGAGTACCAATCAAAGATTTCCCAGTATCTGGGAGGACTTTGCCTAACTTTAGGGCAGCTGGCTAGATTGAGAGATGTTCAGTGGCTGACTAGTGTCTAAACTCCTAAAATATTAACCTGACTAGAGAGGAAATGGGAAGATATTTCTAGCAAACATACACTGTAGACCCTGTATCTAAGATTGGGGCGTAGGCTGCTGGCCAGCAAGGCTGTCAATCACTTCCCTATTCCATGCTAATGGCTTCTCAAGGCAGTAAAGAGCTGCCTCCTGTTTCCCACACCTACTTACTCTATATCCATTAAAGAGTATACAACTCCCAAGATTGTAATACAGCTTGTGTAACAGGGAATAGGCAATGGGCTTTGAAGCTAGTTAGAAAAAAATGGCTGGAAGAACACTGGGAACAGTATATCCTGGGGATTATATATAATCTCTAATGTTTTACTTCCAGCAAGAGTTCACAGCTTGTTTAGATTATCCAGGGGGTTAAAAAATCCAGTTCTTATATATGGAGAACCCACCAATAGGAGCGGGTAAATATGTTTTCCTAATCTAAAGGAGAGCTGCATTTAAATAAAGTCATGGGAAAGAGGGGAACATTTTTAGAGGCTTGGCTTCCAGTTTAAGGTCTTTAAGTGAATACTGACAATACCCAGGCGGTCAACAAATACTGATTCAAAAGAACCCTGTAAGTTGCCAAACAAGCAAGATGCAAATATCTTTACATATTATTTTAACATATGAAAGTGTATAACCTATATTAGTCTTTAAAATACTATTAAACAAGATTTTTACAGAAGAAGTCAACAACAAATCACCCATAAAATGTTTTTTCTTTCAAAGTTTTATCATAGACCTACTAGTTTCTGGTTAATGTGTAGATGCAAAAAAAAAAAAAAAATTACCATAAAATTACTATAAAATAGATACCACCTTGATTTCACTAAATAAAATATATTGAGTTAATTTTGAAGATATTAATGGAATGATTTTTGGCTCATAACTCCCTAAGGCAAAATACAGAGATGAGAATGGTGAAGATGTGGAAATCAAAGGAGAACAATGAGAAAAACCCAGTATTTTATTTAATGCTACTTTTCATCTCATCAGAAACTTTACATCAGTTTTAATATCAAATTAGCCTTACAATGGTGTTTTTCTTGTGAGCTCATTAAAATTGTAAGCAATAAAATTTTCATTGTCTGGTAAAAGGAAGAAGGTAAATAAAGTCATAAATATGGTCCTCCTTAATTTGGTTGGAATTAAATTGAACACGTCTCAACATACCTAAAAATTAAAGATACAATAATTGTCACTTCTTAGAACTTACGTTAAAATGTTCTTCTTAAAACTAGTGACTCCAGAGTTAATCGGGAGTTGGAATACTAAGAATAAAGGTGTAAGCATTTGAAAAAAAAGTTTATGCATTTTATATTAATTTTAAAAATAAAGCATTAAAATTCAGAATTTTCAGGTCACTCCTATGAATATAATCTTTTCCCTATTGGTTAAAAAAAAAAAAACCTGTCTTTTTTCTTTTTTTGAGAAGGAGAAAGAGAGAGAGAATCTTAAGCAGGCTCCACACCTAGTGCAGAGCCAGATGAGGGGCTCACTCTCACAACCCTGAGATCATGACCTGAGCCGAAATCAAGAGTTGACCCTTAACCAACTGAGCCACCCAGGAGCCCCTACCTGTTCTTTCCTAGAAACTGTGAATAGGATCATGGTAAGTTACAAATGGTACCAAACAACAGTCTACATTGAACTTGCCATTTCACATTCACTTTTTAACCTAAATGGTAAATGATTAGGCAGTCAATATAATCAAGAAAATATTAAGCATCAAAGTACACATTTCTTAGATGATGAAAAGAAAGAAAAAAAGAGACTTAAATTTCGAAGAAGAGTAAGTATTAATCAGGGTTAGTGGCTACACTTCTTGGGAACCTTGAAAAGAATAGCAAATTGCTTTTTTGGTATGTGGGGTAGATAGAAGGATTCACGGTGGCCAATTTAGAGTTACAGGTATCACGGCATAAGCATGATTCACTGTAATCCTAGCTCTGTTCTGTGACCTTAGAAAAGTAACTTTATCACTCCTAGATTCAGTTTCTCCATCTCTGAAGGGAAAAGATCTAATCCTTCCAAGCTTTAACATGCTATGCATCTCTGAATACAGATAACTGGTTGTGTCCAGCCATAAACATTACTTCCTCCCACTATCAACATTTGATTCTATTGGAGCCCATGGTTAATAGGGATGGCCAGAAAACAGGGGACAAGGGAGTCATTTGCAGGCATCCTTTGCTGGTTGGTAGTTATCAGCTAACAGGCTTCTACATAGTGTTCAATTTGCAAAGCACTTCCCTCTGACTTTCTGTGTGCCTCTTCTCTATGTGTGGTTATTGCCAAGGTGAAGTTTCTTGCTTCTAAGCATCTCCTTGAAAATCAAGTCCTTTTAAAGGCTGTAGTTTCAATGCTACTTACATTGTTCTAGGAGGGAGAGGGAAAACAGGATTTAAAGTACAATTAGCAATTTAAAACGACTGAACAGATCCTTGCAGCAAACCACCCCTTCAAAAAGTACACCTTCAAATAAAATAGGTCGAAAAGCATGATTGTAATCTCTGAAAATGCTAACATTTCCTGACACAGACACGATTGAAAACAATGGATTAATAATGTTTAAATCCCCTGACTTCGCTTTTTGAAGAAAATGGGGTTAGTGTCAAACCAATTGAACAAATGGAATTTCAGCTTCATTGGAAAAGTTAGAGTAACAAACTCAAAAAGATGATGCTTAAATTGCCAACAATGAGACAGTTACTGGCATGTTTTCAGCTAAAGCAATTGCTACAACATTATCAAGCATTGATTCTCAAATACTATTGGCAAAATGTTGGGAAGTCATGTGTATTTCAATTTATAAATCCGGATTCAGTTCACTTGTCATTGTTTCATAGATATCACGATGGGGGTGGGGGGGGACAATCATCTAACTCACCTGCCTTTTTAGAGACAATTGTCCCTAATCACATCATCTTGTGGTTTTCAAGGGATCGAAATGCCTTTGATTCAAAAGATTTAAAGATCAATTTTTTTTTTGATAAAAATAAGAGCAAAGTGATTGGAAGGAAGCACCATAAAGACAATAATAATTTTTAGATCCTTTGGAGATTTCAAGAAACAATACAAGATGAAAGGAAAGACTATCTGTAGTCCCAATGTCAGAAATACACTACAACAGTATTTATCACATTTGCTCCCTAAAATCCAAATTAGCATGCATTTCAGTGATTGCATACATGCTTGTCACTAAGGAGGGGGTCAAACACTTAAGGAACCACTTCTCTTTCGGTGAAGAGCATCATAACTTTTCATAAATGCTATGGATTGCTGGAATTCAACTACAGAGATTTTGAGTGTGAGGCAGTGGTGGGAGACAGGAAAGTAAGGAAATGCGTAGGGTTTAGAGGAATGGTGGAAGCTGAAGAGCAAGTAAGGCTGGGACCCTCAGGCTGACCATCAGCTTTCTCTGACACCTCTCTTCATCTGTGCCTGGATTTGGTCCCTTCATGTCTATGCTCTTACAGTACCCATGTACACCTCAATTATGCTGTCTTCTTGTTAATTTCTTCTTCCTCTTTGCTCTAGATTAGGAGCTCACTAAAGCAAGAGATATCTTTTACTGCTGTATCCCAATGCCCTGTATAAGTCCTCATACTTAAATACTCAGAATGTCTGTCAGATAAATGAATTGTATCTTCTGGAATGGGGAATCCATGAGAGACTGGATCTTGACTTCTTGTTTGCTGATGTATTCTTAGTGCCTAAAAAACTCCTTGGCACATGGTAGGCCCTCAATAAATATTTCTTATAGGAATGAGTGATTCGTTCATCAATTATGCAGCACTCTCTTTAGAAAGCAGGCCCACAGCTCAAGCAGCTAAAACAGACTAGTGCCTTTAAGATAAACTATATCCCAATAGTTCTAGTTCAAATATAAATTCAATTAAGAGGGCCAGTACCAAAGTAAAGGTTGTTTGTTAAGAACACCAAGGTGAAAAACACTGACTAAATGCATTTCTCACTTGGTATTACAGATGTATGACCACAGTCTAATGAAATCTCAGATTCTGTGAGACACCTGGGCTTCATTTTACAATAAATGGCTCATTAAACACTAAGTTAAAATGTATTTGATTGACAGAAATCACCTCCAGAGGACAATTAATCCCTGATGCTGACATGGAATTCCCTGCATGTGTTTAGGGGTGAACAGCAAGTCTGTCAGAACGTTTTTAAGAGCATTTATGTTTGCACAGATAGATAAAAAGCATCAAGGACTCTCAAAATTCTCATGATGAAAACAGACTCTATGCCCAACATCACGATGCAAAATATGTAAAATGGAGTGCTCCTTTGGAAAGGAAACAGACTCTCATTCTTGCTATCATATATTGGAAAATTGCCCTTTTTTTTTTTTAAAGATGGATTTACCATGTGGGAACAAATCCTCCTGGTCTTGATCAATCAGCTGTCCAAATGGGAAAATTATAATCCCTTTTCTCCTCCCTCATGCATGTTCCAAAACAAAGAGTATATTTTTATGCAACAAACTGGGCCAATAAATTGTGCCCTTATAGAAAATGTTTTGTGGTAAAAGGAGAGAGATTTACAATAAGCAGGAGGTACCTTAGAGGACTGGGAAGTTCAGTATTAATGTTCAGATTATTTACCAGCAAAACAGATTCAACCTCCTTCTTATGATGAGAAATACACATGAGGAAAATGTAATAACATACAACCAGACTCTCTGGCTTAATACCCATTTCTCCTTTATTTCTGCTCCAAATCCATCTTCAAAGAAATGGGAGTAGGCTTAAAAGAAACCTGCAATCTCCACTAAAAACAGGAAGATTATGAGGTTACTTGGGGATTTGGCTAAGCATAAGTAGACTTTAAAAATGAAAAACTGAGTTTGATTTGTTTCTCTGATCAAATCATATCTAGGAAAGCCCACAGAAATTAAGCAGTTTTGTCCTTTCCCAAATTTGTAAATGCCCTTACTATGTAGACAGGACATCTGTTTCTTCCTTGAAGCTGCATTCCCCAACTTTGTGTTTTTAAAATTAAGGGAAATACTTCTGAGGTAAGTTTGACATATGTAGTTCTAGGTTTTGCTGTTGTTGCTTGGTTGGTTTTCTGGATCCCCTGAAGCAAAGTTTCAAGACAATAGGAAAATACCACTGATCCAAAAGGCAACCAATTTAAATTTGAAGATATAGCTGGTTATTCATAAATTCTTTTTTAAAAATTGTGTTACTCATTGGCCAACAATTGGTTAGGAGTCAATATACAATTCAGTTACAGGAGTATCGCTTGGAAAATATGGTAAAAAAAAAAAAAAAAAAATCCCTGAAAGTTACATTTCAACACCTAACAGAAGAATGTCAGTACTCTGATACTTCTCTAAATTATTATAATCAATCAATATGGTATGCTCTAAAACATTTATGAGGTAAAATAGATAATGTACACCAGCTTACTCTTTCAAGTTCCATTTTGCATGCTTTTGGCAACTGTGAACTTTGTTTCTTAAGATTTATTTATTTGAAAGAGAGAGGCAGAGAGTTTGTGTGCAAGTTGGGGGAGGGGGAGAGGGAGACAAAAAATCCCAAGCAGACACCCCACTGAGTGTGGAGCCCTACGCTGGGCTGGATCTCAAGACCCAGGGACCATGACCTGAGCTGAAACCAAGAGTAGGACACTTAACTGACTGAGCCACCCAGGAGCCCTGGCAACTGTGAACTTCTGACATGAAGAAATATGCCAGGAGAAGTTGAGAATAAACACTTCTACTTCTGATTCATTCAGTTAAAAATATGTACTGACTTTCTATCATGCACCCAGAATATTTTATAAGGTAGTAATAAAACTTACAGTTGTTGGATTCAATATATCAATTTGTAAATCTTTGAACAGAATTCAAGTGCTCCTCTAAGTGACACCATTCTACCATCTTAAACTAGATTACACATGTAATTATAATATTAACATATTGATATAAAATGGGTACAGGTGTATTTTTCTATAAAAACTATTTCAACAACTAATGATCATCAACGAATAGTAAATAAAGAGATCATATTTATGTTGGTAGTCAAATTTTTTAGGAGTTAACAGACTGTCAAACAACAGGAATATTTTTTATTCTGGTGAGATGGTAAAATTTGTACTGTTAAAGCAAAATTGCACTGGACATAATGAAATAGGCCAGGAAAATTTTATTCAAGGGTGTGCAGTAGGGAAGAGAAATCAGAACTCAGTCCAACCTCAAGTCCACTGACATAACAGATGGGGACATTTTTAAGGGCTGAATTGGAAGGGGCATGAATGGGAGTTTTTAAGAGCTAGAGTTGGGGGAATCCTAGTCACCTGTGCTTGCTAATTGGCATTACCCCCCAAAAAAGATAAACTTTCTCTTATAATCATGACCCAAGATAGTATTACAACGTGGAGCAAGGTACCTGTCCAAATTAGGCTCCTACCCCACAACAGAGACTGGGCGACAGGGGTCTATACTCCTTGGTGATTGCATTTGAAAGGGATGCCTGCCAGGTCCTTGAGAAAGCTAGCCCTGGGTTGTAAAACTGTCAAGAGGCTTTCAAAAAATTATAATTCAAAGAATTTACCATTATAATTTTTCTAAAGTAAATGCTGTAAGAAAAGGGAAGTCAGGGACCTCTGGGTTTAAGACTTCTGGATTTTGTAAGGGCCAAGGTGAGAGGGAGGTCAGGGGCCTAGACGTAAGTAAGAAGTCTAATGTACACCAGTTTACTCTTTCAAGTTGAGGGAAATGTTAAGGCCATGTTGGTCAGTACTCAAAGCTGAAAGAAACATTTAATAAATAAAAGTATCAATATCAGGGGCACCTGGGTGGCTCAGGTGGTTAAGGGTCTGCCTTCGCCTCAGGCCATGATCTCCAGGTCCTGAGATTGATCCCCCATGTCGGGCTCCCAGCTCAGCAGGGATTCTGCTCCTCCCTCTCCCTCTCCCCCTGTTGTGCTCTCTCTCTCAAATGAATAAATAAAAAATAAATGAAAACATCAGTATCAAATCAAATGTATAACCAGAAGTAGATACAGTTGATCCTTGATACAGGGGTTAGTTAGGGTCACTGACCCCTGCACAGTCAAAAATCCACATATAACTTTTGATTCCCCAAAAACTTAACTAGGAGCATACTACTGACTGTGACATACATATTATTTACATAAACAGTCATAAACACGTATTTTGTGGGTTATATTATATGTATTCTTAGAATAAGCTAGAGAAGAGAAAGCATTAAGAAAATCATAAGGAAGAGAAAAATACATTTACAGTACTGTAAAAAATCTGTAATCTGTAAGTAGACCCACAACAGTCCAAACCCTTGGTGTTCAAGGGTCAACTACATAATCTACTGTATTTTGTTATCATCAAAGTGCATTTCTCAATTTATTACCAAAAAAGAAGACATGTTTTCCCTTATGCCTCTCTGCCTTGCTTTCACTCTTTAGACCAGCAGTTGGCAATCTAAGTCCACTGCCAAAACCAGCCCATAGTTTTTGTTTTTAAAATAAAGTTTTATCAGTACATGACCATGCCCACTTGTTTACTTAATATCTATGGCTGCTTTTGCACCTGGAGTGCAGAGTGGAGCAGTTGTGACAGAGACTATAGGACCCACAAAGCTAAAAATACTTACTATGTGGCCCTTCATAATTATAGGCTCATATGCAGGTCACTTGATACCAAAGAAGTATCCAAAAATACCTTCTTGTTACTGTTTACTTAAGTCAAAGGTAAGAGAAAAATACAAGCGATAAAATGAATAAAGGATGATCTTCCTCTTTTAAGCTGTCATACAGTTACCCTTTTTCTATATTAACATGATTATGCTTCTCAGAATATAGGAAACATGGCAAAGAAGTAATGTGACATCAGCTCACAGAGATATTTTGGAATAAATTTAACTTGATCCTTTCTTTTATTGATATTTTTTCCAGAAGCAGGCTCTTCATTGCTGTTGCTTTGCTGTTGTCTTTTTTAACATAGTTTATTTTAGACTGTTAATCATAGTTGCATTTTTATTGTGCTCAATTTGGTGTGAGGTATTCTGAATTATAGCCAATGACATGGGACAGAGCAGATGACAAAGTCACAGGATTCCATTATGGCTGCCCAGTTACAAAATAGGTTGCCTCAAAAGGAGTGTGTTGTTGCTGTATGTGCACAAGCAGAGGGATGATGACCATCAGTAATGGATGCAACAACAGGGTTTCTAATCTGGAGAAAGGTTCAATTGCATGACCTCTAAGTTCCTTTTCACCTCCATAATCTATAAGTCTTTATTATTTAGATTTAGGACATTCTGTTGACTAAAAAAACATACAATTGATCAAAAAAATTTTAAATGTAGTCTTACATAGAATGTTCTAGATTTATGCTAAAAACAGTAAACTTTGAAAAAGAGCATTGATTTTGGTCCAATCCACATCCATCATTCAGATGGTTGAAAATGACTATCTGGGCCAGCTTCTATTTGGTTGACATGAAAATATTATCTGATCCTTAATATAAAAGTACAGTTTTCTAATAAACATAAATAGTTTACATATTATATATGGTATATATCTGAACAAGATGCATTTATATACTTAGACCAGGTTTCAAAGGTAAACTGTAGGCAAGGAATAACACAATTCTAAACCCTTACCAAAACTCCTCAGTAAGGGTCACTTCCATAGAACCCATTTACTGCAGTACGTGTGTTCTCAATAAATCTTGGTTTTGAAATAGTAGCACCGCTATAAATATAGGAAGGAAGAATATGCAGCCTATTGTTTGGGTCAAGACAGTGTCATGGCTCTGGATGCGTGTCTCTGACACCAACAGACTCTGTAAAGTTGGACAATGCACTTCCATCATCAGGCTTTAGTTTCCTCAGATATCAAATAAGGTATTGGTTCTCAAACTTCAGAGTTTATAAGAAGCATCCAGAGGGCTTATTAAATCACACATCACTGGGCCCCACTCTGAGAGTTTCTGATTCAGTAGGTTTGGAGTAGGGTGGAGAATTTGCATTTTGCAAGTTCCCAGGTGTTGCAAATGCTGTTTCTCAACGGAGCACACTATGAGAACAAAATAAGGTTTGGGAAGAAATGGCTGTAGCGAATTACCAAATCCTTAACACTTTATAGCTGTGAGAGAGCGTAGCCAGCACCAAATGGGCACATTCAAATGTAACTGACTTTGTAATCAAAATTTCATTTGAATTAGAAGAAAGGAGATGAATGCTTTTCTTTCTTTTTCTTTAGATTTCAACAGAGATTTTCGAACACTGTACGAGTTTTAGAGTACTTACGTCATAGCTTGATAAATGGATTCAATCCCATAACGCATGGCAAATTCATCGACTATTTCTTGGGAAGCATCATCAAAGAAAACCTTCCAGGCTTCCTCCCCTTTGACCTCTGGGATTTTCACTCCACCATTAGACTTCACTTCAGTCAAGTAATGGAAGAGATTCTAAAAGTAAGTGGTTTTCAATTGTTCAGTAATTCCTCAGAATAGGCCAGAAATATGTAACTGTAACTCTCAGTAATTTATATTTGCATTGTGATTGCATCTAATGTTTCATCAGCATATAGAAGCAATAGGAATATATTGGATTTTTATTCTAACTCATCTCATATTTATGCAAATTGGTTTTATTTCTGCCTATGTCTACACAGAATCAAAGATTCAGATGTTTCATACGTACCAATTCATTGTAGAAGGAAGTATAAGTTTTTGTATGTTAACATTTCTACATGCTAGAACATATTTTGCACTCATGGGCTCTGAATAAACTGTAAGGCCCTGGATGAATACTGTGATTTTGGCTATGTTAATACAGAATTCTAGTATATAAAGGGCTTTGACTGTGAAACGGTAGGAGTCAGAGCTATGAATTGAGGTTAAAATGAATGTTTGAGAATTCTGTAATGAAGTAAAAATCACTACATACAATTTCTTTTTGCTTTTAACAAGTTTGGGAACTGCTATATGGATGCAGCCTGGGTCACTAAAGGACTCTTTCTTGAATTTAATTCTTTTTGGTTCTTGGACTAGCAGAAAAGGACTCTGAAAAGCAAAGTATATTGCTGTTCCTCTGATCCCAAATATTCTCTGTCCAAACTATAAGGCCAGAGTTGGCTCTCCATCCTGCCAGTTCAGGGATTACTATTTATTGATTTGAAAACTGACCCACCTTTCTTAAAGGAGTAGTATCACTGGCCAGATTGGAGTCAGGAACTTAAGCTTGGGTCCCATATCTAATTATGTGTAAGGTGTAAATGATTTAAATACTGTTCCCCATTCATTCTTTAGTAAAATGCAAGTGCAAATAATTCCACACATAAATTTTCATAGATACCTTTAGGAAAGATTATATGCAAAGAGCAAATATTCTGTTATCTTTTTCTACCTTAGGAAGGTATTTTCTTCTCCACCTCTCTGAACATGGGGAAAGGTACCTTCCTCAGCTTCACCTCTTATTTTCTGATACACGGAACAAGAGTCATTTTTATCAGAGACAGGCTCTGGGGACAGCTCTAAGCTCTTAGATGCAAAGCATCCAATAGAAACAAAAGACTATGTGTCTGGGCGCCTGGGTGGCTCAGTCATTAAGCGTCTGCCTTTGGCTCAGGTCATGATCCCAGAGCCCTGGGATCAAGCCCCGCATTGGGCTCCCTGCTACGCGGGAAGCCTGCTTCTCCCTCTTCCACTCCCCCTGCTTGTGTTCCCTCTCTCGCTGTGTCTCTATCAAATAAATAAAATCTTTAAAAAAAAAAAAAAAAAGACTATGTGTCTGTATTCTACACTGAGGTGATTCTGCCCTTTGGATTCAAACTGGGTAGTCTAACCTCTAAGCCAACCAAGCCTGACTTTTGGGGCAGATATATTCTCTACCATCCCTGGGTGGTAAGGAAATTTTGATCCTTCCCATTCTCAACATGTTTGTGGAATCAGTAATTAAAATGGAGGATAGTTCAATATGTATGAAGCCCTTTGTTATTCTAGAAAAAGAAAAAAAAAATCACTGCTTATTACAATGGCTACCAAAAACCACTGATGCAATATCAGCAATTTTGTATTTCTAATACTCCCAACTAAATCTTTAATAAAATCTGAACACAAACTCAGAGTTCTCAAAAATAATATTTGGATCCTCTCCTGTATTACTAAAGTACTGTATATTTAATGCTTCCAAAATATTTGTCATAACTTTTTTTTTAACGAATGCTTTTGATATTTTTCTTCTTCCTTGGTCTACTTATTAATTATCATCTTATTGCCTTGTTTGTTAATACCTGCCTCATGTGTTTGTTCTGACTCTCAGTAGAGGACATCTGCCCACTCTTCAGAGAGTAAGACATAGGCTGTATGATTCCCTAGCACATCACATGCTATATAGTACATAGTACAGGGTCAAAACTCCAGGAACAAATTCAATTTGCACAAACCTAATTCAATTATACTTTTAAGCCAAATATCTTGTTATATAATCCACAAAGACCTACTTCTCTTCAAGGTTTTATTATTAATACAATTCAATTCACTTACCTCATGTAAACATGTATATTGTATATGGTATGGGGCAACCTTCTCCTCTCCTTTTATTTCCACATTGATTTTCAATCGAATGGCCCCAGACACAGCTGACTTATCTGTCCGTTTCTCTGATAAAGTGAAACAGTAATTGGTCATTTTTGAAAATACCATATTTCTCAAAGAAATTCTCAAAAGCTTTAAAAAGGCTTACATGGCTAAAAGCCACTTTTTTAGATCAGGTTTGATTATTAACTAGCCATCATGATTCTGGTAAACACAATTTAAAATAATGTGCCTAAAATATATGTGTCACTAACTGTCAAACCACATTACAGATACTTCAAACCACAAAGCTTAATCGGAAGACTCTGCCATTCTGATACAAACTTCTGTGTACTTGATCAGTTTCTACAATGAAATTAATTGTTTGGGCAATTAAAAGCAAGATAACTTAAAAATACAATTAACCAGAAAACTATTTCATGTAAAAGCTTTCATTTCTCTTTCCATGCTTGAAAAGATGAGTCAAAGCTCTAACAAAAATTTGTTCACAGTTTTATCAGTGATTCCTAAAGACATACAGTCTATGGCCTGTGTTTACTAATGTGTTGGATTAACTGTTTATTGGGACGGAATCAATGTGCAATCAATTCAATCAAATAATGTGTGTGTTTAATATGACCTGATCAGTAGCTTTAAGAGAAAAAAAAAAAGCATAATCACAAAATTCCTAGAGTTTGAATGTACATAGGGATCTACATTTGATATCTACTTCACAGATGAAATAAAAAGAGGCAAGCTGACACAAATAAAACACAAGGAGGTAGAGTAACAGAGAAAGTGGCAAAGACTTACTGACTCTCTTCCTAAGCATGACTGTATTTATAGTCATAAAAGATACATTTAAATCATGAAGTCTGCCTTCTTCTTGTGGAATGTCTGCTGACTTTTCATTGTTAATATTTGAGTCATTATGTTATGAAGATTCTTCCCCGAGGAGTGCCAGTATCATGAGAGTTTCTCCTACTGGCTGGGAGATAGTTGATTTTCAACAAATCTTAAAGTTCTCTGCTGGGGCCAAAAGAAATGCAAGTTCTGGAATCTTTTTGTCACAGACTTCTGTCCAAAGTCCCAGGGAGCATTACTGGTTCTTTGATTTTAACCATCATCATCCCCAGAAACATATGGGACACTGGCTCTGCTTAGATGCCCAGGACTTTTGGCCAAGTCCTCCTCTGCATGGTGGAATGAATTCTATGTGATGAAGGATGATCACTATACAAAGAGTATAAATATGGTACTTTGGGGATTGAACCTACTAAGGGATCTTACACAAATCTAAAACCTGTCCTTCCCTGCCTCCCTCCTTCTCTCCTTCTCTCTCCTCTAAAACTCCCAATGTTAGCAAATGAGGGCACAAATATAAAAACTGCCAGTGAACAGGCAAAGATTTCCCTGTCCTGTTGCATCATATTTTCCTCCCCATACATGGAAGGACCATTTCAGCATAAGAGCTGAATAGCCGATTTTTACTGATTTTACTAATAATAGCTCATTCAAGCTCCTTGGCAAACTGAATTTACCCACATCAAAAAACATGTGACAGGAGGCAAAGAACATCAAAAGAATTGTTCTTTTGTCAAAAGAACGACTTAAGGAATTTCTGTTTTGGATTCTAACTGCTTCAATTCAAGGACATGCTAACTTACTACAGAAAAAAAGTCTATGTATAAGTAAACCGCTTTACAACACAATTTGTGAGTATTGCACAGAGCTAATGTCCTGAAGTTTATTTTTACCTAACATCTCCGTTTTCATATAGAAAAGGTGTCTTATAGTATAAACAAGACACAGGAGGATGATCACTATAACTGAAAAATTCCATCAATAATGTAAAAGCACCAATTTTCTTTAAGGAAGATTTCTTTCAAATATATTTTGATATTGGGTTCTTAGTCTAGCTTGAATCATTTGTATCCAGATAAGTTATATATCTTTCGTTCTTTAAAATTATTGTATTATTTAGAGTTTCATTAGTTCTATGACTTTATCCCTTTACTTTGTCAAATATTTCATTATTTGAAGTATGTGGGTTTTTCAAAAAGCCAAAAGCTCTCTTTAACTTACTACAATATATTGATAATCTAAATGGAAACTCTTTGTAATCCTGGGACTGTATAAACACTTCTTTGACTTAACCAGCCCTTAAAATTTTAATTAAAACATTTCCGATGATAGCACTAAAAAATTTTGGATCTGGCAATCATCAGTTTGTTCTCTTTATTGGTAGATCTGATTCTGGTTTTTGTTTATTCATTTGTTTTGTCTTTTAGATTCCACATGAGTTAATGGGGTTGGGGGAATGGGCAAAATAGGTGAAGGGGAGTGGGAGAAAGAGGCTTCCAGTTATGGAATGAGTAAATGATGGATAGGAATAAAAGGTACAGCACAGGGAATATAATCAACAATACTGTAACAGTGTTGCATGGTGATGGATGGTAGCTACACTTGTGTGAGCACAGCATAACATGCAGAGTTGAATCACTATGTTGTACACCTTAACCTAACAGAACATTGTGTATCAGCTATAGGCAAACATATTGTTGTTTTTTTAAAGATATTTTGGATCATGTCCTTTATAGAAACTGAGCTGATCCATATATTTTTTACTATTATTAAATCAGCACTGAAGATTCTGGGTTATTATTCAATTACTGTAAAAGTCAAAATAAAACTTTATTTAATTCTTGGTTCCATAATAAAATTTCATTTAAAAAGTCATGCCAACTAAACATATTCTCAGTATCTTTATCAACAGAGTAAACATAAGTCCACATATATATGGCTTTGCCAATGATACCCTACTTTTATATAATCATTCGAAAGATATCCAAAATACACTTTTCCTTTATTGCTAAAATTTCACTAAGGAATCAAAAGGAAGTCAAACAGCATAAAGTCATAGGTTATTTTTTTTTAATCCATTCAGCAAAGTTTTTGAAGCTATATTTATGAATTAAAAATCAAGAATGGGATATTTTTCTCCTAAAAGACACCCAGTAGATTTTTTGAGACTTTCTCTTTTCATCTCAAGTTTACCAACATCTTTCAATAATACTGAATTTGAATAAATATTTCAGCAGAATATTGTAGAAAGACACTGATTATTTTTACTTATATGGGAATAATGCAGGCCACAGATATTCTGAAATTTATTTAACTGTTTTTCAAGTAAATTTAAAAATAGTCACCTAAGTTGTACCAGACATCCATCTCTCCACTCAGGGTCCTCACTTCTACAATTGTCTGTCCCAAAAAATCATCTGACTCCTTTCTGAAATGTTGCTTGACTCTGGATTTAATGTCATCATCTTCATCCCACACTCTGACTTTGATTCGATCTGTGGAGTTATGGCATTCACTGAAAATAAATGTGGATAAGTTAATAACTATTGGTAATGCTCTAAATGGCATTTGATGTTAGCAACTCATTTTAAATCTATCTAATCCAGAAAGGCATAGTATGTTACCTAATAAATGAGATTTCCCACTGACCCATTCCATCTGTAGGATGTTACAGATGTCAGGGATATTGAAAAATGTTGCATTAGTTAAGCAATGTTAATAAGGGGTAATCATATCCTATTCCAACATAATTCCTTTAACTGAACTAAATATAATCAAATACGGGTCAAAAATATTTAGTGTATTTTCTCTTTGATATATTTCCTATTTGCAGTGGTTTTCTAGAAAAACACAGCCATGCTCAGAAAATACTGCACCATCAATATAAAGCTAATTTTACTGCTATGGATGTCACAGAGTATAAATGACAACACAGTTATGTGCTAGTACTTAATACTAAAAATCCCAGTAAGTATGTAAGATACTGTTAAATCAATTAGAATTAGAGCAAAACCCTCTGTTTTTAAGAATAAACTTCACACTTTAATCCATTTCTCACTTCAAGGTTTCCTCCACTTATTCTTGTTGAAACCCACACATACAGTGTTAGCATTCCCAATACATATTATGGTGTTTCCTGACCCTTTGGCTTTTGTATACACTCTTCCCTATGCTTCTCTGTCTGCCAACCAATCATTCTTTAAGCATCGGGTCATCACCTGCTCTAACTTTTTTTGGTAGCTATTGAGCCAGTTAGGATGATCAATGATGAGCTCCAGTTTGCTCTGCATGTGCATTCACTCTAGCATAAGGATCTTCAGCATGGGGTCAGTGGATGAATTCCGAACATCAAAAATACATAAAGAACTTATAAAACTCAACAGCCAAAAACAAATAATCCAGTTAAGCAATGGGCAGAAGACATGAACAGACATTTTTCCAAAGAAGACATACAGATGGCTAACAGACACATGAAAAGATGTTCAACATCACTCATCAAGGAAATACAAATAAAAACTACAATGAGATATCACTTCACACCCGTCAGAATGGCTAAAATTAACAACACAGAAAACAACAGATACTAGCAAGGAAGTGGAGAAAGGGGAACCCTCTACACTGTTGGTGGGAATACAAACTCATGTAGCCACTCTGGAAAACAGTATGGAGGTTCCTCAAAAAGTTAAAAATAGAACTACCCTATGATTCAGCAATTGCACATGCAGAAGAATAAAACTGGATGACTTTCTTACACCATACACAAAAAAATTCAAAACGGATGAAAGACCTAAATGTGAGACAGGAATCCATCAACCTCTTTGACCTCAGCCACAGCAACTTCTTGCTAGAAACGTCTCTAGAGGCAAGGGATACAAAAGCAAAACTGAACTATTGGGACTTCATCAAGCTGAAAAGCTTTTGCACAGCAAAGGAAACAATCCACAAAACTAAAAGGCAACCTACAGAATGGGAGAAGATATTCACAAATGACATGTCAGATAAAGGGCTAGTATCCAAAATCTATAAAGAACTTATCAAACTCACCCCTCCAAAAAAAAATCCAGTTAAGAAATGGGCAGAAGACATAAACAGACATTTCTCCAAAGAAGACATCCAAATGGCCAACAGACACATGAAAAAATGCTCAACATCACTTGACATCAGGGAAATACAAATCAAAACCACAATGAGATACCACCTCACACCAGTCAGAATGGCTAAAATTAACAACTCAGGAAACAACAGATGTTAGCAAGGATGCAGAGACAAGGGAAACTTCTTACAATTTGGAGGGAATGCAAACTGGTGCAGCCACTCTGGAAAACGTATGGAGGTTCCTCAAAAAGTTAAAAATAGAACTATCTTATGACCTAGCAATTGCACTACTAGGTATTTATCCAAAGAATTCAAACATAGTGATTCGAAGGGGCACACGCACCCCAATGTTTATAGCAGCAATGTCCACAATAGCCAAAATATGGGAAAAGCCCAGATGTCCATCATCAGATGAATGGATAAAGATGTGGTGTGTGTATATATATCTAATACACACACACACACACAATGGAGTATTACTTAGCTATCAATAAGAATAAAATCTTGCCATTTGCAATGATATGGCTGGAACTAAAGGGTATTATGCTAAGCAAAATAAGTCAGTCAGAAAAAGACAAATACCATGTGATTCCACTCATATGTGGAATTTAAGAAACAAAACATATGAACATTGGGGAAGGGAATGAAAAATAAGATAAAAAATAGTGAGGGAGGCAAACCATAAGACACTCTTAACTATAGAGAACAAACTGAGGGTTGCTGGAGGGGAGATGGGTGGGGAATGGGGTACTTGGATGGTCAGCATTAAGGAGGGCACTTGAAGTAATGAGCACTGGGTGTTGCATGTAACTGATGAATCACTGAATTCTACCCCTGAAACTAGTAATACACTATATGTTAAATTGAATTTAAATTAAAAAATGAAAACAAAAACAAAAACCAAACAAAAAGATAGCACTACCCTATGATCCAGCAATTGCACTAAGTATTTACCCAAAGGATTAAAAAAATGCTGATTCAAAGGAGCACAGCACCCCAATGCTTATAGCAGCATTAGCAACAATAGGCAAATTATGAAAAGAGCCCACATGTCCATCAGCTGATGAACGGATAAAGAAGATGTGGCACATATTCAATGGAATATTACTCAGTCATAAAAAAGAATGAAGTTTTTCCATCTGCAACAATGGGGAGTGAGATGGAGTATATTATGCTAAGGAAAGTAAGTCAGAGAAAGACAATATATGATTTCATTCATATGTGGAATTTAAGAAACAAAACAGATGAATATAGGGGGAAAAAGGGAGGCAAATCAGAAAATGGACTCTTAACTATAGAGAACAAACTAAGGTTTGCTGGAGGGGAGGTGGGTGGGGGGATGGGGTAACTGGGTGATGGGCATTAAGGGGGGCTTGTGATGCAATGAGCACTGGGTGTTATATGCAACTGATGAATCACTAACTTCTACACCTGAAACTAATATTACATTGTATGTTAACTAGAATTTAAACAACTTGAAAAAAGAAATAAAATAATTTCACCTTTATTTTCCTTCAATTATGAACATAACAACAAACCACAGCTGAGTCCCTGGAAGATTTTGTCACCAATAAAACCAAGATATTTACATGTAACATTACCATTGTTATGAAACTTGTAATGTTATTTGTAACTATCATTTACTGTACTAAAAGTATTCTTCAAAATAATTGATTTTTTCAATTCTATATATTTTATCTTAGGAATTTACAAATAAATGATTTTGAAAAGCGTCCATGGTTTTCACCAGATTGCCAAATGGACTCACGGCATAAAAAGTACTTAAGGACATGGGCGCCTGGGTGGCTCAGTCGTTGGGCGTCTGCCTCGGGCTCGGGTCATGATCCCGGGGTCCTGGGATAGAGTCCTGCATCAGGCTCCTGCTCAACGGGAGGCCTGCTTCTCCCTCTCCCAGTTCCCCTGCTTGTGTTCCCTCTCTGTCAAATAAATAAAATCTTTTTTAAAAAAAATACTTAAGGACAACTGACAGAGTTCTCTCTCTCCCATTAACCTGAGACAAGATAATACAGTACATTTAATAATAAAACTTGCAGTATAACATGGCAATGTGAAAAATAAGCCCCACTATTTTTATGTAATGCTAGAACTTTCTACATAGAGCACTTTGGCAATTTCTGGGACTTTTTTTTTTTTTTTTGGTTGCTATAAACATTTAGGGGCACTAGTGGCATTAGGTGGGGTAGGCCTGGGATTTGGACACCTTACCATGTACTGGACAGCCTGCATGATTTGAAATGATGCAAAAGCATTAATAAAGATGCAAAATGCATTGAAAATCACCTCAGTTTGAGATTTTTTTTTTTTTACATATAAACACCAACTCTTGTGTGTATTTTAAGACATAGAAATTTTTTAGAAAACAGCTAGTGTCTAAATCACTAATCAAAGGAAAATTGTTGTTGCTATTCAGAACTTTACCAAGAGCTGTTTTGCACTTTGAGAAATTATATTACCAATGTCAAAATCGCTCAAAGTATCTGAATCAAAGTATTTGTATCAGTCTGTAGTGGAGATGGTCACATATATGCTAATTCTACCAACATATGAAAGCATGTAACGACTACCTTATGTATTCGAGGGTAGCTGTATTTTACTCTTATATGTTAAAATACGTATTAGAATACATTACATTAAACATTTTTTCCTTTTGGAACACTATGCTCATTTTTTAAAATTATATTGATAGATGAAATTACATATTATTTTGTTTCAGCATACAAAAGTCATTGTGAATTACTTTATACAAAGGGGGTCAGGGTTTGAGAACTAACTACTTCTACCTGACTTAGCCTCTATGAATCTGTTTATCTATAAAATGAGGCTAATGATACCTATCTTAGAAGATATTTATAGAAATTAAGTGAAATATCTGACAGCAGTTAGTACAGTGACAGACGAGTGTTTGATCTATAGTAGTCATTAATATAATGTCCTCATTTCATAAGTTATTTTTGAAGGTAAGATCTAGATTTATTAATATCTCTATTCTTATAGTTTCTGGCATGCATCTAGCATTCACAAAATGTTCATTAAAAAATCTACAAAGTTTTGCCAAAAAAATTCCCTTTATTATATTTGAAGGAAAAATAATGTCATTCTTAGAAATATCATGTATATCAAAGAAATTCTCCAATCTTGATAGCTATTTCCAATGGTGGAAATAGTGGGGAAGGAAAAATAATCAATGATGCTGTATCCACTGCAGCAAACAAAACCACTTTCAAACCAAGGAGAGCGGTTGGGATAGATGACAGGACAGCTGCCTCCTATCTAATTCAGAATTCCAAAGATAACACAACTGAAAGTATAGTAGTGAGGATACTGAGATAGAGTAATTTTTGGCATTTAACCCAAAATTTATATTAAAAATAGCTCAGATTTTAATTTCTTTGCTATTAAAAATAAAAAAATCAATGTAGAAACAAAAAACCCAGTTCTCAGCTCATTTGTGTCATTCTTAGAAAAATGAAAGAAAACTTAGAATATCAATCAAAATAATTATCATTGCCATAAACTTAAAATGCAAAATATTACAAAAACAGAAATAAATCCTTTTTTTGTCACCTTTTGATAAAATAACCACTAGAGTTCATGTAGGTCCTAGGAGACAGACATGTAAAAAATTTTTACCTGCAAATAACAAGTGCAATAAACAGCAAACTCTGGATAATAAAGATTGGTAAATATTTCTAGAATCTATTACTTAACAAAATCAAAATATCCGGTCTCATTTGTAAGAATAAGTATTTGAGCCTCTAGTTTTTGTTATAAATTTAAGGTAAAGATTTTTAGCTTGATACACAGACACACACACACACACGCATATACACAAATAGTACTCCATATGAAACAGTATAACTATATATGTATACATGTATAATTTTTCCTTGTACATAATTCATAACTGTATATGCACACATATACATTGTGTGTTTCTGTATGTGTATTTATCAAATTGAGAGACAATACTGTAATATCTCTTTTCAAATTCCTGTTAGAAATAACTTCTCTGTACCAGATGGAAGTACACCTTCCAAATGACTGCTCGCATTTCCATTATTTTCTTCATTAATTCGGTTTGTATTTTTTGTTATTGTACCATCAAGAGTTTACCATTCCCTCACCCATACACCCAGCTACTCATTCACCCACATAGCAGTAATTTTCGGAGCCCCTATTAACGTACAGACACGAACAAGACTTAGTGAGGTTAGATAATTCAACCAACCATACTCTTCCTTCTTTAATGTCAAAATAAAGTGCATGTGATATTAATGGATTCACAACAAATATAATCAACGATGTGCCCCGGTTCTTGTGATCTTGTGTAAGGGAATTTGAATATCTCTGTATTTCTCATTGATTCTATTCTTTTCATTTCTTAATTAAGTAAATCTTTAAATTTAGATCATAGATTTAGAGAAAAGTGTAAAGAGAATACAGAGAGTCCCTGCATGTCCCCCAGCCAGATTCTTCTATTATTAACATCTTCTATTACATTTGTTCTGGGTTTTTTTTTTTTTTTCCTCATAAAGACATGCCAGTTCCTACTTTATCTTTCCCAAAGAGCTTTTTGTAAATAATACTTAAAATAAACAATGTTTGCTATTATGTTTCAAGTTTAAGCTGTCAGAAACTTACATTTTTTATCTCCACAGAGTAAAGACAATTGTGGGACTGCTATTGCAAATACTGGAAATTCCACGTGGATTTTGCAATGCATATAAAACCAGACATTTAGTTCAGGATAGTGTGGTGAAGAATCATCACATGTGGATGTTCAGCCTCTCTGAACATTCTCCTTCCATTTTGGCTACATTCCTCTTTATGTTCCTCTTCTTCCCAAGACTGAAGCTAGGTAACTCACATTCCTAGATTCCTTTGTAGTGATGGCCCAGATATTTGACCTCCATTCAAGTAAGATCTGAACTCAAAATTAAAGTGAAGCAGTGGTTCTATTCTGAGAATTTGCTCATTTGGCAACAGTGGTGGCGGAGCCTTTAGTATTTTGATGTAAAGTTTCTGGTATTTAGTCTTGCGGAGCAAAAATATTGATTAATGATGGCAATGTTGTTTTCTCCAAAGAAACCCTGCGATGGAATTGGACAGTTCCTCTACAGTGGCTTCAAAGGCAGGCCCTCTGCCTTTCAAAGTCTTGAGCAACCTAACAGTGTAGGAAATAATCTGTTTCTGCCTAAAACTAATTAGAGCAAACTCTAGTTCCTTTGCAACTAAGAATACTGACGAATGCAGTAACTTTGAAAAAATGAAGGGAACTTCAATACCAGGACTTATGTGGGACTGACTGTGGAGGACATGATGGGGGCAGCCAGCGAAGATTTCATGACCACAGTCTGGAAAGCCAAGTCACTGCCAAGTGCAATAGCAGAACAGCAGGTCAAACTGTTGCTTGCTATACCTTGCAATTCTGAGCACATGCCAAGTAAAGTTTTTCTATGATGTGAATGGTTGGAGTAAAATTTAGAATGTTGCCACGTTTATTAAGTTCGGCTGCTATCAAAAATGCACTACAGTGGAGATGCACTCAAACTAAATCCAGACAGTTTGTAAGCAGAGATGCAAGGGGGCCCAGCTATGCCCAAAGAGGCTCACTCTGCTTGTGTCCCGCAATATAAATTGACTGAGGATATCATAAATTTGGAACCCTACAAGTTTGAGAAAAGCCAGCCGCTTCTGTATAGACAAAATGTAATGCACAGGTAACAAGCAAGGGTTTCTAAGTGCAACTTCAAAAAGACATAAAATTGTGCCCCTGGGCTTTTCAAACACTTTCCTTCAGGAAGTCTCTGAGTGACAATGAAGGGAATTTAGTGGCAAAGATGAAATCAGCGGTGTTGCATTCATTCTCGCCTTGGCATGCTTACTACTTTGCAGAGGTTGAGGCAGCAACCATTAGGTCAAGAGAAAGAAATTAGAGCAGAGGAGCCGGCAGTGAAGAGTTAAAGTTTGCAGGCTCATGTGGTTACTCATAAAATTGTCTTGAAGCCCATCTCCTGGAATCTTGGTAAATTTTCCTGGAAGAGTATTATCAAATGTGCCTCAGGCGGGCTACAGCTGTATTTAAAGTAAATGCTTCTTCTCCTTCTTCTTCTTTTTTTTTTTTAATGAGAGAGAGAGGGAGAGAGAGAATCCCAAGCAGGCTTCAGGCCCAGCGTGTGAGCCCAGTGTGGGCCTCGATCTCACAACCCTGAGATCATGACCTGAGCCAAAATCAAGAGTTGGACACTTAACCAACTGAACCACCCAGGCGCCCTGTAAATGCCTTAGTCTTACGCTGCTTCTGATCTTCATCATCATCAAATAAGGAATGCTTCGCTAATTTGTATGTCATCCTCATGCAGGGGCCATGCTAATCTCCTCTGTATTTTTCTGGTTTTAGTATAGGTCCTGCGAAGTGAGTACCTTTTAATTATTTTTAGAGCCCTCTTTCATTTGCTTGCACTTTCCAGAGTACCTGCTTAGAGTGTGGACATTGACATATTGAGTGAGGAAGGTCTCCCCAGACGTAGAACCAATGACTTGGAGGAAAATGGATAAAAGAAATTCATCTGGAAAGCACAAGGGCCTGCCAGATTGGTTAGCCAAGTAACTACTCCTGCCGCTAGGATCAGAAAGCCCAGAGTGTCTAGTAGGTGTCTACAGGTGTCTAGTAGGATTCTATATTTGCTAATGTACCGACAATGGTCATGTCTTTCCCACTTTCCCTATTACTGAATGAGACTTTTAAATTGCTGTTGCCCCATCTTCTTCTCTCATCGCAATAATACATTGGGAATTTTGGAGGAAGATGACATGCCTTTAATTAATAACTCCCAGGATCACAAGGAACCAAACCTGGAGCGGATGCAGAGACTACCCAAAGATCACAGACTTCAAGCTAAATGCACTAACTGTATAAAATTTTGGTATTGCCTACCTTGGAAGGGAGAGGATGAATTCATTTTATTTAAATTAAATATAGAGATAGAAAGGCTGTATATAAACGCTGAATAGTCAACGAGGTGGAAGGTGGCCCACACTAGAAATGTATTTACTCAACAACCTTTCAACCCCTCCTTTTCCTTTTCTACTTTTATGCAGTATCTCAGCCTTCCTTGTAACTGGAGAGGACCACTTAACATAGTTCTGCCAATTAGATATAAGCCAAAGTCTTCTGATCTTCTCTGTTAAGTTTTCCTCTTTTATTATTCTGGAATATGGATACAGAACAGCTTTCACTAAAGATGTTAGAACAGGTAAGTGGAATAAGCTTTGTCCTTTGATGGAATAATTTAGTTACCTTACTAGCCCTCAAATGCCTATACCTGGAATTTTTGTTGAAAGAAATCAACTGCTTTTTATTAATCTAGATCTGTGGCTTAATGTGAAAGTGAATGAAATTCTAATAAAATCAAATAGGTAAATAATAATAAACTACGAAGTTCATTTTGCTTGATTATATACAAAATAATTCAAAACATTTAATTTATGAGCTGTTACTATTTTTTACACCCGATGTGTTTTATGTCACTTAACTATTTAACATGTGTTTCATAAACCCTGACTTTTACGAAAACACACAGTTTTGCATTTCAGATGGGAAATGATAGGCTCACATATGAAACAAAATTTGACAGCAAGAGAAATATCCTTACATATAAAAAAAAAATCTGTTACATATAATAGAAAAAAAAAAAACGTAGCCCCATTAAATCTTCCTCTACTAGACCATATCCAACCTGGTTAATTAGCTAACCAAGACTTCTGGTTTAGTTTACCAGTTTGTGAATTTGGCTTTTTTTTTTTAAATCAGTAGAGAATAAGATATTTTACTACACAAACTCTTGATAAATAAAGTATTGTTAGAGCCACTGTTTTGTAGTTTTCCTTTAACTAAAAATAATTCCCTTCTTAAAGGATGGTTCATATGTCTAATTTTATGTTTTTTTAATTGTTAAAGACTGGTTTTGTTTCCACAAGAATATGATGTTTTATTTCTTCCCAAATTAAAGGAAAACATTTCCCCCTCTGACTCAGGATTTTTGTGTGTGTCTATGTTTTGTTTTTAAATCACAGGTACCGTATCTCTATAGAGCCAATCGCTATTGGGCCAATTTTTTTTTTTTTTGGAAGCCATCCAAATGACTAATTTCTTTGTAATTATTTATTCCAACTTTGCAAATGGTCTCAATGCAAATATTTTTAGATTTAGAGTTTCCTGGGGAAAGTCCAATATATCTCCAATGATTAAAGCAAAAAACAAAATAAAAAAACAAAGTAACAAAACAAAAATAAAACCCAGGCCTTAGCCAAGTTATCAGAGTTTAACACATTCCGAGAAAAGTTGCTTCATGTTGAGAGATGTCCATGAATTTCATAAAGTCCATAAAGTCTGAATTCGATGGGAAGAAAGAAGCCCTTCCCCAAGTAATCATACTGTGATGGGAAGTCATTACTAATGTAGTATATTAACAAACAGTTGTCTGAAGAATGAAAACTGCACTTAGAGCGGCACTAGATCTAATGAAGTAAAATAGATCTCATGTGACAAGTTTGTCAGGAAAAAAGCCAATAGGAAGTGATGTGACATTAAAAATCGTGTCTGTTAAAATTGTGTAAAATTATAGCCACACATTTTAAGTGTGGCAAATGAGAATTCTATATTTTAAATGGTATTATACCGGGTTTGGTTAACAGAAACATTAATAAGGGATATTAAATACATATGAATAAATGCGTGTGTGTGTGTTTGCACTGAAAGAAGCTGTAAGGGTATGTATCGAAATATAGGTGGCAGAATTAGTAAACATTTTTATTTTATTCTTCATATTTATCTGATACAATCAACAAAAGTGTATTTTAAAATATCTAGTAATTGTAAATAATCCCATTTTAACTAAGGCTTCCAGGCAGAACATTGAGAAAATCAGCAGCCAGAAACTGGAAAGAGCCATCCTGAGGCAAAGGAGCAGCCTTTTGAACAGTAATTAAATTCTCTAGTTACAGCTTAATTCTTTAAACTCTGACCCACCAAATGGAAATACTGTGAGAGAGTGTTCACATTTCCTTTTAGTGATTTATTATGAATTATGTAACCCACTTCCATTGCCATATTGATGTCTCAATTGTGCCTGATTTAAGATCCCAACCCTATTACCTCTCAATTCTATTACAGTAGATGAACAGACTCTATGTTCAAAACCCAGGGACAGTGCACACCAGCTATTCCCACCTGCATTTTTAAGGACAACTGAGTTATGGGTATCAGGATCAAAAAACAGTCCCCAACGTTTCACTTTTAAGTTTTCCTGAGGTTTTTCTTTATAGTAATTGGGCATTGTAGATCCATTCTATAAATTAATGACCAAGAAGATGATAAAAATAAGAACAAGAAATCAATTATATTATTTTGAAAAAGGACAGGAAGTGAAGAGGAATTCATGCACTAGCATTTAAGGGTTGGCTGAAAGAAGCCCTTATACCATAACAGACCCGAGCACCAAAGAGCAAAGTACCACCTTATAAGACAGACCCATCTGTCTGCCCCACTTTCGAGCCCCACAGTTAGAGCATGAATATCTCAAAGTCTTATATTCTATCTTTATATCCAGTATTTTCTTCACAGATACTAATGTTCCAGAATAAAATTTTAATAGCTGTCTTAAGAATTATTAAATGCTATTAAAATATTAGCATTAATAAAAATTAATGTTAAAATAATAAAGGTAAAAAACCTTTAGATAAATACTTGTGTCCATTTTGCTGCGAAGAGAGAGACCACTTAGAGATTAGAAGATCTATATGGTATCATTTATATATGGAGTCTAAAAAAATAAACTAGTAAAAAGAGTAAAATGGTGACTATCAGAAGCTGGGGTTGGTAGAATAGGAGAGGTTTTATTTAAGGGTACAAACTTGCAATTAGTAGACATGTAAGTCCTGGAGAGCTAATGCACAGCACAGTGAATACAGATAACATTATAATAATCATCTAATACACTGAGAGACTAAAGTCTTAATTATTCCCACCACAAAAAAAGAATTATGTGACATGAGAGCAGTACTATTGCTACAATAGTAATATTAAAATATATAAATGTATCAAATTAAGGTTTTGTACACCTTAAATTCATATAATGCTATATCTCAAATAGATTTCAAGTAAAAAGAGCAGGTAGAAAACTGGAGGACCAAATGGCTCTCTCAACAATTGGAGAAATGAATAGCTGTGTAGGAGTATGTATTATGCAAGATGGGTGTGGTTTCTAGTCACCATTTCTTTGATTCACCATGTATTTTTCCATTGCCGACACATTGTTCATTGTGTTTCTTAGGACAAGGATTTCTTTTCCCTATTCCTCTACCTGATGAACATTTACCTGTCTTTCAAGACCCAGAGAAAATATCACCTCTGAGTGAAACTTCCCTGGGAGTTTTTTTTATTCTTTTTTATGTTTCAATCCCTAGTACCTGTAGCAAGTAGATATTCAAAATTGCTTACCAAAAAAATATCACAGGTTCCTTTTTCTCCACATTCTCACCACCACTTGTTATTTCCTATCTTTTTGATTTGCCATTCTGACAGGTGCAAGGTATATCTCATTGTGTTTTCTTTTTCCTTTTGAAGGCATATATATTTTTTTTTGCAGTTTTTTTAAATTTTATGTTATGTTAATCACCACACATTACATCATTAGTTTTTGATGTAGTGTTCCATGATTCACTGTTTGCATATAACACCCAGTGCTCCATGCACACATGCCCTCTTTAATACCCATCACCAGGCTAACCCATCCAACCACCCCGTCCCCTCTAGAACCCTCAGTTTGTTTCTCAGAGTCCATAGTCTCTCATGGTTCACCTCCCCCTTTGATTCCCCCCGTTCATTTTTCCCTTTTTTTTTTAATAACATATAATGTATTATTTGTTTCAGAAGTACAGGTCTGTGATTCATCAGTCTTACACAAGTCACAGCGCTCACCATGGCACATACCTTCACCAATGTCCATCACCCAGCCACCCCATCCCTCCCACCCCCCACCACTCCAGTAAGCCTCAGTTTGTTTCCTGAGATTAAGAATTCCTCATATCAGTGAGATAATGATACTTGTCTTTCTCTGATTGACTTATTTCGCTTAGCATAATACCCTCTAGTTCCATCCACGTCATTGCAAATGGCAAGATTTCATTCCTTTTGATGGCTGCATAATATTCCATTGTATATATATATCATATCTTCTTTATCCATTCATCTGTCGATGGACATCTGGGCTCTTTCCACAGTTTGGGTATTGTGGACATTGCTGCTATAAACACTG